>NC_086112.1:9237086-9549795 GCF_963921235.1 Mobula hypostoma | reverse complement strand
CGTAGAAAGCTGGATAAATTCGGAATGCAGGAAGTGGTTGATTATTTATCTTATCGGGCCTCCTGCCTAATTTCCTCGCACCAGTATTAAACTGTGACCTTGGTTTTCAGAAGAAAATGACTTTGTAATAACATTGTGTGACTGTTTCTGATTATAGCTGACCACACACGTGTGAAAATGTGAAAATAAAGACTTAGCTTCTCCTGATGATTATTTTACTATCAGCATGTCCTGTGAGTATTTCCACCACATTTGTAAAGAGACCCTCAATTCATTAAAAACAATACATTATTTGATAAAAAAATCAGCAAGTCTACTAAGGTTTGCATATCTAGTGTAACTAAACTGCCATTCTCTGGTATTGTTTTCAAATGTAAGTGCCTAAAATTAACAGAGTTTGGATATAGAATCAAGTTCAAAGTAAATTTATTATGAAAGTACAGATATGTTACTCTGAGATTCAATTTCTAGCCTACTCAATTAATCCAATAACCATAATAGAATCAATAGGCTACAACCAGTGTGCAAAAGACAACAAATAGTGCAAATAAAAAGAAGTAATAATATTAATAATAAAAAAGCAATAAATATCAAGAACATGAGATGAAGAGTCCTTGAAAGTGAGTCCATTGGTTGTGGGAACAGTTTAGTGATAGGGCAAGTGAAGATGAGTGAAGATATCCCTTTTAGTTCAGAGTCTGATGGTCGAAAGGTAATAATTGTTCCTGAACATAGTGGTCAGAGTCCTAAGCACAAAATAATCTGCAGACGCTGGGGTTGTGAGTGGTGAGAGTCCTGAGGCTCCTGTACCTTCTTCCTGATTGCAGCAGCAAGAAAAAAGCCTGACCTAGGTGGTGGGGGTCCCTGATGATGGATGCTACTTTTCTACAACAATGCTCCGTGCAGATGTGCTCAATGGTGGCGCGGGTTTTACCTGTGATGGACTGTATCACATCCACTACTTTTTGTAGGATTTTCCATTCAAGGGCATTGATGTTTCCATACCCGGCTGTGATACGGGCAGTCAATATACTCTCCACCACACATCTGTAGTAGTGCCATACCAAATCTTCACAAACTCCTAAGGAAGAAGAGGCGCTGTGGTGCTTTCCTCATAATTGCACTTACATGCTGGGCCCACAACAGATCCTCTGAAATGATAACACTGGAAGTTGCTGACTCTCTCCACCCCTGATCCCCGGACGAGGATCGGCTCATGGACCTCAAGGTTCAAATTTCAGAGTAAATTTATTATCAAAGTACATAAACATCACCATATACACACCCTGAGATTCTCAATAAATCTGGAACAGAATAGTAACCATAATCGAGTCAAAGACCACACCAACTTGAGCGTTCAACCATTGTGCGAAAGAAAACAAATTGTGCTAGTACAAGAACAAAGAATTAACAATAATAAATATCAAGAGCATGAGATGAAGAGGCCATCTTCCTTCTGAAGTCAATAATCAGCTACTTGATTTTGCTGATATTGAGTAAGATATTGTTGATTTTCTCTGCAACAAAAACAGGTAATGAGACTCAGTGTAAAATATTATGAAAAAGCTTGCGTGTCATTGTTGAGTGATTGCACGGGAGAAGTGAATTATATTTCTGGAAACTGCAGTTTTGTTATAATTGTCTTGGAAATTCTATTTAGATAGCGTTTTATAAACAGTAGGTTTGTACGTTCAATGGTAAGGAAGGCGAATGCAATGTTAGCATTCATTTTGAGAGGACTAGAAAAGTCAAGGATGTAATACTGAAGTTTTATAAGCCATTGGTCAGACGGTGCTCAGAATATTGTGAGCAGTTTTGGGCGCATTATCTAAGAAAGGATGTGCTGGCATTGGAGAGGATTCAGAGGAGGTTAAAAGAATGATCCCAGAAATGAAAGGGTTAACATATAAGGAGTTATTTTAGCCAGAGAGTAGTAAATCTGTGAAGTGATCTGACACAGATTGCGGTGGAGGCCAAAACCGTGCATGTACTTAAGGCGGAAGTTGATCGTTTCCTAATCGGTCAGAGCATCAAAGGATATGGCGAGAAGGTAGGTTTATGGGGTTGAGTGGGATCTGGGATCAGCCATGATGGAATGGTGGAGCAGACTCGATGAGTGGCCTAATTCTGCTCCTGTGTCTTATGACAAGTTTGATGGCTCTAGACCTGTCTTTGCCAGAGTTTGTAAAAATGGGAGTTGTGGGTGGGGTTGGGGAATTGAAACCTATTGAATATTGAAAGAATGTGGACGTGGAGAGGATGTTTCTAATAGTGTGGAAGTCTAGGATCAGAGGCTGCTGCCTCAGAATAGACAGATGTCTCTTTAGAACAGAGATGAAGAGGAATTTCTTCAGCCAGAGTGAAATGAATCTGTGGAATTCATTCCCAGAGACAGCTGTGGAGACTAAGTCATTGGTTATATTTAAAGTAGAGGCTCATAGGTTTTGGGGCGACAAAGGTTACAGGGAGAAGGCAAGAGAATGGAATTGAGAGGGCTAATAAATCATCCATGACAGACTCAGTGGGCTGAATGGCCTTATTCTGCTCCTATATCTTATGGTTTTATGGTGAAATTAAAAACTTACTTGCAGCAGCAACATCAATGTGGTTTTCACAAGAAAGGCTTTAACATAAGTTCCATGCAAACTTTCCAAGAAAGTATAATGAGAACAAAAAAAAGTCAATGCCTGTTTAAAGTAGTCAAAGTGATCATAGTGCTGTTCAACTGTGGTGATTAAGGTTGTGCCATTTGGCTCAGAAACTGAATGGCTGAAGGGAAGTAGCTGTTGTTGAACCTGGTAGTGTGAGTTTTCATGTTTCTGTACCTCCAGCCTGATGGTGGCTGCGAGAAGATGGCGATCGCCCGCGTTGAGGGGATCTTTTAAGATGGAAGTTGCCTTCTTGAGGCAGCAACTCCTATAGACCCTACCGATGGAGGGGAGGAATGTGTCCATGATATGTGTCTTGACCTGGGTTAGTATACATTATTAGTGTAACTGGGTGACAATCGGATCTTATTCAGTATCGTTAAAAATGTACTTAGGCATACATCCGGGTAATGCTAGAATAGTTGTCTGTGCCTTTAAGGGAGACGGTGATGTCATTACGCACGCGCGAGATAGTGGGGAGACTATTTTGCTTTCTGCTGAAGACGTGGTAAGGTGTTGGAATTGGGTTCCTCCTGAGGCTGGGCATGGTGAGGAAAGGTGAGCATTAATTGTCAATATCCATGTGCATTCATTTATGCTCGCTCAGTTCGCTGTCATCTAGGGAAACAGCCCTCGGCCCCACCAAACTGGGTAATAGTTTGTGTGGATGCTGTGTGATGTAGCCCACCCCGCCCAAATAACAGACAATACACCAGATACAATTAAATGATTTACAGTTTATAGATATTACTGGACCTATATAATTAATAGAGAATAAAATATAAAAGGAAAATAAAAGGCTCCACACTTATCAAAGTTCAATCTCTTCGTGCACAAACAGTTGGAGCTCAGGACCCTTCTTCTTCACCCTGCAACCCTTCGGACCACCTCGACCGGCTGCCTGGGATCAACAACGGTGATCGACCAGACGCTCCACACGAGTCCATCTCCATGTCTGCTCCTCGCCAAACGCCCCGCTTGGGGTCTGACCCCGTTAGCGGACTCACAGCACCTGGTCCATCCTCTGTCTCTCTCTCCCGCCTTCTGCCCCAAAACCCCATGCATACAATATCTTACAGATACACCAAAAACATAACAACTATCGCAATTGGTTCATAACATCTTCTTATCAGTAACCTGATTCAACAAACTGCTAGTGGGAAGGACTTTCTCAGCATTAACATAACAAAGACACCATTTTAATTAGACTACACAGTGACATAAAAAATAGAAACCACTTACATTGGTAATTTGACATGTTTTTCATGTGGATGCTTTAGATTTCCACAAGTGAAGAAATCAACGCTGGGTAGCGTGGCTTATACCGAGTTCCTCACTATCCAAGTAGGTCAGTCTTCCTGTAATTTAACTACCAGGCAATACCTTGTAAAAGTTGTGCCAAAGTGAACCTTTTGTCTAACTTTATTGTATCAGGACTGATTGTGCATGTAACCACGTAACGTGAATATTTAGTCTCTGTTCGGAAGTTCAGCACGTGTGTACGTCTTAGATGAGATGTATTCGCTTCATTTTTCACTGTTATGTATAAGATGCAGGGTGGCTGGGACTCTAATGTTGTTTGTATTGTGTTCCTCCAGGATTGCCACTACCGTATTCGTACTGTATTAGTTCTGGTAATTTTATACTGCATACGCAATTCTGTTCATTAACAAGGGTGTGGATCGAAAGTTCAACTGAGATTGTAACGGCAAGAACTGGTTGTAAATTCGTTCATTTTGTTTCGCGACCCTCTTCTGGCACTTAAACATCTGAAACAGGTAAAGGAATTAAAACCAGAAAAAGTCTTTGCTGTCCTAAGTGTGTACTTTTCCCCAGGCTACATTAGCCTAAATCTAGTTACTGAATTTAAGATCACAAGAAATAGGATGAAGAGTAGGGTCAAAAATCCACTTCAATTAGATAATAACACCACAAGATCGTAAGATATAGGAGCAGAATTAAGCTATTTGGCCCATCAAGTCTGCTCCTCCATTGCATCATGGTTGATATGATTTTCCTCTCAGCTCCAATCTCCTGCCTTTTCCCTGTATCCCTTCATACCCCGACCAATCAAGAATTTATCGACTTCTATCTTAAACATACATAAAGGATTCCACAGATTCACCTCATTCTGGCCAAAGAAATTCTTCTTCATCTCCATTCTAAAGGTATGCCCCTCTATTCTGAGATTGTGTCCCCTGGTCTTAGACTCTCACATCTTAGGAAACAACCTCTCCACATCCACTTTATCAAGGCCTTTCACCATTTGATTGGTTTCAATTAGGACACCCCCTCATTCAGCTGAATTCTAGTGAGCACAGGTCCAGAGCCATCAAACTTTCTTCATATGACAAGCCATTCAATCGTGGAATTATTTTCATGAATATAGTTTCAAACCTCTCCAGTTTCAGCACATCCATTCGAAGACAAGGAGCCCAAAGCTGCTCATAATACTCCAAGTGAGGCCACACCAGTGTTTTATAAAGTCTCAACATTACGTCCTTGCTTTTATACTCTAGTCCTCTTGAAATGAATGTTAACATTGCACTGGCCTTCCTCACCACAGACTCATCCTGCAAATTAACCTTTAGGGATCCTGCACAAGGACTCCTAAGTCCTTTTGAGCCTGATTTTTGTATTTTCTCTCCATTTAGAAAATAGTCAACCCTTTCATTTCTTCTACCAAAGTGCATGACCATACACTTCCCGACACAATATTCCACCTGCCATTTCTTTGCCCATTCTCCTAATCTGTCTAAGTCCTTCTGTAGCCTTTCTACTTCCTCAAAACTTTCTGCCACTCCGCCTATCTTCATATCATCTGCAAACTTTGCAAAAAAAACTATCAATTCCATCATCCAAATCATTGATATATAACGTAAAAAGAATCGGTCCCAACACAGATGCCCGTGGAACACCACTAGTCACTGGCAGCCTGCCAGAAGAGGGTCCCTTCACTCCACTCTTTGCTGCAGCAGTACAGTGTAGTACATAAATATACTATAAATTCTAATATTAAAAAATTAAATAAATAGTGCAAAAGGAGCTCAACAATAGTGAGGTAGTGTTCATGGGTTCATTGTCAGTTCAGACATTATTCAGGAACAGTTACTAACCCTCAACCATCAGGCTCTTGAACCAAAGGGGATAACTTCACTCAACTTCACTTGCCCAATTATTTTGATGATCAGTGGACTCACTTTCATAGATTCTTCATCTCATGTTCTGACTACTTAGTGCTTATTTATTTATTATTATTTCTGTCTTTTGGTATTTGCACAGTTTGTTGTCTTCTGCACTCTGGTTGAATATCCAGGTTGAGCAGACTTTCATCGACCCTGTTCTGCTTATTATTCTGTAGATTAATTAAGTGTGACTGCAAGAAAATAAATCTCAGGGTTGTATCTGGTGACATACATGTACTTTGATAATAGATTTTACTGTGAACTTTTAACTTTAGAAATTGGATGGTGAAGGGGAAGAAGCTGTTCCTAAATGATTGAATGTGTGCCTTCAGGCTTCTGTACCTCCGCCCTGATGGGAACAATGAGAAGAGAGCATGTCCTGGGTAGTGGGGTTCCTTAACGACGGATGTAAATTTGTGGAATTTGTTACCATAGTCTGCTGTGGTGGCCAGGTCATTGGGTGTATTTAAGGTGAAGATTTATAGGTTCTGATTAGCCACTACATCAAAAATTACTGGGAGAAGTGGGATTGAGGAGATTAAAAAAAAATCAGCTATGGTTGAATGGCCTAATTCTGCTGCCACGTCTTATGGTCTTATTACCTTATGAGGCCGTTTTGAGGCATCACCCTTTGAAAATGTGCGTGATGGTAGGGAGGCTTTTGGCCTTGATGGAGCCGGCTGTGTTTACAAACCTCTGCGGCTTTTTCCAATCCTGTGCAGCGGCCCCTCCATGCCAGATGGTGATCCAACCATGGTACATCTGTAGAAATTAGCTAGAGTCTTTAGTGACAAACCAAGTCTCCTCATACTCCTTATGAAGTGTAGTATGTGTCTTTCTTGTAATTGCATCAGTATGTTGGCCCCAGGATAGACCCTCAGAGATGCTAGCACCCATGAATGCAATTGTTCACATTCTCCTTGCTGAGCCCTTGATAAGGATCGGTGTGTGTTCCCTTGACTTCCCCTTGCAGAGGCTCCCACATCTGTTCTAACAATGGTCTGAACATTTCCCCCAGCTCAGACAAGGGAATTTCAGTTTTACAGCAGATTTAATCTAACAGAGTAGGAACAGTCTGAAGAACTACACAGGGCAGAACTGTTGCCTGAGAAGTATCTCGGCCTGAAACTTCACCTGTTTATTCATTTTTGTAGATGCTGCCTGGCTTGCTGAGTTCCTCCAGCATTTTGTGTGTGTGTGTTGCTCAGGATTTCAAAGTATCAGCAAAATCTCTTGTGTTTATCACGGTAGTGCTATCAATTAAAAATTAATCATGATGAAATAACGAGCTGTAAGGGCAGATGACTGAACAATTAAACAAACAAATAGATTTAAGGAGCACCTCAAGGGCAAGGAAGTGGTAAGCTTTGGGAAGGAATACCAGAGCTTATCATAATGATAGAGTGATTAGTCATGGTCAAACCACAGTGGTTGGCCTGATCTCGGACGAGGATGAAACAGCCTACAGGCTTGAGGTGGAACATCTGACGGAGTGGTGTAAGGACAACGACCTGGTCCTTAACACTTCTAAAACAAAAGAGATGATCATTAACTTCAGGAGATCAAAGGACAGAGTACACACCCCTCTCCATGTACATGGAGAGCTAGTGTAAAGTGTGGAAAACCTAAAGTTCCTTGGAGTTATGTTGTCAAAACAGCTGACATGGACCACCAACACCTCTCTGCTTCTAAAAAAAAGGCACAACAAAGTCTCTTCTTCCTCAGAAAGCTGAAACAGGCTAAACTTCCACAAAAGCTGTTGCTTAACTTCTACAGAAGCACAATTGAAACCATCCTGACCGACAGCGCCACAGTGTGGTATGCCAGCTGCGCAGCCGTTGAGCGACAAGACCTGCATCGCGTGGTGACGGCGGCCCAGCGAATTGTCGGGATGGAGCTCCCAGGACTGGACACCATCTATTCCAGCAGACTCAGGAGGAAAGCAACCAGCATAACCAGAGTCACCACACACCCCGGCCACTCCCTGTTTGACCCGCTGCCGTTCAGCAAAAGGTTCAGGACACTAAAAGCCAGAACAAATAGACTGAGGAACAGCTTCTATCCCAGAGCTGTGGCCTCCATCACAGCACTCCCACAGAACAATGACTGAAACTTTGAGCACACACATTCACACACAGGGACTCAAATACTTGCAATAACAGCACTTTGTGCATTACTGTGATGTTCTGGTGCTGCTGCAACTTATTTTCTGTTACTTATCTATTTAATACTGTTTTTCTATTACTGTCTTGTTTTTATCTACCGCTTTATTTAATTGCCTGAAAGGAAGCCAAACAGAGTTTCATTGTACCTATGTATAATGACAATAAAGATCATTCAATTCAATTCAATTCAATTCAATTCAATCCAAAAGTAAATTTATTATCAAAGTACATATGTCTCATGCACTATATTGAGATTCATTTTCTTGCAGGCATTCACAGAAAAACAAAAAAATGCAATGGAATTTATGAGAAATTATAGATAAACAAAAATTAACAAACAACCAATGTGCAAAAGAAGACAAATCATGCAAATTTTAAATAGCTAGATACTGAGAACATGAGTTGTAGAATTCTGGAATGTGAGTCTTTAGGCCGTGAAATAAGTTCAGTGTTGGCAGTGAAGTTATCTACGTCAGTGAGGTGAGTGAAGTTATCCACGCTGCTTCAGGAGCCTGAGGGTTGCAGGATAATAACTGTTCCTGAACCTGGAGACGTGGGACCGAAGGCTCCCTTACCTTCTGCTTGATGGTAGTAGCAAGAAGGGAGTTTTACTTGAAGAGAAGGGGTCCTTGATGATGGATGCTGCTCTCTTTTGGCAGCACTCCTTGTAAATGTGCTCAATGATATGGAGGGATACTGGATGATGAGGGAGAGACCAGAATCAAAGACTATCAGAAGAGTTACAAATCTGGAAAAGATTACAGAAACAGGAAGCAGCAAGGCCATGGGAACTAAGTGCTAACTAAAAAAATCCAGGTCTTCTTTGACGAGGAGACAAACATGCAAGCAAGCATAGAGGCAACTGGGGAATGGGACATGATGTGGGTTAAAACACGAGGAGGACGGGATTGAGAGAGCATCAGTTGTTGTTGCTGTTCAGTTAAGTCAAATCCAACTCTTCATGACCTCCTGGACCACAGGGCCTTTCTTCCGCACAGATACTGCTGCTGCCCAGGTTGGGACTCAGATGGGTTTGAACTCAAGAACATCTGCCTTGAAGTTCTGTGCTGATGCCACTACACGACTAGCCAGCATAAGTTTGCTGATCATAAAATGAGAAATAAGCTAGATCTTTAGACCCAGTCATCTCCATCAGGGGCCAAACCCTCTCCACCATCAAGGACACCTTCTAGAAGCAATCCCTCAAAAAAGTAGCATCTATCACTAAGGACTCTCACTATCCAGTTTCAACACTCTTCTCATTACTACCATCAGGGAGGACGTGCAGGAGCCTGAAGACACACACTCAATGATTCAGGAACAGTTTCTTCCCCTCCAACATCAGATTTCCAAACAGTCCATGGACCCATGAACAGGAGCTTATTATTCCTTTTTTATAGTATTTATAGTACAAGTCTGAAAACTTAGCGAGACACTCAGCCACAACCACCACGGCTTTGCGTACCACTTTCAAGAGGGTTTGCACAACAGTTATCAGACCTCTCCCAGCCCTTATATGGGCACCAGGACAAGACAAGACAATGAAGGGTAGCCACGAGTGTGATTACTTGGTCTAGCTGGATGCAGAAATTCAATTCTGAATGTTGGATTAGAGTTATTTGCTGTTATTATGCTCTTCTACATGCAGCTGAAGGAAGGTCAGATTTGTATTTGCTCAGCTTGTTGTCTTTCAGACGCTGGTTGTCCACCCTGTTGGTTTTTCATTTGTACAAAGTTCAAAGTTTGAAATAAATTTATTATCAAAGTACATATACAGTATGTCATCATATACAACCGTAAGAGTCACATTCTTGCAGCAAACTCAATAATAGAACAATAACTATAATAGAAAGATAACACCTACTTGGGTGTTCGACCAGTGTGCAATAGACAATAAACTGTGCAAATAGAAAAAGAAAGAAAGAAGTGATAAGCAAATAAATAAATAATCAATAAATATCGAGAACATGAGATGAAGAGTCCTTGAAAGTGTGTCTATAGGTTGGAGGAACATTTCAATGATGGAGCAAGCGAAGTTGAGTGAAGTCATCCCCTTTGGTTCAAGAGCCTGATGGCTATGAGGTAATGACTGTTTCCTGAACCTGGTGGTGTGAGTCCTGAGATTCCTGTACCTTCCGCCTGTTGGGAGCAGCAAGCAGAGAGTATGACCTGGACGGTGGGCGTCCCTAATGGTGGATGCTGCTTTCTTGTGACAATGCTCCATGTAGATGTGCTCAGTGGTGGGGAGGGCTTTACCCATGATGAACTGGACCATATCCACTACTTTTTGTAGAATTTTCCATTCAAGGGCATTGGTGTTTTCATACCAGGCCATGATGCAGCCAGTCTATATACTCTCCACTACACATCTATAGAAGTTCTTTCCAAGTTTAAAATGTCATGGCAAATCTTTCCAAACTCCTAAGGAAGAAGAGGCATTGACGTGCTTTCTTTATAATTGCACTCATGTGCCGGGCATAGGGCAGGACTGCTAAAATAGTAACACCAAGGAATTGAAAGATGCTGACCTTCTCCACCTCTGATCCTCAGATGAGGATTGGCCCAAGGACCTCTGGTTTCCTCCTCCTGAAGTCAATAATCATCTCCATAGTCTTGCTAACATTGAGTAAGAGGATGTCTTTGTGGCACTACACAGACAGAATTTCAATCTCCCTCCTGTGTGCTGACTCGTCACCACCTTTGATTTGCCCAGTGACAATAGTGTCATCAGCAAAGTTCAATATGGCATTGGAGCAGTGTTTAGCCACACAGTCATAATTGTAAAGCCAGGAGGGCGGGGGCTAAGCACAGCCTTACGGTGCATCTGTGCTGATGGAGACCGTAGAGGAGGCTCTATTTTAGTTTTTGGATTATTGAGTATGCCCACAGGAAAAGGAATCTCAGGGTTGTATGTGGAGACATACCTGTACTTTGATAATAAATTGACTTTGAACTTTGAGTGAAAATCCACTCTGTTTCACCACAGGAACTAGTGAACCCAACAGTGCAAATGTGCAAACGGGCATACAGTAACTCACATTTATTAGAACTAAATTCACACTATGAATGATCAAGCAAATACCACACGGCTGCATTTTACAATCCCTCCCTAACAATGAATCATTAATTTTAAATGCCATGTTTATGGTGTAATGTGAGTTAATTCCCAGGTGTCCATCTGGAATCTAATTTCAGTTATTTAGTCACTGTAAAGGGATCCTGACAATTTGTTCTAATTTATAGGTAGTTTATGCCTTGCACCACCCTGCTGCTGCAAAGCAACATATTTCACATATACAGTTGAAGTCAGAAGTTTACATACGCCTTAGCCAAATACATTTAAACTCAGATTTTCACAATTCCTGACATTTAATCCTCGAAAACATTCCCTGTTTTAGGTCAGTTAGGATCACTACCTTATTTTAAGAATGTGAAATGTCAGAATAATAGTAGAGAGAATGATTTATTTCAGCTTTTATTTCTTACATCACTTTCCCAGTGGGTCAGAAGTTTACATATACGTTGTTAGTATTTGGTAGCATTGCCTTTAAGTTTTTTAACTTGGGTCAAATGTTTTGAATAACCCTCCACAAGCTTCTCACAGTAAGTTGCTGGAATTTTGTTCCATTCCCTCAGACAGAACTGGTGTACCTGAGTCAGGTTTGTAGGCCTCCTTTCTCGAACACGCTTTTTCAGTTCTGCCCACAAATTTTCTATCGGATTGAGGTCGGGGTTTTGTGATGGCCACTCCAATACCTTGACTTTGTTGTCCTTAAGCAATTTTGCCACAACTTTGGAGGTATGCTTGAGGTCATTGTCCATTTGGAAGACCCATTTGTGACCGAGCTTTAACTTCCTGGCTGATGTTTTGAGATGTTGCTTCAATATATCCACATAGTTTTCCTTCCTCATGATGCCATCTATTTTGTGAAGTGCACCAGTCCCTCCTGCAGCAAAGCAGCCCCACAACATGATGCTGCCACCCCCATGCTTCACGGTTGGGATGGTGTTCTTCAGCTTGCAAGCCTCACCCTTTTTCCTCCAAACATAACGATGGTCATTATGACCAAACAGTTCAATTTTTGTTTCACCAGACCAGAAGACATTTCTCCAAAAAGTAAGATCTTTGTCCCCATGTGCACTTGCAAACTGTAGTCTGGCTTTTTTACGGCAGTTTTGGAGCAGTGGCTTCTTCCTTGCTGAGCAGCCTTTCAGGTTATGTCGATATAGGACTCACTTTACTGTGGATATAGATACTTGTCCACCTGTTTCCACCAGCATTTTCACAAGGACCTTTGCTGTTGTTCTGGGATTGATTTGCACTTTTCACGCCAAAGTACGTTCATCTCTAGGAGACAGAATGTGTCTCCTTCCTGAGCGGTATGACGGCTGCGTGGTCCCAGGGTGTTTATACTTGCGTACTATTGTTTGTACAGATGAACGTGGTACCTTCAGGTGTTTGGAAGTTACTCCCAAGGATGAACCAGACTTGACATCATTTTCTGACCTCAATCCGATAGAAAATTTGTGAGCAGAACTGAAAAAGTGTGTGCAAGCAAAGAGGCCTACAAACCTGACTCAGTTACACCAGTTCTGTCTGGAGGAATGGAACAAAATTCCAGCAACTTACTGTGAGAAGCTTGTGGAAGGCTATCCAAAACGTTTGACCCAAGTTAAACAATTTAAAGGCAATGCTACCAAATACTAACAAAGTGTATGTAAATTTCTCACCCACTGGGAAAGTGATGAAAGAAATAAAAGCTGAAATAAATCATTCTCTCTACTATTATTCTGACATTTCACATTCCTAAAATAAAGTAGTGATCCTAACTGACCTAAGTCAGGGAATGTTCTCTACGATTAAATGTCAGGAATTGTGAAAAACTGAGTTTAAATATATTTGGCTAAGGTGTATGTAAACTTCTGACTTCAACTGTATATCAGTGCTAATAAACCTGATTCTGATTCTGAAATAGTCAGTTCAAGTGGTATCAAAAGCATAGGGGAGCATTTCAGC
Source organism: Mobula hypostoma (assembly GCF_963921235.1). Lineage (NCBI taxonomy): Eukaryota > Metazoa > Chordata > Chondrichthyes > Myliobatiformes > Myliobatidae > Mobula > Mobula hypostoma. The sequence continues at coordinate 9,536,780 of NC_086112.1, read as the reverse complement.
ACAGATGGGCTGAGAAAGGAATGGACTGAAGTGATGTTGTGGTCATGCTAACAGCACAGGAAAGTAATTCTAGCCTCCCATTTGTGTTAAAATGACAACAAATTTGTGAAGCATCGGATTCAGATGCAGACAGTTGCCTGGAAGAAGGAATGGTGTCACTTGGGTAGCAAAAGTGATTCACCGGCAGAAGCTGATAATGACATTTCTGGAACAAGACTATTTGACATGGATGCGGCTACAGTCGTATTTGACTCAGGTAGAGGCACTTAGAGAAAATCAGCACCATGTGTTGGAACAAGGAGCTTGTGTTCCCACCTGGGGTACACACACCTCTCGCTTAATGGTAAGGCTCTATGACATAAAAATGGTCGAGAAACCTTGTACAGGAGATTCTGCAGCTGGAAATTTTGAGCAACACACACAGAATGCAAATATTTTTAGGAACAGCTTCTTCCCCTCTGCCATCAGGTGTCTGAATAGACATTGAACACTACCTCGGGATTTTATCTCTCTCTCTTTGCACTACTTACTTAATTTAATACTTTTTATATATTTCTTATTGCAATTTATAGTTTTTTTAATGATTGTACATTGCAATGTATTGCTGCTGCAAAACAACAAATTTCACAACATATGCAGGTGATTGAGGGTGTTTAAGGAGGAGATTGACAGGTATCTAATTAGTCAGGGTATCAAGGGATATGGGGGAAAAAGCCAGAAATTGGAACTAGATGGGTGAATAGTTTAGCTCATGGGGAAGCTGCGGAGCAGACTCAATGGGCCGAATGGCCTACGTCTGCTCCTTTGTCTTGTGATCTTGTGATCTTGTGATATGGGTTAAGGGTGAAAGGTGAAATATTTAAGGGGAACGTGAGAGGAAACTTCTTCACTCGGAGGGTGGGGAGAGTATGGAATGAGTTGCCAGTGCAAGTGGTGGATGTGATTTCAATTTCAACATTTAAAAGAAGTTTGGATAGGTACATGGATGGTAGGGGTATGGAGGGATATGAGTCCAGGTCAATCAGACTAGACAGTTTAAAAGGTTCAGCACAGTCTAGATGGGCTGAAGGGCCTGTTTCTGTTCTGTAGTTTTCTATGACTCTATATTAAACCTGATTCTAATTCTGAACTCAGCACGTCAGGTAGCATCAATGGAAAAGAGTAAAGAGTTGAGATGAAACACTTCATGAGGACTGCTTCATGCATATCTCTAAAAAACATCTGCTTTTCAAATTACTTCATGTTCGCTGAAAATCTGAGTGGCTGTTTGTCACCAGTACATCACATCTTTGAGAAATAGTTTTACATGCAGAAACGTTATGAATAATAACATCTGACTCTAGTTCTCTTTAATATTTTAAAGGAAAGTTAAAATCAAAGGGTTCATCTTCCAGGCAAACACAGAGTGTCCTCCATCTATTCCACGCGGGAAATCACACTTTAAAGCAAAGTAGCAGGGAGGATTCTTGACAGTTTGGTTTGTAGATGGTGAAGAACTCATGCACATTGGCATGCAAAGCACCCTGCACATTTTAGTTAATGATCCATCCCATCCCCATTCTGACATGTCGGTCCATGTTCTCCTCCGCTGTCATGAAGAGGCCACTCTCGGGTTGGAGGAGCAACACCTCATATTACATCTGGGCAGCCTCCAACCTAATTTCTTTTTCCCTTCCCCATTCTGGATCCCCTTACTCTCCTCTTCTCATTACCTGCCCATCACTTCCCTCCGGTGTCCCACTTCCTTCCCTTTTTCCTGTGGTCCACTTTCCTCTCCTACAGATTCCTTCCTCTACGGCCTTTTACCTTTTCTACCTATTACCTCCTATCTTCTCACTTCATACCTTCTCCCCCACCCAACCACATTCCCCCTCACGTGGCTTCACCTATCACTTCCTAGCTTCTCCTCCTTCTCTTCCTCCCACCTTTTCATTCTGGCTTCTTCCCCCTTCCTTTCCAGTCCTGAAGAAGGGTCTCATCCTGAAACATCGACTGTTTGTTCATTTTTATAGACGCTGCCTGATCTGCTGAGTTCCTCCGGCATTTTGTGTGAGTTACTCTGGATTTTCAACATCTGTAGAAACTCTTGTGTTAATTACAGATTCACTGGTGGCCTTCTGCATGTAACTGCACGTTAAACACACGTTGCCAGCAAAGGTGTGTGAAAAACAATGAAAATGACGCCACCCGCTGCTGCTAATTGACACGACGAACCAGAACTGTTACTTTTACCTGTCAATACTCAGGAGCCTGCAACATGGACAACCACAGAAAGAGTTAAAATGAGACATGAGATTAGATTAGATTATGAAGACACGCAGTCCTCTTTTATTGTCATTTAGTAATGCATGCATTAAGAAATGATACAATATTTCCTCCGGTGTGATATCACAAAACACAGGACAGACCAAGACTGAAAAAACTAACAAAACCACATAATTATAACATATAGTTACAACAGTGCAACAATACCATAACTTGATGAAGAAGTCGAGCACAGTAAAAAGTTCAAAGTCTCTCAAATGTCCCACATCTCACGCAGACGGGAGAAGAAAGAAAAACTCTCCCTGCCATGCCCGACCACAGTCCGAATCTGAGTCATCTGAAAACTTCGAGCTCTGATCAGCTCTCCGACACCGAGTACTGAGCACCATCACTATCTGAACGATTAGACCTCAATCTCAGTGGCTCTCTAGTAGGCTCACTATAGATCCCTAGAGTGTTTTAGTTTGGAACAGACATATTGAGTAATGCTGCAATAGAAATACACCCTTCAATTATAGATCCGTTTCTAAGTGGGAACTAATATTGAAGTTATTTATTATTGCCCAATTACTTCGCTGCCGTTTAGGACAGTAACCAAGGTCCTCCATCTTCAGTGGTGTTCGGGGCTTCCTTAATTGTGCCACTAGCTTCCTGCTGGTTTTCACTGCTGACAGCCATGCAAGTCCCGGTTGGAGACTCAGGAATACTCACACTCGGATGTAGAAGGATTCTCCACTGCTGCTTCCGTAGCAATTTTGTTTGACCAGTCAGGATTGTTAACCTTGAGCTGAACCCCTGAAACTGGAGGATCATTGAGGCACACAAGCTTCCAAACTACAAGGCGGTGGTCCTCTTGGTGAGTTGGAATTAGAATTAGTTTATTGTTGTCACATGCACTGAGGTACCCTGAGCCAGAATCAGGCTTGTTATCCCTGACGTATGTCATGTAATTTGTTGTTTTGCGGCAGAAGTACAGTGCAATGCATAAAGAGAGGGGGTGGGTGCATGGATCACACTTATGATAGCAGTGAGAAAAGGACAGGCTCTGGGTGCTGGAGGTCCTTAATAATAGACGCTGCCTTTCTGAGGCACCACTCCCGAAAGATGTCCTGGCTACTTTGTAAGCTAGTACCCAATATGGAGCTGACTAGATTTACAACCCTCTGCAGCTTCTTTCGGTCCTGTGCAGTAGCCCACCCCCCCATACCAGATGGTGATGCAGCCTGTCAGGATGCTCTCCATGGTACATCTATAGTAGTTTTCGAGTGTATTTATAAACATACCAAACCTCTTCAAATTCCTAATAAAGTACAGCTGCTGTCTTGCCTTCTTTATAACTGCATCGATATGTTGGGACCAGGTTAGATCCTCAGAAATCTTGACACCCAGGACCTTGAAGCTGCTCACTCTCTCCACTTCTGATCCCTCTATGAAGATTGGTGTGTGTTCCTTCGTCTTACCCTTCCTGAAGTTCACAATCAGCTCTCTCATCTTACTGACGTTGAGTGCCAGGTTGTTGCTGCGGTACCACTCCACTAGTTGGCATATCTCACTCCTGTACGCCCTCTCGTCACCACCTGAGCTTGTACTTACAATGGTTGTACTGCCAGCAAATCTATAGATGGTATTTGAGCTATGACTAGCCACACAGTCATGTGTATATAGAGAGTAGAGCAGTGGGCTAAGCACACACCCCTGAGGTGCACCAGTGTTGATCATCAGCGAGGAGGATATGTTATCACCAACCTGCACAGATTGTGGTCTTCCGGATAGGAAGTCGAGGATCCAGTTGCAGAGGGAGGTACAGAGGCCCAGGTTCTGCAACTTCTCAATCAGGATTGTGGGAATGATGGTATTAAGTGCTGAGCTATAGTCGATGAACAGGATCCTGACATAGGTGTTCGTATTGTCCAGGTGGTCTAAAACTGCGTAGGGAGCCATTGAGATTGCATCTGCCGTTGACCTATTGTGACGATAGGCAAATTGCAATGGGTCCAGGTCCTTGATGAGGCAGCAGTTCAGTCTAGTCATGACCAGCCTCTCAAAGCATTTCATCACTGTCGATGTGAGTGCTACCGGGCGATAGTCATTAAGGCAACTCATGTTATTCTTCTTAGGCACTGGTATAATTGTTGCTTTTTTGAAGCAAGTGGGAACTCCTGCCCATAACAGTGAGAGGTTGAAAAAGTCCTTGAATACTCCTGCTAGTTAGTCGGCAGAGGTTTTCAAAGCCTCAGCTGGTACACCATCAGGACCTTCTGCTTTGCGAGGGTTCACTCTCTTTAAAGACAGCCTAACAGCGGCCTCTGAGACAGAGATCACAGGGTCATCATGTGCAGCAGGGATCTTCACTGCTGTAGTTGTGTTCTCCCATTCAAAGCATGCATAGAAGGCACTGAGTTCATCTGCTGCTGAAGCATTGCTGACATTCATGCTATTGGGTTTCACTTTGTGAGAAGCCCTGCCAGAATTGACAAGCATCTGATATCGCCTCCAACCTCTTTCGAAATTGTCTCTTCACCCTTGAAATAAACCTCCGCAAATCATTCCTGATTTTCTGGTACAGGCCTGGATCACCAGACTTGAATGCTAGAGATCTTGCCTTCAGCAGACGACGTACCTCCTGGTTCATCCACGGCTTTTGGTTTGAGAACATGCAGTGATCCTGGCAATTTCTGCTCTCGGCTCCCACAGGGTCTGAGAGAACACCTGAGTTCAGGAAGCCCTAAGCAAGGCAAATCCTGTAGAAAGGGAAAGAGAGAAATCTGTTCTGTTGGAGAGTCTTCAACTTGAAACATTAACGGTGTTTTTCTCTCTCCATAGATGCCGCCTGACCTGCTGATTACAGCATATTCTGTTTTCCACACAGTTCTAGCAACTGCCTTACAACAAACTTTAGATATATTCCTGTCTCTCAAAAAGTAAATTGAGATGCCCCCTTTTCTAATCAAAATAGAAATTTCCCAAGAGACTATTCAACAATAATTATTACAGAAGATCTGCACTGAAGAATACAATTTCCTTAGATACCTCCACAATTAATTTGCTGGATAAACCAATGGGAGATAAGGATTTGTCCACCTTTAGTATTATTATTTTCTTTGTCATCTTTATTAAATTTATATTAAACCTGGTAATATCTAACTCTTTGATTAATTTTAACTTTTCTTCACATCTTTGCTATTTTTTTCTCATCTACTATGAAACTCATTGTGATGTGTAACTGATCTACTGATTTTCGAACAGAAGAGCAAACATATTTATAGACATAGCAAGCTAAGTGAATTATTCTTCTGGAGCTTTTGCAGTTTTAATACAATTGTCATGTCAATTCTATTTAAATAGTGTGTTATAAACAGTACGTTTGCATTCTTTGAGGCAAGGACTTGAGTATAAAGGCAAGAAGTAATGTTGAGGCTTTATAAGGCATTGGACAAGCCACACTTGAAGTATTGGGAACAGTTTTGGGGCCACTTATCTAAGAAAAGATGTGCTCGGTTTGGGGAGAGTCCAGGGGAAGTTCACGAGAGCAATACTGGGAATGGAAGTTTTAATGCACGAGGAGCGTTTGATGGCTCTGGGCCTGTATTTGCTGGAGTTTGGGACCAGAGAACACAGCCTCAGAGCAGGGTATCCAGTTAGATGAAGAGGTATATCTTTAGCCAGAGAATGTAATCAATTGCCACACATGGCTGTGGAGACCAAGTCAGTGGGGATATTTAAAGCAGAGGTTGAGAGGTTCTTCATTAGGAAGAGTGGCAAAGGTCATGGGGAGAATGCAGGAGAATGAGGTTGACAAGGATAATCAGCCGTGATTGATGGCGGAGCTAAATCGATGGCCGAGTTGCCTAGTTCTGCCCCTATGTCTTATAGCCTTTCTTCTAAAAAATCAAGAAATGTAATTGAATTGACAGTGAGCTAACAATTGTCAAATCTTTATATGATTAAAGTAGAACTTTGCTGTTGATATGCAGTGGTGTAAAGGATACTGCTGTGAAATTTTTTAAAACTAGATAGATACACTACATAGCTTGTGTTTCCTTTCATTTTTAGTGTATGTTCGTCTGTAAAGATGTTCGTACATTTATGAAGTCCATGTCCATAGATCCTCAAAGTTCCCACACAAGTAATTGTGTTGTCGAGAAGGTGTCCAGTATGGTGAGATGACCTTCGTTTGTCTGAGAACTGAGTGCAAGAGTCAGAAGGTAATGTCATAATGGGAGAGAGAGTTAAAAGAATTGAACAGAGGCAGCCGGGACACTCTGCGCACCACAGTTCCTGAAGAGACATTGGATTGTGTAGCGGGAGAGAGAGTTTAGAAGAAGTGAGTGGGGGCAGTCTGGACACTCTGCACACTACATTTCCCCAGGAGACATTGGATTGGGCATAATTAGGGACTTGGAAAGAGGCAACGAAAAGAAGTTAGGTTTAAGTGGAGCAGTCAGAAAGAGAGTGGAGAAAACCCATGCGTTCCACAGGGAGGAGGTAGAGAGACTCCTCACCAAATGACGCCTGAACTGGACTGTGAACCCTGGAACAGTCCAAGCTGTAATAACGTCCATGGCACAATTATTTATTTATTGTGATTTATAGTAGTCTTGATGTATTGCAATGTACTGCTACCACAAAACAACAAATTTCACAACGTATGTCAGTGATAATAAACCTGATTCTGATTCGGATTGAAAGACTGTAATTAATGACTTACTGAGACATCAACCGGCTCGACTTCAGCACTCCTCTCTTCTCCTCTAACTGCACTGTCCTCCAGTCTCTCTGCACCCTCCAATCCCAACTTTATTGTCAAACCTGCAGACGACGGGGGTGCTGTTGTCGTGCAACGGACTACATTGCTGAAGTCAGGTGGCAGCTCTCAGATACCTCCTCATACCTACCCCTTGAAGAGGACCCCACTTTGGACCTTCAGAAAACTCTTGGACACCTTCACTGACCTCATCAACTCTGGAGAACTCCCATCTACTGCATCAAATGCCTAGTTCCCTTATCCCATACTGCTCAATTCTACCTCTTGCCTGTGATCCACAAACTGGACTGTTCAGGTAGGCCCATTGTCTCTGTCTGCTCGTGCTCCGCTGGAATTGCTTCCTCATACCTTGATACTATTTTATCCCCCTTGGTTCGGTACCTTTGCACCTACATCCACGATATCTCTCATGATCTCAATCTCCTCACTAGCTTGCAATTCCTTGACCCTGACTGCCTCATTTTCACAATGGATGTCCAGTCCCTATACATTTCTATCCCTCATCAAGAATGCCTTAAAGCTCTCCACTTCTTGCTCAATAAAAAAAACAACCAATTTCACTCACCACCCACATCCTTCGTCTTGCAGAACTGCTCCTTACCCTTAACAGTTATTCCTTCAGCTCCTCTCATTTTCTTCAGATTCGTGGGGTAATCATGGACACCAGCATGGGCCTCAGGTATGCCTGCCTTTCCGTTGACAATGGAGAACAGTAGAACAAGCCTTGTTATCAATATTCAAGCCATCAGGTTGGAAGCTACCCAGACGGAATATAAGATGTTGCTCCTCCAACTAGAGTGTGGCCTCATCGCCACAGTAGAGGAGGCCATGGACTGACATGTCAGAAAGAGAATGGGAAGTGGAATCAAAATGGGGGGGCCACTGGGAAATACCACTTTCTCTGGTGAATCGAGTGTAGGTACTCAGCAAAGTCGTCTCCCAATCTACGTCGGGTCTCACCGATATACAAGAGGCCACACTGGGAGCACCAGATACGGTAGATGACCCCAAAAGACTCGCAGGTGAAGAGCCCTGTATGGCAGTGAGGGAGGAAGTTTCTTGAACTTCCAGTAATGCTTCCTCACCCCTTCACTGTTCCTCATTCCCTTTTTCCTCTCCTACCTTATCTCTTTACCTGCCCATCACCTCCCTCCGGTGCTCCTCTCCTTCTTCTTTCTCCCATGGCCTTCTGTCCTCTCTTATCAGATTCCCCCCTCTCCAGTCCTGTATCTTTTTCACCAGTCAACCTCCCAGCTCGTTACTTTACCCCTCACCCCCTCCCGGTGTCACCTATTATGTTGTGTTTCTTCCTTCCGCTCCCCCACCTTCTAATTCTGACTCCTCATCTTTTCTTCTCCAGTCCTGATGAAGGGTCTCGGCCCAAAACATTGACTATACTCTTTTCCTTAGATGCTGCCTGTCCTGCTGAGTTCCTCCAGCATTTTGTGTGAGTTTCTTTTGATTTCCAGCAATTGCAGAATTTCTCATGTTTATGTACCAGGAGCTTTGCTGTTTACTAAATGCAAATATTATAGGAGGCTCCTGAAGTTTTTTATAGCCAGGGGCAGGCATCTCAAATAGCCCCTGACAACCAAGTCCAGCTCCTGGCCTTCACGTGTGGCTTAGCTACTGCGGCCAGCGGAACTGTTTCGACGAACAGGAGAAGGGGAAAAGGCAAGTTACTGGTGCTGTAAAATCAGTCGCTTTGAGCAGATTGCTCAACCATTAGCCATGGTTAGGAGCTCATCTAGAAGAAGGAAGATTCTGATCTCAAACCTCCACTGCCTTGTATCTATACCCACACATAAGGAAGGCTTTGGGAGTAAACCCAGCGGAAGATCCATAGCTGAAGTCCCTAAGACAGCCCAGTTTCTGTGTTCAACATCATCTGGCAACTCCTGTGATAACAGTGGAGCCAAATTGCATTGGTGTCTGCCATTTCTTTTGATTCATCATACTGCCCCGGCTTGCATTTCACATGGATGCAGCATCTATGGCTGTATCTAACCAATGGGGTGCCTCAAAAATATTATAGAGTAGTTACATCAGAAGAAAAGAGACAAGGACGTGAATCTGCTGTGGTGAGTTTAATTATTAATCTGCAGGTGATTGGCAGGCATGAGTAATCAGCTGTAAAAGGGTATTGATATATAGAATGATAGACCAGATTTGTTGGAGATGAAACAGGGAAAGATGAACTAGTTTGTACCATGGGGCAGCACTATAGTGTAGTAATGAGCACAACACTTTAAAATACAGGTGACCGGTGTTCAATTCCTGCCACTGCCTGAAAGGAGTTTGTATGTTCTCCCCGTGACTGCGCGGTTTCCTCCGGGTGCTCCGGTTTCCTCCCTCAGTTCAAAGACACCCTGGTTGATAGGTTAATTGGTCATTGTAATTTATTCTGTGAAGTCAGAGTTTGCTGGGCAGTGTGGCTCGAAGGGGTTGAAGTGCCTATCCCACACTACATCTCAATAAATAAATAAAACCTCTGGTAGCATGCTAAATGGTGAGAAATACTGAGAAATATATATTTTTTCATTTAATTTTAGTTTTTCTTTGTGACTCTGTGTCTTTCTGCTATTGTGACCATATGTACTATTCTGCAATGTGCAATGTGCTGAGCGCACTGTGCTCTTGGGATTGTGTTTTGCACCTCGGCCCTGGAGAAGCATTCTTTCATTTGCCTGTATTCATGTAAGGTTGAATAATAATTAAGCTTGCTCTTGAACTCGATAAATATTGAGAAATCAAAAATTCAGAGGGTCCAAATGGAGAAACCTTAACTGCATTTGGACAAAGTAAAATGTAAAGGAATTGCTTCTACAAAGTTCATCCAGTAGTAGTAACACAAAATCACACAAAATCAACCTGATGTTGTGAAAGGGTAACCTTGTTTGAATGGTGTACAGAGTTCCTACAGCGGAGAGTAGTGAACTCTACCCAATGCATCATGGACACATCCCTTTCCACAGGAGGCAACATCTGTCATCAAAGATTCCCACCACCTGGACCATTCCATCTTCTTATGGCTACTGTCAGGCAGGAGGTACAGAAGCCTGGAGTCCCACACAACCAGGTTCAAGAACAGGTACTTCCCTTCAACCGTTCGGTTCTTGAACCAACTAGCACAACCCCAAACACAATATTTTAGCAACATGATAATCACTTTGACCACTTTGCACTAAAATGGGATTTTTTTCTGATAGTGTTCTTTCTTGTAAAAATTATGCTTAATTTACATGTAGTGCTCAGTTTATTAGGGGTAGCTGTACACTCGCCCATTAATGTCAATGTCTAATCAGCCAATCATGTGACAGTAACTCAATGCATGAAGGCACACAGACATGTTCAAGAGGTTCAGTTGTTGTTCAGAGCAAACATCAGAATGGGGAAGAAATGGGATCTAAGTGACTTTGATCATGGAATGATCGTTGGTGCCAGACAGGGTGGTTTGAGTACCTCAGAAACTGGGAATCTCCTGGGATTTTCATGCACAACCATCTCTAGAGATTACAGTGAATGGTATGAAAATCAATGTAACATCCAGTGAGCAGCAGCTCTGTGGGTGGAAACGCCTCGTTAATGAGAGAGGTCCAAGGAAAATGACTAGACTAGCTCATGCAGAGAGGAAGACGACAGTAACTCAAATAACCACATGTTACAACAGTGGCGTGCAGAAGAGTGTGCACAACACATCGCACTTTGAAGCAAATGAGCTATAGCAGCAGAAGATCACAAACATACACTCAGTGACCATTTTATCAGGCACAGGAGCTCCAAATCATTTATTGTAATTGTACTTAATAAAGTGGCCTCAGAGTGTGTGGTTTCTCATGATGATAATATAATGCTCGGTACCTGTGATGCTGCTGAAAGTAAGTTTTTCATTGCAACTGCGCACACATGGACCTGATCAGGACTGATGCATTATGTGTGTATAATATATGATCAGGTATAATGCATTATGCACAGAATCTTGGCTCGAAATGCTGACTGTTAATTCATTCCCATAGCTGTTGCCTGACCTGCTGAGTTCCTCCAGCATTTTGTGTGTGTGTGTTGCTCTGGATTTCCAGCATCTGCAAAATCTCTTGTGTTTGTGAGGAGGCTACCAACAGATGTGGATAAATTAAAGATTAAAAGACTAAAGGGATTGGCTTTTTTCGTCGCATGTACATCAAAACATCGAATATACAGTGTAATGCGTTGTTTGAGTCAACAGTCAACACCGCTAACATAGCATGCTCACAAATTACTCACCCTTACCTGTACGTCTTTGCAATGTAGGAGGAAACTGGAGAACCCAGAGAAAACCCACAAGATCATGAGGAGAATGTACAAACTGCTTAGAGACAGTGGTGGGAATTGAACCCATCCACTGGCACTGTAGAGTGTTATGATAACCGCTATTTTACCATATATACATATATCTGCAGTCGTTTGTAACTCCTTCCCATCCACAATCAGATTCATTAATCCACATAAATTTGCTTGCTATTCCTTTTTTTAACTCACTATTTATTTATTTTGTGATTTATTGTATTTATAAATTACTATAAATTACACCACGGAAGTGTAGCGGTTAGCATGACTCTCTTACAGCTCCGGGCATCAGAGTTCAAAGTTCAATTCCAGCAAGTTTCTGTACATCCTGTCAGCTGAATGCATGGGTTTCCCCCGGGTGCTCCAGTTTCCTCCCACAGTCCAAAGACGTACCGGTTAGTAGGTTAACTAATCATTGTAGATTGTCCTGTGATTAGGCTAGGGTTAAATCAGAGTTGTCAGGGTTGCTGGGAGGTGTGGCTTAAAGAGCCAGAAGGGATTATTCCATGCTTTATCACTAAATAAAATGTTTTTCTATCCTTGGTCTTGTAATTTTTATGTCTTTGCACTGTACTACTTCTACAAAGCAGCAAATTTCACGTCACTTAAGTCAGTGAAAATAAACTTGATTCTGATATATGGTGGGGAGGCTGATATTTAACTTCACTCTCAACAATTTTCATTTGGTAAAGTATGATAGCTTTCCTCTTTTTCAATATTTATTCAGCACTTTCAGCTTTCAGTAAGTTAGATTAACACTTCGTTCTGTATGTCAGCCCAGATTCAAATGTTACAACCATCATGACAGCTTCTTATTTCAAGTCCTACTCTAAAGGCTTCGGGACAAAATTTTGTGCTGGGGGAGTGCTACTCAGAACGGCTGCTGAAATATTAAAACAAGGCCCAATCTCCTCTCAAAGGCAGATGTTAGCCACAGTTTGTTCCAAAGGTTTACCTGTGGCTGTTTCCTGATCCATGAAGAATCCACAGATGCTTTGATCATTTTAAAGAGCTCACTTATCACTGTTTCAAAGCAGACCAAGGACGTTGTTCCTAGGAAATCATTGCGTATTTCAGAATGAGAATCAGGTTTATAAATTTACTAAAACTTTAAGTTAGTGTCTTCCAGCTCCTGCACCTCCTCCTTGATGGTAGTAACATGTAGAGGGTATGTCCTGGCTGGGAGTCCTTAATAATGGATGCTGTCTTTTTGAGGCATGGCCTTTTGAAGATGCAGTAGATGCTGGGGAGGCCAGTGCTCATGATGGAGCCGGCAGAGGTTACAATTCTGCAGCTTTTTCTGATCCTGTGCAGTGGCCCCTCCACACAAGATGGTGATGCAAATAGAATGCACTCCACAGTACATCTGTAGAAACTTGCTAGAGTATTTGGTGAAATACCAAATCTCCTCTAACTCCTAATGAAGTATAGTTACTGGTGTGACTTCTTCTTAATTGCATCAATATGTTGGGTCCAGGATCGATCTTCAGAGATCGCTGACAAGCAGGAACTTGAATTTGCTCACAATTTCCAATGTCGAGCACCCAACGAGATCTGCTGTGTTCCCCCGACTTGCCTTTCCTGAAGTCCACGATCAATTCCTTGGCATTACTGATGTTAAGTGCAATGTTGTTGCTGTGACAGTGCTCTACCCAGCCATCCATCTCACTCCTATACACCTCCTCGTCAGCATCTGAGACTCTGCCAATGACAGTTGCATCATCTGTGAATTTATAGATGGCCGTGCCTGGCACAGTGAGGAATTTTTCCCTTTTTAGCTCTTCTGGAACGTATTACCTGATTTTCTCTTTGTTAGACAAATCAGATTACTATCTTTTCAAGCAAAAGTATTTAATTGGCTGAAACTTATTTTGGAACATACTGGAAAGGGCATGAGGAGTGCTTACTGCATGCAAGTATTATATTTTTATTTCTTTCAAGTAGAAGAAACATACAATAACTTTTTTTTTGGTCTTGTACTGTCAGATTCCTGATAACTATTGTGTGTTGGAAATTTTCCTCGAGTTGAGGAAAAACTTTTTCACCCAGAGAGTGGTGGATATATGGAATGCTCTGCCCCAGAAGGCTGTGGAGGCCAAGTCTCTGGATGCTTTCAAGAAAGAGATGGATAGAGCTCTTAAAGATAGTGGAATCAAAGGTTATGGGGAGAAGGCAGGAACAGGGTACTGATTGTGGATGATCAGCCATGATCACAGTGAATGGCGGTGCTGGCTCGAGGGGCCAAATGGCCTACTCCTGCACCTATTGTCTATTGTCTATTGAAACATACACAAAGTGCTGGAGGAACTCAGCAGATCAGGCACCATATACAGATGGGAATAAATAGTCGATGTTTCAGGCTGAGACCCTTCTTCATGACTGGAAAGGAAGGGGGCAGAAGTCAGAATAAGAAGGGCGGAGGGGGAGCAGAACAAGCTGACAGGTGAGGGGGAAGGTGGGTAGGTGGTGGGAGGGGGAGATGAAGTAAGAAGCTGAGAACTGATAGGTGGAAGAGGTAAAGATCCAAAGAGAAGAAATCTGATTAGGGAGCAAAGTGGACCATGGGAGAGAAGAAAGGAGGTGATGGGTGGGTGAGGAGAAGGGAAGAGATAAGAGAGGAACCAGAATGGGGAACGGAAAAAGAGAGGTGGGAGGCAGAAATTACCAGAAGCCTGAGAAATCAATGTGCATGCTATCAGGTTGGAGACGACCCAGATGGAATATGAAGTTTCCTGGTGAAACAGTTACAAACAAGAGAACATCTGCAGATACTGGAAATCCAAGCAGCACACACAAAATGCTGGAGGAACTCAGCAGACCAGGCAGCATCTATGGAAAAAAAGTACAGTCAATGTTTCGGGCCAAAACCCTCTTTTCCACAGATGCTGCCTGGCCTGCTGAGTTCCTCCAGCATTTTGTGTGTTTCCTGGTGAAAGCATCCACCATAGGTACTATTCTTCTCAACAACACAATGCAAGGAGTCTTAGCACAGATGATTGTCTGCTTTATGGGTTATCTTTCGGGAGTTGATTCACATGATATTCTAGGACATCGGTCTGTCAGCATCCTTCAATCACTCTGTGAACATCCTCTTTTATTATGAATATTCACATTTGTGTGAAGTTCATCTTTATACAAGTACATGAATGCTCTTTTGCCGAGCATCTTGCTTCCACCAAATGAAGATCATCTTTAGCATCTCGTTCACATGAAAGCTTAATTTAAATTTCTGCCTTCAAAGCTCAGAACTTTATGTTGAATATTTCTCTGTCTTATTTTCCAACCACTAATATAAGCTGTGTTTCCTTTATCTCCGCATAACAGTCCTAAGCACTTAATGGAAGACCATTAAGCCTTTGTTTAAAATGTAATACTTTAAAGCCGGAAATATGGGGCTTGAGTGAGGCAGATAAACAATATTAGTCACCCTCATGTTCCTTTTATATAAAGGATACAAGATGAAAGTCGGTGAAATATGATTTTTATGTCCAAGTCTGAAGCAGCCTGATAATTCACAAGTGACAGAGTTGCAAATGAATTATGACCTGTCTCGTGGGTGGAAATTAAAATCATATTTCACTGTCCTCTGTACCCTATTCTATTCATAATTCTCATTTGCTCCTATAATTAAATAATTTTAACTTAACTTCAAATGTATTTATATTTTATACAGTCTTAGTGACCACCATTATAAGCACAGAGGTACTTTAATTCCCGTTTTGATTGAATCAGAGTTAAATTTATTATCAAAGTATGCACATTTAGAGTCTCAGAAAAGTACAGCACCAAAACAGACCCTTCGGCCCACCTAGTCTGTGCTGAGCCATTGGAACTGCCTACTCCCACTGACCTGCTCTGGGACCCTAGCCCTCCATACCCATCCCATCCATGTACTTATCCAAACTTCTCTGAAACATTGAAATCGAGCTCGCATGGACCACTTGCACTGGCAGCTCATTCCGAACTCCAAGAACGCTCTGAGTGAAGATGTTTACCCTTGTGTTCTCTCCATAAACTTCCTTTAGATTCATTCTCTTGCAGGTATTAACAGAAAAATAAAGAAATACAGTAGAATTTACCAAAACAACTATATATAAACAAACAACTATATATAAACAAAGATTGACAAACAACCAATTTCAAAAGAAGAGGAATTGTGCAAATAATAAGCAGGTACTGAGAACATGAGTTGCCAAGTCCTTGAAAGTGAGTACATAGGCTGTGGAATAAGATCAGAGACATGGTGAGTAAAATTAGCCACTCCAGTTCAGGAGCCTGATGGTTGTACTGTAATAACGGTTTCTGAACCTGGAGATGTGGGACCTAAGGCTTCTTACAGAGAAAATGCAAGATCATAGTGAAGTAGATTGTGAGATTTTAATAACACAGAAACACAGAAGCATACAGCACAATACAGGCCTTTCAGCTCACAATGTCATGCCGAATATGTACTTATTTTAGAAATTACCTAGGGTTACCCACAGCCCTCTATTTTTCTAAGCTCCATGTACCTATCCAGAAGTATGCATTCACCACCCTCTGTGTAAAAAAACTAGCCCCAAAAATCTCTTTTGTACCTACTTCCAAGCACCTTAAAACTGTGCCCCCTACTGTTAGCCATTTCAGCCCTGGGAAAAAGCCTTTGACTATCCACACAATTAATGCCTCTCATCATCTTATACACCTCTATCAGGTCACCTCTCATCCGCCGTCGCTCCAAGGAGAAAAGACCAAGTTCACTCAACCTATTCTCATAGGGCATGCGCCCCAATCCAGGCAACATCCTTGTAAATCTCCTCTGCACCCTTTCTATAGTTTCCACATCCTTCCTGTAGTGAGGTGACCAGAACTGGGCACAGTACTCCAAGTGGGGTCTTACCAGGGTCCTATATAGCTGTAACATTACCTCTCAGCTATTAAACTGAATCCCACAGTTGATGAAGGCCAATGCACCGTATGCCTTCTTAACCACATAGTCAACCCACGCAGCAGCTTTGAGTTTCCTATGGACTCGGCCACCACAATCCCTCTTATCCTTCACACTGCCAAGGGTTTTACCATTAATACTCTATTCTATCATTATATTTTACCTACCAAAATGATCCACCTCACACTTATCTCGGTTGAACTCTATCTGCCACTTCTCAGCCCAGTTTTGCATCCTATCAATGTCCTGCTGTAACCTCTGACAGCCCTCCACACTATCCACAACACCCCCAACCTTTGTGTCATCAGCAAATTTACTAGCCCATCCCTTCACTTCCTCATCCAGGTCATTTATAAAAATCACAAAGAGAAGGGGTCCCAGAACAGATCCCTGAGGCACACCACTGGTCACCGACCTCCATGCAGAATATGACCCATCTACAACCATTCTTTGCCTTCTGTGGGCAAGCCAATTCTGGATCCACAAAGCAATGTCCCCTTGGATCACATGTCTCCTTACTTTCTCAATAAGCCTTGCATGGGGTACCTTATCAAATGCCTTGCTGAAATCCATACACACTTCATATACTGCTCTACCTTCATCAATGTGTTTAGTCATATCCTCAAAAAATTCAATCAGGCTCGTAAGGCACGACCTGCCCTTGACAAAGCCATGCTGACTATTCCTAATCATATTATTCCACTCCAGATGTTCATAAATCCTGCCTCTCAGGATCCTCTCCATCAACTTACCAACCTCTGAAGACTCACTGGTTTATAATTTCCTGGGCTATCTCTACTCCCTTCCTTGAATAAGGGAACAACATCTGCAACCCTCCAATCCTCCGGAACCTCTCCCGTCCCCATTGATGATGCAAAGATCAATGCCAGAGGATCAGCAATCTCCTCCCTTGCCTCTCACAGTAGCCTGGGGTGTATCTCATCCAGTCCTGTGACTTATCCAAGTTGATACTTTCCAGAAGCCCCAGCACATCCTCTTTTTTTAATATCTATATGCTCAATCTTTTCAGTCCGCTGAAAGTCATTGCTACAATCTCCCAAGGTCCTTTTCCGTAGTGAATACTGAAGCAAAGCATTCATTAAGTACTTCTGCTATCTCCTCCGGTTCCATACACACTTTTCCACTGTCACTCTTGATTGGTCCTATTCTCTCACGTCTTATCCTTTTGCTCTTCACATACTTGTAGAATGCCTTGGGGTTTTCCTTAATCCTACTCGCCAAGACCTTCTCATGGCCCCTTCTGACTTTCCTAATCTCATTCTTAAGCTCCGTCCTGCTAGCCTTATAATTTTCAAGACCTCTATCATTGCCTAGTTTTTTGAACCTTTTGTAAGCTTTTCTTTTCTTCTTGTCTAGATTTAGAGCAGCCTTTGTACACCATGGTTCATGTACCCTATCGTCCTTTCCCTGTCTCATTGGAACCTACCTATGCAGAACATCACACAAATATCCCTTGAATATTTGCCACATTTCTTCAGTATATTTCCCTGAAAACATCTGTTCCCAATTTATGCTTCCAAGCTCATATTCATGCTGATAGCTTCATATTTACCTTTACTCCTAATAAACGCTTTCCTAATTTGTCTGTTCCGATCCCTCTCCAATGCTATGGTAAAGGAGATAGAATTATGATCACTGTCTCCAAAATGCTCTCCCACTGAGAGACCTGACACCTGACCAGGTTCATTTCCCAATACCAGATCAAGTACAGCCTCTCCTCTTGTAGTGTTATCTACATATTCCTGAACACACCTAACAAACTCCACCCCATCTAAACCCCTTGCTCTAGGAAGATGCCAATCAATATTTGGGAAATTAAAATCTCTCACTACGATGACCCTGTTATTATTACACCTTTCCAGAATCTGGCTCTCTATCTACTCCTCGATGTCCCTGTTATTATTGGGATGTCTATAAAAAACAGCCAGCAGAGTTCTTGACTCCTTCCTGTTCCTAACTTCCACCCATAGAGACTCAGTAGACAATCCCTCCATGACTTTCTCCTTTTCTGCAGCTGCGACACTATCTCTGAGCAACAGTGCCATGCCCCCACCTCTTTTGCCTCCCTCCCCGTCCTTTCTGAAACACCTAAAGCCTGGCACGTTAAGTAACCATTCCTGCCCTTGAGCCATCCAAGTCTCTGTAATGGCCACAACATCATAGCTCCAAGTGCTGATCCACGCTCTAAGCTCATCTGCTTTGTTCATAATGCTTCTTGCATTAAAATGGACACATCTCAAACCATCAGTCAGAGTGCATCCCTTCTCTATCACCTGCCTACCCTCCCTCTCACACTGCCTGCAAGATTTCTCTATTTGTGAGCCAACTGCCCTTTCCTCTGCCTCTTCAGTTCGGTTCCCACCCCCCAGGAATTCTAGTTTAAACTCTCCTCAACAGCCTTAGCAAATCTCCCTGCCAAGATATTGGTCCCCCTCGGATTCAAGTGCAACCCGTCCTTTTTGTACAGGTCACGCCTGCCCCAAAAGAGGTCCCAATGATCCAGAAATCTGAATTCCTGCCCCCTGCTCCAATCCCTCAGCCACACATTTATCCTCCACCTCACTCTATTCCTATACCCACTGTCACGTGGCACAGGCAGTAATCCTGAGATGACTACCTTTGAGGTCCTGCTTCTCAACTTCCTTCCTAACTCCCTGTAGTCTGTTTTCAGGACCTCCTCCCTTTTCCTACCTATGTTGTTGGTACCAATATGTACAACAACCTCTGGCTGTTTTCATTCACACTTCAGGATATCGTGAACCCAATCAGAAACATCCCAGATCCTGGCACCTGGGAGGCAAACTACCATCCGTGTTTGTCTGACCCCCTAACTATAGAGTCCTTTATCACTGCTGCCATCCTCTTCCTTTCCCTACACTTCTGCACCACAGGGCCAGACTCTATGCCAGAGGAGTGGCCACTGTTGCTTCCCCCAGGTAGGCCATCCCCTCCAACAGTACTCAAACAGGAATACTTATTGTTAAGGGGGACAGCCACTGGGGTACTCTCTAGTATCTGACTCTTGCCCTTCCCTCTCCAGACTGTTACCCACTTATCTGTCTCCCGAGGCCCTAGTGTGACTACTTGCCTATAGCTCCTCTTATCACCACCTCACTTTCTCTGACCAGATGAAGGTTATCGAACTGCAGCTCCAGTTCCCTAACACGGTCCCCAAGGAGCTGCAGCTCAACCACCTGGCGCAGAAGTGGCCATCCGGGAAGCTGGGCGTCTCCTGGACATCTCACATCTGACACCCAGTATAGAACACCGGCTTCACAGACATACTTCCTATTCCTCACAAGTAGCTAACCCTGCCTCGACCCGTTATTGCCAGAGCCCTCCTACTCTGTCTACCTCTACTCCGTCACCCACTCCTCCGACCTCCGCTCTATGAAGCTGCCTTCTTTGAAATCCTTCGTGCCGGTCTAACTCACTGACGTCCACGCGCTTGCGCAGTCATGCCTCGATTGTAATAACAGCTGAACATTTTTTGATACATGTGTCTGTCAGATACTAACCCAAATATTCCAGTTCTTCCATGGGTTCAACAGCTAGTCAACCTGGTGTGTAGCTTGAGAAAGTAGAAAACAAATTTGGAAATGGGTTCTGTCACTACTGTTCCTGAACCTGGTGATGTGGGACCTAAAGCTTCTGTACCTCCTGCCCAGTCGTGGTAATGAGAGGAACCTGTAGCCTGTCGTCGGGTTGTAAGAAGCAATAAAAACTGCACTGCTTATTCAACCCAGGTTCCTTAAAGTTGTTTTTGCTGAGGATGGTAGTGGGGACGTGTTCCCACTACC
Source organism: Mobula hypostoma (assembly GCF_963921235.1). NCBI lineage: Eukaryota > Metazoa > Chordata > Chondrichthyes > Myliobatiformes > Myliobatidae > Mobula > Mobula hypostoma. The sequence continues at coordinate 9,516,676 of NC_086112.1, read as the reverse complement.
TATTACTCACTCCCAAGGTCGTGCATCTCAAAAATCTTCTGACAACCAAGTCCAGCTCCTCTGCTCCTGGCCTTCAAATGTGGTTTAGCTACTAAGCCCAGTGGAACTGTTTCTACTGACAGGAAAATAAAGAAAGGCAGGTTACTGGCACCTTAAAACCAGTCGCTTCTGGCAGATGGGGCTCTTTAGTGTGTTTGGCAGCTCATTTAGGAAAAGGAAAACACTGATCTCAAACCTTCGCTGTCTTGCAGCGAGATCATTCACAGGGAAGGCTCCACGAGTAATCCCTGAGGGAAGGATCCGGAGCTGGAGTCCCTAAGGCAGTCCTATGTAAAGTTCAATGCTGACTGGCAACTCCTGCAACACCACTGGTGCCAAACTGCATCGGTCTCTGACATTCCTTGGATTCATCAGCTGCATGGAGAGGGGGAGCCTGCTGTACGAGCTTGCTCCCCATATTGTATAGCCCTGGCTTGCACAGACAGCTAGGATGCAATATATATGGTCGAGCCTGATCAGTGGAGGCCCTACTCTACCCAGTTTTGCATATCATGCACAATATAAATAGAAACTTGCTACCAATTGGGATAAACATAATATAAAATTCCAAGCACTTTTCATTGAATTAAACCTCCTTTAACATGCAAATTCAAAACAATGTTTGCTGCAAAAGCAAAAAGTCTAGTTCCACAGTACATTGCGATATACTCCGAGGTAATAAATACACATAGTGGCCACTTTATCAGGTACACCTGATCATTAATGCAAACATCTAATCAGCCAGTCATGTGGCAGCAACTCAGTGCACGCAGATATGGTCAAGAGGTTCAGTTCTTGTTCAGACCAAACATAAGAATAGGGGAATAAATGTGATCTAAGTTACTTTGACGGTGGAATGATTGCTGGTGCCAGATGGGCTGGTTTGAGTATCTCAGAAACTGCTGATCTCCTGGGATTTTCACACAGAACAGTATCTAGAGCTTACAGAGAATGGTGCAAGAAAGGAAAACATCATCCATTCAGTGGCAGTCCTGTAGGCAAAAACACCTTGTTAGTGAAAGAGGTCAGAGGAGAATGGCCAGACTGGTTCAAACTGACAGGAAGGTGACAGTAACTCAAATAACCACGCATTACAACAGTGATGTGCAGAAGAGCATCTCTGAATGCACAATACATTGAACCTTGAAGTGGATGGGCTACAGCAGCAGAGGACTATGAACATACACTCAGTAGCCACTTTAGTAAGAAAAGGAGGTACCATATGATCTTAACATCATAAAACATAGGAGCAGAATTAAGCTATTTGGTCCATTGAGTCTGCTCCACCATTTGATCATGGCTGATTTACTATCCCTCTTAAACCCATTCTCCTGTCATCTCCCCGTAACTTTCGACACCTTTACTGAACAAGGACTTATCAACTTCCATTTTAAACACACCCAAAGACTTGCCCTCCACAGCCATCTAAAGCAATGAATTCCACAGGTTCACCTCCCTCTGGCTAAAGAAATTCCTTCCTGATAAAGAAATTCATTGGTCCTAATGAAGGGACTCAGCCCGAAACATCTACTCTTTACTCTTTTCAGTGGATGCTGCCTGGCCTGCTCAGTCCCTTCAGCGTTTTGTGTGCGTTGCCTTGATTTACCGCATCTGCAGATTTCCTCTTGTTTAATAAACCCTTCCTCATCTTGTAGTAAGGACTTGAATTAGTCTGAAATGTTTTGATAAATTAACAATATTAATTGACTACAGTGCATTAACAAACTCTTGTCGATTTTCAGTGCATCACCATCTTAATGATGCATTCTGTCACCATATCTAGTTCCTATTTATCCTTTATAACTGTGTGACCTCATTCCTGTACTTTTTTAAGCATGGTTAAATCATTTACAACTCTAATATGTACAGTATATTAAATGTAATTTGGGTATTACGCTCTGCAGCTTAATTGAGGTGTTTAAGGATATCAATTAAAGTTCCATACTTTTTAATTAATGTACTTCGTCTAACTAAGCTTTCAGTGACCTCTTTATTAGGTACACCTGCACACCTACTTGTTAATACAAATATCTATGCAACTCAATACGTAAAAGCATGCTGACTTATCTGAACTTCTTTTAAACATTGTACCTTTGGTAGAAAGGTAGCCACAGGAACGGTGAGACAGGAGCAATGTGCTCATGTTGTTAACAGAATCCTGACTGGGGGAAAGGTGTGAAAATACAAGGATCCATTTCAAAACTGTTTTGTGGCTCTGGGCCTGTACTCAGTGGAGTTCAGAAGAATGGCAGGGTAGGGGATCTGATTGAAACTGATCAAATTTTGGAAGGCCTAAATAGAGTGGAATTAGAGATAATGTTTCCTATGGTGACAGAGTCTAGGAGTTGAGGGCACAGCCTCAGATTACAAAGATGTCCCCTTAGAAAAAGAGATGAGGAAGAATTTCTTTAGCCAGAGGGTAGTGAGTCTGTAGAATTTGATGCTTCTGACAGAAGTGCAGGCCAGTTCACTGGGTATATTTAAGGCAGAGGATGATAGATTCTCGATTAGTCAGGTCTATCTTTTGTATTGCATTGTTCTTCTGCTGCAAAGACAACAAATTTCACAACATACACTGGTGATACTAAACCAGATTCTGATATGCTGAATGGAAGTCGGCAGCTCATTGTTAATAAAGCACCGGCTCTCTGAACTCCGACACTATTTTTATTCTAGATGTCCATAGTATATATATTACAAAAATAAACATTTAAGATGCCGCACTGTTCTCAGGCTGTGTAAAAAATTCCTGCTCAGAGCAATGGTTGGTCTACGCAGCTGTAAGAAAAGCCTAGGGGGAATGTTGTATCTCTCTGTCTGATCCAAATGATTCTGATTCAAATCCTGACATTCTGAATTAGAATATTACATTTATTTTTATGGAATATGAAACACACTAAACAGACCATTTATCCACTCTGATGTTTAATCTTTCACCTTTCAAAATGTAGCTATCAGCATAATCCTCTGCTTCACTTTCCTGCGAATGTTAATCTTGCCTCTCCACAGGACCCAAATTCACATTCTTATCATTCTCTGAGTAATTGCCTTTAAAAAGTTCCTTATTTGATTACTTGATGCCTATGTTGTATTGAAAGGCTCCTGTCTCACTCTTCCTTCCAAGTGGAAATGCACTCCCTGTGCTCTCTCTTTCAAGTCTCTTCATGCCACAATAAAGCAGCATCCATCGTCGAGGACCCCACCATGCTCTCTTCTCACTGCTACCATTCGGCAGGAGGTACAAGGACCTTAGATCCCATACCACAAGGTTCAAGAATAGTTATTGCCCTTCAACTAACCTCAATGTTTGGGAACGTGTTGGAGTCTACAATTAAGGGTGAGGTTTCGGGGTACTTGGAGACTAATGATAAAATAGGTCAAAGTCAGCGTGGTTTCTGTGAAGGGAAATCTCGCCTGACAAATCTGTTAGAGTCCTTTGAGGAAGTAACAAGTAGTGTAGACAAAGGAGAGGCAGTGGATGACATTTACTTGGATTTTCAGAAGGCATTTGACAAGGTGCCATACGTGAGGCAGTTTAATAATATAAAACCCTATGGCATTACAGGACAGATACTGGCATGGAGAGCTGAATGGCTGACAGGCAGGAGGCAGCAAGTGGGAATAAAGGGGCCTTTTCTGCTTGGCTGCCAGTGACTAGTGGTGTTCCTCAGCGGTCGGTATAGGGACCTCTACTTTTCACATTGTTGGTCAATGATTTGAATAATAGAGTTAATGGCTTTGTGACAAAGTTTGCAGATGATACAAAGATAGGTGGAGGGGTAGGTAGTGAAAGTAATGCAATTGCACCAGGGCTTAGACAAATTGGAAGAATGGGCACAAAAGGGGCAGATGCAATACAGTGTTGGGAAATGCATAATGATGCATTTTGGTAAAAGGAACAGTCGTGTGGACTATTATTTAAATGGGGAGAAAATTCAAACATCAGAGGTGCAGAGGGGTTCAGGAGTCCTTGGGCAAGGCTCCCAGAGGGTTAAATCGCAGGTTGAGTCTGTGGTAAAAAAGGCAAATGCAATGTTGGCATTTATTTCAATAGGAATAGAATATAAAAGCAAAGAGATAATGCTGAGTCTTTATAAGGCACTAGTCAGGCCTCACTTGGAATGTTGTCAACGGTTTTGGGCCCCATATCTCAGAAAGGATGTGTTGTCGTTTGCAGAGAGTCCAGAGGAGATTCATGAGGATGATTCTGGGAATGAAGGGGTTAACATATGAAGAGTGTTTTGCAGCTTTGGGCTTGTACTCACTGGAATTTAAAAGAATGCTGAGGGATCTCATTGAAACCTACCGAATGTTGAAAGGATACGGTGGATGTGGGCAGGATGTTTCGTACGGTGGGGCTATCCAGAACTAGAGGGCACAGCTTCAAAATTGAGGGGCGACCTTTTAGAACGGAGGTGAGGAGGAATTTTTTAGCCAGAGTGTAGTGAACCTGAGGAATACTTTGCCACAGACTGTGATGGAAGCCAAGGCCGCGGGTATATTTAAGTCGGAAGTTGATTGTTTCCTGATCAGTCAGGGCATCAAGGGATATGGCGAGAAGGCAGGTGTATGGGGTTGATTGTGATCCACGAACAGCCATGATAAAATGGCGCAGCAGACTCGATGGGCTGAATGGCATAATTTTGCTCCAAGTCTTAGGATCTAAGTATCAGGCTCCTGAATCATCATGGATAACTTCACTCACCACAACTCGGAAATAGTTCTATAACCTGTCCACTCACTTTCAGGAACTCCACAAGTCATGTTCTCAATATTATTTTATATTATTATTTGCACAATCTGGCTTCTTTTGTATATTGGCTGTTGGTCTGTCTTTATTCACATATCATTTTCCATAGATTCTATTGTATTTCTTTATTTTCCTGTAAATGCCTAGAAGAAAATGAATCTCAGAATTGTATATGGTGACATATGCACTCTTTGATAATAAAGTTACTGTGAACTTAAAAATGTGGTCTGACCAGGCGAGGGTTAAATTGGACGATGCTGGCAGCTTGGCTGAAGGAGCCAAAAAGATCTGTTCCCCACATATTCTCAATATATAAACAATCATAATTTCTTTCAACTTCATTTATTTTATTCTTCAACTTATGTTTTGCTGAAGTGTTTCAGCAGTCTGTACATTTAGAAGCCAAATGTAACATGCTACAGTGCCATCAGAACTTCTGAAGCTGTGGCACCTTCAAAAGCACAATCCATCATAGGCTAACAACGAAACATTGATTTTCTCAAACCATCAATATTAATTGTGCTGACTAATTGGTTAAAAATAAAAAGGAACAAAATAATATATGAAACAGGAAGAGGCCATTCTGACATTTGGCCTGCTCCAGTATTTGTGAAGATTGTGGGAGATTTTACTTTGATATTAATTTTCACAAATTCTTCCTCCATTTCTCTTAATGTGCACAGATTCACTACTCTCTGGCTAAAACAATATTTCTCCTTACCTCGGTGCAGAAATCTGTTGCTGCCTTTCTGTTTTGAATGAACTCAACGACCTAGCCTCCAATGGCCTAGGAGGTAGCGGGCTCCGAGATTCACCACCCTGCACATCTGTCTGAAACATTGAATTCACCACCCTCTGGCTAAACAAATTCCTCCTCATCTCTGTTCTAGAGGGACATTGTATACTGAGGCTGTGCCTGCGGCTCCTAGACTCGCCCACATCCTTTCCATGTCCACTCTATCTAGGCCTTCCAGTATCCGATAGCTTTCAATTAAGTCCCCCCTCATTCTTCTCAACCCCATCAAGTACAGGCCCAGAGCCATAAAACAGTTTTGAAGTGGACCCTTGTATTTTCACACCCTTTTCCCCAGTCAGGATTTTGTTCATAACGTGAGCACGTTGCTCCTGTCTTACCATTCCTGCGGCTACCTTTCTACAACGTTTAGGTACAACGTTTAAGAGAAGTTTGGATAAGTTCATGGAGGGGAATGTTATGGCGTATGATCTAGATGTAGGACAATAGGACGAGGCAGTATAAGAGTTTAGCATTTACTAGTTGGGCTGAAAGGCATGTTTTGGTGCTGTATTGCTCTTTGACGATCGAATATTGAATGGCCTCGATAGAGTAAACATGGGGAGGATGTTTCCTACAGTGGAGGAGTCCAAGACCAGAGGGCACAGACTCAACATAGAGGACAGCTCTTTAGAATAGAGATGAGGAGGAATTTCTTTAGCCAAGGGTAGGTGAGTCTGTGGTATTCCTTACTGCAGATAGCTGTGGAGGCGAATTCATTGGGTATATTTAACGCGGAGGTTGATCGGTTCTTGTTTAGTATGGACATCAATAGGAATGGGGAGAAGGCAGGAGAATGGAGCCGATGCTGACATTAAATGATTTCTTCAAAAGTCCTGTCTCTCACCGGAGACTAAACATAACGGGAGAACAGAGCAAGGGGTCCCATTTCACAAGAGGGTTTTTATTATTATTCCAAGATATTGGATCTAGTTACAGTTGAACAATGAACTGCTCAGTATTTCATTTCATTGAGGTCAGAAAGGTCTGAGATTTTTTAAATTATGGAAGAACAAAAAGGTAAAAGGAAAAACTTGGAAGATTGTAGGGCTTTTCAGAACAGCAAATTTCAAAGCTCAAATCAGATTTATTATCAAGTGTGTCACTATATACTATCTTGAAATACATTTTCTTGCAGGCATTTACAGGGAAAAAAGAAATACAATAGAATTTTTCAAGAACTAAACATAAGCTACACTGACAAACAACCTCATTACATTACCAAGACACTTTACCATCAATGAAGCAGAAAAGAAGCATTTTATTTTTGTTAAAATAAAATTAAACATATAGAACATGGAACATTACAGGACAATACAGGCCCTTCAGCCCACAATTTTGTGCCAACCTTTTAACCTACTCTAAGATCAATCTAACCCTTCCCTTCTGCATAGCCCTCCATTTTTCTGTCATCCATGTGCCTATCTTAGAGTCTATTAAATGTCCCTAATGTACCTGTCTCTGCCACCACCCTGACAGCATTCCACATACACACCACTTCTTTTTCTGTGTAAAAACACTCACCTATACATTCCTCAAATTACCTTAAACTTATGCCCCCTCATATTAGTGGACGTGGTAGCGTAACGGTTAGCACAATGCTTTACAGTACCTGTGACCCAGGTTCAATTCGCACTGCTGTCGGTAAGCAGTATGTACATTCTCCCTCTGAATGCATGGGTTTTCTCTGGGTGATCAAGTTTCCTCCCACAGTCCAAATTCGTACCGGTTGGTAGGTTAATTGGACATTGTAAATTGTCCTGTGATTAGGCTAGGGTTAAATTGGGGATTGCTGGGTGGTATAGCTTGAAGAATTGGAAGGGTCTATTTTGTACTGAATCTCAATAACTATATAAATATTAGTCATTTTCACCCTGGGGGAAGGTCTCTAGCTATCCACTCAACCTATGTCTCATATATACCTCTATCAATTCACTCCTCATCCTTATTGGTGAGGAAATAACCATGTAAACATAGAGTTAATACCATGTTTGTTATTCTGTTATGATTAATTAATCCTATCTGTGCACATTTCTAGTTACAAAGGAAAATAATTACCCAGTTTAACCTTCTACAAATGCTGACCCACCTTCCCTGTGCTCCCTTCCACAAAAGCCAGCCTTTCCCTATTCATACTCGAGTATCAGAATCCGAATCAGAATCAGGTTCTTTATCACTGACATATGTTGTGAAATTTATTCTTGTACAGCAGCAGCATTATAAACAATATAAAAATTACTATAAATTACAGTCTCTATACAAATACTGTTCTCTCGTTCTCACCCCCCCAGTCATCAAATGTTCAGCTATTATGCCCTGCTCCTTGGTCAGAGCCTCCTCAATGGGGATAGTGCCCTCTGATCTCCTGAAGGCATGTTCTGAGTGTCCTGAGTGATGGGGAGGAATGGCCTCTTGAGGATGTTTTTGGTGGTGGGGAGGCCAGTGCCCAGGGTGGAACTAGCTGAATTTACAACTCTATGTGACTTTTCCCATTCCAATGCATTGGCATCTCTGTACCACAATGTAATGCAATCAGTCAAAATTCTTTCCACAATACAGCTGTAGAAATTTGATAGAGTCTTTGGTGTCATATTAAATCTCCTCAAACTGATAATGTAGCATAGCCGCTGGTGTTCTTTCTTCAGGATTGCATCAATATGTTGGGATGTCAGAGATGCTGACATCCAAAAAACTTGAAGCTGCTCTCCCTTTCCACTTTTCGGCCCCTCGATGAAGACTGGTGTGTTCTCTCGTGACTTTCCCTTCTCGAAGTTCACATCAGTTTGTTGGTCTTACTGAAGCTCAGTGCAAGGCTGTTGTTGCGACATCTCTCAACCAGCTGGTCTACCTCACTCCTGTACATCTCACCACCATCCTGAGACTCTGCTGATAACAGTTGTTTCATTGGCAACACCACTCAGCCAGTTACTCTATCTCCCCCAAGTCACCAAATATTAACCAATGATACTAAGCTCCTCGGTCAGAGCCTCCTCAATTGGGATAGTGGCCTTTGATGTCCCAAGCCAGACTAAGCAGTGGACGAGCGGGCAGCACGTTGTCAACCCAACCTGTTGCAATATGTTGCATTCTGGACCTTGGCTCTCTGAACAAAGACCGAACCAACCCTTGACCCCACGACTGGCACTATATTCCAGAGCAACCACTTGGGAAACAGTTGGAAGTGAAAAACAAAGTAATGTCAACAAATAAGATTGAAAATGCAGAACAATCTACACTTATCTAGAGTGCGTGAGGAAATATTCCAAAGCAGGTGATAAGTCAAAGATAACTGCTATTGATTCATGGAAGGGGAAATTAAAAATGTGACATATTTGAAAAAAGATTTTTGAATTTATGGAGCATTTTATTGGCATAGTAAGGAAGAAACCATTTTCCATTGACAGAACATTAAACAATCAAAGGGAACAGTTTTAAATCAATTAGCACACAAATAAATCAAAGTAAAAATAAGATATTTCTTTGAACAACTTTCTCCGACCTGATATACTCCATTTGAAGACACAGTTAAAAGTTATCCAACAATAACTTTAAAAGGGGAATTAGATGATTTTCCAAGAGGAATATCACTGCTCATTTGAATTATACAAGCAAAATGGATAATCCACAGTGTTGGGTACAGGGTATACGTGACTCACTCATGAACGTACAATCAGTGGCTACTTTATTAGGTACAGGAAGTATAGCCACTCAGTGTATGTTCATGATCTTCTGCTACAGTAGCCCATCTCTTTCAAGGTTCCACATGTTTTATATTCAGTGATGTTCTTCTGCACACCACTGTTGTAATGCATGGTTATTTGAGTTACTGTCACCTTCTTCTCAGCTTGAACCAGTCTAGCTATTCTCGTCTGACTTCTCTCATTAACAAGGTGTTTTACCCACAGAACTGCCACTCACTGGATGTTTTTTTTTTGTTTTATGCACCATTTAAACTCTAGAGACTGTTGTGTGCGAAAATCCCAGGAGATCAGCAGTTTCTAAGATACTCAAACCATCCCTTCCGGCACTAACAAGCATTCCATGGTCAAAGTTACTTAGAAAATATTTTTACCTCAACAACTGAACAGCAGCTGAACCTCCTGACCACGTCAGCATGCTTTTATGCATTGAGTTGCTGCCACGTGATTGGCTAATTAGATATTCACATTAACGAGCAGGTGTACCTAATAAAGTGGCCACTGAGTATAAATTCTCTTTGTTATTTCCACCTACTCTTCATCCCAGTCATTTAAAATTCTATTTTCTAACATCTCCTATTTCCAGTTCATTCATCTGTAGGATTAGCTGTTCCACGCATCTCAGATGCTGCCTGACCCACTGAGTATCTCCAGCATTTTCTGCTCTTACTTCCAGTTTACATCATCTGCAGCTTTTTTTGTATTTTATTTTACTTTACTTGTTGAGATGTGGTATTGTGTAGGCCCTTCCGGCCCTTCGAAATCCACCACCCAGCATTTAACCCTAGCCTAATCATGGGACAACTTACAACGTCCAATTAGCCTACCAACCAGTTGGTCTTTGGATTGTGGGAGGAAACCAGAACACCCAGAGGAAACCCACACATTCCATGTGGAGGGCAAAGAGGATGCCAGAATTGAAATCCCAAGTCTGGCGCCCGGAGCTGTAATAATATCGCACTAAGCGCTATGCTACCATGGAATTTTTATTTTCTGGGATAAATAGTAGTTATTTTGCGCAGTGATAATTTGAATTAACCTCAGACAAGAGCTCAATGTCAATATACAACAATGCCCTTTCCACTATTCAGCACGTCTACAAGGAGTGCAGTCACAATAAAGCAGCATTCATCACCCAGGGCTCCCACCATCCAGGCCATGCTCTCTTCTTACTGCTGCCTTTGGGAGCCTTAGATTCCACACCACCAGGTTCAGGAACAGTTCAACCATCAGGCTCCAGAACAAGCGTGGATAACTTCACTGACCTCAATTCTGAACTGAGTCTCCAACCTACAGTCTCGCTTTCAAGGACTCCACAACTCATGTTCTCAGTCCAACCCAGATGTGAAGTTTCCAAGGTGAATCTGTGGAATTCATTGCCTCAGATGGCTGTGGAGTCCAAGTCCATTGGGTGTATAGGAGCAGAATTAGGCTATTTGGGCCATTGAGTGTGTTCTGCCATTTCATCATGGCTGATCTATTTTCCCTCTCCGTGCACCACGTTCAGAGCTGGCAGCATAAGTGATCTATTGCTGTTCATACATCTTATGGAGCAGACCTGCTTCACCATGCTGATCCCCTCTCTCAGCACAACACTCCTGTAATTCACTGAATTCTAGCTTAAGGCCAAATTCCAAGCTTAGAACATACATCATGTCATTGGGAGAGTGCTTGAGTCAGCCGAAGTCCAGCACTTGTGAGGGGATTTATGAAGAACGTGATGTATTTCAAGAGAAACAACAAACTATCCAACAGTACCTCAATATTTATAATTCATGGAACACCTTTTCTTTGCACCAAGTTGTGGGAATTTTATGCATGAATAATAGCAAACACTAAAGACATAGTATTACTTATCCAACAGTTTTATGGTCATTTATTTAGATGCCACTTGGTTACAAATAATAGGTTGATGAATTGAATTTGTTAAAATGCATAACTAAAAAATAATTACTGAACTGCAAACTATAGATAAATCCTATTTTATTTAAGCAATTAGTTATTCTGTATCTGCCTCAGTAACACAAATTAAAAGGCCATTAAGCTACAAACTGACATTTATTCTGCTTCAGTCTTTGCTACTAATATTACCTGTGGTAATTGTAGTCAGCCATTCAAAGCAAGCAACTAACTAGCTGTATCATTTGCCATTCACCTGAATGTCCAAATGTCAGGTTGATTCAATTTTTCTCACATCAGGAAGATGAAGATGAGCTTTATTTGTCATATGTACATCGAAACATACAGTGGATTGCGTTGTCCACATCAGTGACCAACACAGTCTGGGGATGTGCTGGGGTCAGCTTGCAGGTGCCACCACACTGCCAGTGCCAACATAGCATACCCAAACTCACAAACCCTGACTCATTTGACATTGGAATAGGGGATGAAACCGGAACAACCGGGGTAAGCTCACACAGACGTGAGCAGAATGAACAAACTCCATGCAGACGGTGTTGGGAATAGAACCCCGATCAGTTAACCTTAGCGCTGTAAAGTGATTGTGCCCATTCTACATTTCTTGATTTTATTTCCATCTTGTATTACCTGACAAAGTGAGAAAAGTACTTTTTTAAAAAATACCGTATGTGAACCAAGGTGCAACCTAGGCACAAGACCTTCTGCAGGGGCTGGAAAACTTCAGCAGTCGCATATAAAATGTCAAAGAAACTCAGCAGGTCAGGCAGCATTCTTGGCGGTAAGTGAACAGTCAACGTTTTGGGCCAAAACCCTTCATTAGGACTGGCAGCAGGGATCACAGAGGGGGAGTAATGAGAGAGAGTCTTGCAGAACTCCTGTCAAAGAGAGGAAGACACCATCTTTAGGGTAGAGAGGGATACGAGGTAGTAATGATGTTCGGAGAGAAATAGATCCATGGTGGAGCAACTCAATGGGCCAAATGGCCTAATTCTGTCCTATGCCTTATGGCCTTATGGTAAACATACCTTAAGGAGACATCATAGTGGAGCAGCAAACTAGGGAGTAGTTTACATTGTCTTCACTTGTGAGTCTGTTGGGGTCATCTATTGCATCCGGTGCTCCCGGTGCAGCCTCCTCTACATCGGTGAAACCCGACGCAGATTGGCGGACCGCTTCGTCGAGCACCTCCACTCTGTCCGCCACAACAGACAGGATCTCCCGGTAGCCACCCACTTCAACCCTGCTTCCCATTCCCATTCAGATATGTCCATACATGGCCTCCTCTACTGCCATGATGAGGCTAAACTCAGGTTGGAGAAGCAACACCTCATATACCGTCTAGGTAGTCTCCAGCCCCTGAGTATGAACATAGGATTCTCCAACTTCCAGTAATTCCCTTCCTCTATCCCTATTTCACATCACCTCCCTCATAGTTCCACCTCCTTCTACTACTGCGCATTGTTCTCCTGCCAATCACTTCCCTGCTTCCCCTCTCCCACCCCTTTGTCTTTCAAATTACTGTTTCTTTCAACTACCAGCATTCTTCAAACCCTCTCCAAAGTTCTTCCTTCAGTCCTGACGAAGGGTTTCGGCCCGAAACGTCAACTAATCTTTTCAACTGATGCTGACTGACCTGCTGAGTTCCTCCAGCGCATTGTGAGTGTTCAGTTTACATTGTCTGTTATTGATTTGAGGTGATTTTGCAAGTCTGCTTAGTTATGACATACTTTAACATCCACTTCATATTCAAAAGAGTACACACAAACAAAACTCTGCCATTGCCACTATAAATCCATTTGGTGTAGACCAGGGTAAGAGATTTAATTCCCATATCTGATAGCACTCATCGCACTTAAAAAAAAGACTCGCTTGAAGTCCCCAAGATCATTGAAATGATGCGAAACGTAATTTTGAAAGGTAGCTTTACAGTGACAGGAAAGGCAAATTAAATATTGCATCTGTAAACCAGAAGATATTCTGAAGTCACTACACTTTTATATGACCAGCTATTTTTAAATCAAATAAAACTGCACTGCCTTCGAAAATGTTTTTCAAATGTTTCAATAATCTTGACCTTTAAGCAAACCAGGTTTGCAGCTGCATAAATATGAAAGGTTTTGTTCTACAATGAAACCATATAGACTCTGTGACAGCTATGGCTGAGAGATTAACCCTTGAAGTGAGCACACAGGCTCAGCAAAATGATCTTTAACCACTATTTGTGGTGGTAATCTTCCATGAAATCAGCAGTTCCTGATAACAACTGCTTTCAAAGAGATGACTGTCATCTTTTTTGGATGGGAAATGTGTGAAAATGATTATTTGCCCAAGGGACATGTTCGAAAGCAGGAAAGCAACCTATCCCACAGTTTACCAGCAACACACATAAAAGTTGCTGGTGAACGCAGCAGGCCAGGCAGCGTCTCTAGGAAGAGGTACATTCGACGTTTCGGGCCGAGACCCTTCGTCAGGACTAACTGAAGGAAGAGTTAGTAAGAGATTTGAAAGTGGGAGGGGGAGGGGGAGATCTAAAATGATAGGAGAAGACAGGATGGGGAGGGATGGAGCCAAGAGCTGGATGGGTGATTGGCAAAAGGGATATGAAAGGATCATGGGACAGGAGGTCTAGGGAGAAAGAGAAGGGGGAGGGGGGAGAAAGCCCAGAGGATGGTCAAGGGATATAGTCAGAGGGACAGAGGGAGAAAAAGGACAGAGAGAAAAAGAATATGTGTACATAAATAAATAATGGATGGGGTACGAGGGGGAGGTGGGGCATTAGCGGAAGTCTGAGAAGTCAATGTTCATGTCATCAGGTTGGAGGCTACCCAGACAGAATATAAGGTGTTGTTCCTCCAACCTGAGTGTGGCTTCATCTTTACAGTAGAGGAGACCGTGGATAGACATATCAGAATGGGAATAGGATGTGGAATTAAAATGTGTGGCCAATGGGAGATCCTGCTTTCTCTGGCGGACAGAGCGTAGGTGTTCAGCGAAATGATCTCCCAGTCCGTATCGGGTCTCGCCAATACATAGAAGGCCACATTGGGAGCACCTGACGCAGTATATCACCCCAGCCGACTCACAGGTGAAGTGTTGCCTCACCTGGAAGGACTGTCTGGTGCCCTGAATGGTGGTAAGGGAGAAAGTACTTGTTCCACTTACAAGGATAAGTGCCAGGAGGGAGATCGGTGGGGAGGGATGGCGGGGACGAATGGACAAGGGGGTCGTGTAAGGAGGGATCCCTGCGGAAAGCAGAGAGAGGGGAGGAGGGAAAGATGTGCTTAGTGGTGGGATCCCGTTGGAAGTGGCGGGAGTTACAGAGAATTATATGTTGGACCCGGAGGCTGGTAGAGTGGTAGGTGAGGACAAGGGGAACCCTATTCCTAGTGGGGTGGCTGGAGGATTGAGTGAGAGCAGATGTGCGTGAAATGGGAGAGATGCATTTGAGAGCAGAGTTGACGGTGGAGGAAGAGAAGCCCCTTTCTTTAAAAAAGGAGGACATCTCCCTCATCCTGGAATGAAAAGCCTCATCCTGACAGCAGATGCGGCAGAGACAGAGGAATTGCAAGAAGGGGATGGCATTTTTGCAAGAGACAGGGTGAGAAGAGGAATAGTCCAGATAGCTGTGGGAGTCAGTAGGCTTATAGTAGACATCAGTAGATAAACTATCTCCAGAGATAGAGGCAGAAAGATCTAGAAAGGGGAGGGAGGTGTCGGAAATGGACCAGGTAAACTTGAGGGCAGGGTGAAAGTTGGAGGTAAAGTTAATGAAGTCAACGAGCTCAGCATGCGTGCAGGAAGCAGCGCCAATGCAGTCATCGATGTAGCGAAGGAAAAGTGGGGGACAGATACCAGAATAGGTTTGGAACATAGATTGTTCTACAAAGCCAACAAAAAGGCAGGCATAGCTAGGACCCATACGGGTGCCCATAGCTACACCTTGAGTTTGGAGGAAGTGGGAGGAGCCAAAGGAGAAATTATTAAGAGTGAGGACTAATTCTGCAAGACGGAGCAGAGTGGTGTTGCTTGAAATTCCAGCATCCGCAGATTTCCTCGTGTCCACAGTTTACCACCTTGGTGTTGCTGATATTGCCTCCACCATGCCCATTAATTAAAAGTCAGCTGTTTCTAGTTTGAAAATACCACTAAAAATCAAAGTTCTAATTAAAGTTATTGTCAAACTGCATAAATGTCACAATATACTACCTTAAGATTCACTTCAGGTTTATTATCACCGACTTAACACGATGTGAAACTACTTCCGGTTATTTATCCACCACCCCCTTCCTTCTTCTTCCATTCTCCACTCTGACTCCCTTCTTGTCCCTTCTCTTTTCCTCACCTGCCTATCACCTCCCCCTGACGCCCCTTCTCCTTCCCTTTCTCTCATGGTCCACTCTCCTCTCCTATCAAATTCTTTCTTCTTTAGCTCTTTTCCTCGTACCTACTATCTGAGGGTGAGCCCACCCTCAGGGTGGAGGAGCAGCAATTTATATTCCGTTTGGGTAGCCTTCAACCTGATTCCACAGATTCCCCATCCACTAGCTGAAGAAATTCTTCCTAATCTCTGTTCTAAATTGATGACCTTCTATTCCGAGGCTGTGCCCTCTGGTCCTAGACTCTCCCACTATTGGAAAGATCCTCTCCACGTCGACTCCATCCAATTCTTTCAACATTTGGTAGGCTTCAATGAGATCCTCCCTCATTCTTTTAAACTCCAGCGAGTAAAGGCCCAGAGCCTTCAAATGCTCCTCACTCGTTAACCATTTCATTCCGGGAATCATTCATGTAAACCTGCCCTGAACCCTCTCTAATGTCAGCACTTCTTTTCTTAGATATACGACCCAAAACCACTCACAATGCTTTTCCTCTGGTTCTAGTCTCTCCCACTATTGTAAACATGCTCTTCATGTGCACTCTGTCCAGGTCTTTCAATATCTGGGATGTTAATGGTTACTAATTTAGAAGCCGAAAGATGTGTTGAAATCTCAGCATGGCAGCGAGGAAAAATGAGTTCAGCCAAGTGTTATGGAATTTGTTAAAAACATAGTATCGGTCATGGTTGTCATGAAATACCTAATCTGTCATGCTCGGCTGTATGTTTACTTAGTTTATTCCTTAGAGATACAGCACGGTCTCAGGAGCTTCCAACCCAATGTGCCCATAGCACCCAATTACGCTTAGTTAACCTGGTGAAGGATCTTGGCCTAAAATGTCGACAATTTGTTCCTCGCCACAGATGCTGCTTGACTTGCTGAGTTCCTCCAGCGTTTTGTGTGTGTTGTTCCGGATTTCCTGTGTAATGCCTGGGTTCGTAATTTTACTGTTATGCTGTATGTATTTCATATTGTGCTGTTCTGCGAGAGCAGCTTGTTTTCAGCTTTTGTTTGGGCTATCGTTGAAGATAAGAGACGAGGAGAAATGTGTGCCATTCATTTAGGATGGCCAAATTAAAGGGGAGGGTTCTCTGGTGAGGCACACTAAGGTTGGCCTTGGGGCTTTTGTTCGAGAGGAGACGAAGAGAGAAGACGCCGGAGAGAAGAGGTCGTAGGATTCGACCTGGAGGGGGACCGTGATTCGACGGAGCCTGGGGTGAGATCGATTGATGATTGGTGACTTGGGGAAGCCGTGAGCTCCAACTTGTCCACATTTGACTGTTTCATTAAAATGGGCCCTTTTCTTTTTTTGTTCTTTTCTTCACTAACCCTTTAGTCAAATTAAGAATTATAAAGATAAATCTTTTAAGCATATGCAGTGTACTGTCTGCCATTTTGTGGCACTAATTTGTAATGCCACAAATGAATTACATAACATCCTCACAGAGGGGGGTTTTGGGATGGGATCGTGCCTCAACCTCATGACAGGGCCGGAGATTGTCTTCCCTAGACTTATGCAACCGTGAAAATCAGGGTGTTTTACCCTCATCTGCAGAATCTCTTGTGTTTATAATTAACCCTTATGTCTTTGGAACGTTGAGGGCAACCCAAGTGGTCAGAGGGAGATTATACAAAATGCTTACAGACAGCGGCAGAATTGAACCTGGGTCACTGGCGTTGCTATAGTGTTATGCTACCATGCCACGGTGTAAGCACACATTCACAGCAATGCTGCCAAATCGGAATTGTCCTCAAAAACAACTGAACAAATCATTCAGATCAAGGGTAATAAATGCCGATGCTCACATAAATCACATTATAATACGGCTCAGATACGTGGGATTGACTTGTAACAACCTCATTATGCTGGGGCTACAGCTTTCAAACATCAATCCTTACAAGATATTGAGAATGGGATGGTCCTTATCTCCACCTGCACAAAGGCTTCAAACCCCACCAGTTTTTTGCCTCACCAATCTCCCAAATACCAGTAAATCAATCTTATCATTCTTTATCTTACCTTCAAGTTTTAGAACAAAAGACCAAATGATATAGGAGCAAAATGAGGCCATTTGGCCCATTGATTCTGCTCCACCATTTCATCATGGCTGATCCGATTGTCCTCTCAACCTAATCCCCTGATTCCCCTCATATCCCTCCATGCCCTGACTAATCAAGAATTTATCAACCTCTGCCTTAAATATACATAAAGACATGGGATCCACAGCTGCCTTTGGCAATGAATTCCACAGATTCACCATTCCCTGGCTAAAGAAATTCCTCCTCATCTTCACTCTAAAAGGACGCCCCCCTACTCTGATGCTATGCCCTTTGGTCTTAGACTCTCCCACCATAGGAAACATCCTCCCCACATCCACTCTATCAAGGCCTTTCACCATTCAATAGGTTTCAATGAGGTCACTCCTCATTTTTCTGAATTCTGGTGAATACAGGTCCAGAGCCATCAAACACTCTTCATATGACAAGCCATTCAAACCTGAAATCATTTTTGTGAACCCTCTCTAGTTTTGGTGCATCCTTTCTAAGATAAGGGGCCTAAAACTGCTCACAATACTCTGTGAGGCCTCACCAGTGCTTTATAAAACCTCAACATTACATCCTTGATTTTATATTCCAGTCCTCTCACCCTGCTCTTCTTGGGCACTGGCATAATTGTCATCCTTTTGAAGTAAGTGGGAATCTCCAAATGCAGCAGTAAGAGATTGAAGATGTCCTTGAACACTCCTGCACAGGTTTTCAGAAGCATACCACGTACATCATCAGCACCTAATGCCTTACGAGAGAGGGTTCAGCCTCTCAAAAAGATGTTCTGATGTCGGCCTCCAAGGCAGAGCTCACAGAGTCATGAGAAGTTGCAGGGATTTTCACAGCCAAAGTAATTTCAAATTGTCCCATGATTAAGCTAGGGTTAAACCAGTGGGTTACTGGGCAGTGAGGTTTGAAGGCCCAGATAGGCCTATTCCTTGCTATATCTCTAAATAAATAAATAGATAAATAAACAAATAAACGTACAGTGGGAATGCAATAACCATACATTTTATAGAGAGATAGGTACTCTCAAAAGGTGACCTTCATCACATGTGCACTTTAAGCAAAGTAATTCTTCTCAATTAGTTCTTCTATTTATACGCCTGACAACTTTCTTGTATTCAGCCTGAATTAATTGATCTATAAAATTGATGGCATCATTATTTTTAGATGTTCATTATTTTAATGTTCTTGCCCAAGATGGAAAATTAAATGAAGCTGGTTTCACAGTTCCAGAGATTAAAATTAAATGCATTGTATATTGTTGCTGCTCATATAAGATCTGCATTCTAGTCGATGCTTGCTGATGGGGATATAGCTCAACGTGTTGGATTTTTGGTAAGCAATGCCACAAGCTGAACATGTCATTGACCAAAGATCCACTGACATTTACTACTTTGATTGATGGTAATTAAGGACTTTAATAACCTGAAGATCCTTGAATGGTTACAAACTTGACTTTGAGAGTGCTTTGAGGACCTTCAGGACCAAGAAATTGATTGTGGACTTTAGGAGGGGAAGTCAGGAATACACGCACCAGTCGTCACCAGTCAGCACTGGAAGGGGTGAGCGGCTCCAATTTCCTCGGTGCCAACATTACTGAAGATCTATCCTAGCACCAACATATTGATGCAGTTACAACGAAGGTACAAAAGTGACTATACTTCATTAGGAGTTTGAGGAGATTTGGAATGTCATCAAAACTCTAGCAAGTTTCCACAGATGTAATGTGGAGAGCATTCTAACTGGTCGCATCACTGCCTGGCATAGAGGGGCCGACTGCACAGGATCGGAAAGAGCTGCAGAAGGTTGCAAACTCAGCCAACTCCTTCATGGGCACTAGCCTCCCCAGCATCAACATCTTCAAAAGGCGATGCCTCAAGAAGGCAGCGTCCATCATTAAGGAGACCCATCACCCAGGACATGCCCTCTTCTCTTTGCTACCATCAGGGAAGAGGGACAGGGGCTTGAATTCACACACTCAATGTTTTAGGAATAGCTTCTTCTCCTCTGTCATCAAATTTCTGAATGGATAATTAACCAATCCATGAACACAACCTCACTTTTTTGTTCTCTTTTGGCATTATTTACTTATTTTTCAAACAGTAACTTATCATAATTTTTATGCACTACCGCTGCTGCACAACAACAATTTTCACAACATATGTCTGATTCTGAACCATAAATACTTTAATGATGAGAAACTGAGAGACGATAGGTGAAGGACTTAATGAGACAATCAGGTACCATTGAGATAGAGAGGCAACAAGAGGCAGGGGTCCTCCGTTTCAGACAGACACTCAGTGGCCACTTTATTAGGTACACCTGTACACCTGCTCATTAATGCAAATATCTAATCAGCCAATCACGTGGCAGCAACTCAATGCAAAACGAGCATACAAACATGGTCAAGGGGCTCAGTTGATGTTCAGATCAAACATCAGAATGAGCAAGAAATGTGATCCAGGTAACTTTGACCATGCAATGATTGTTGGTGCCAGATGGGGTGGTTTGAGTATCACAGAAAATGCTGATCTCCTGGAATTTTCATGCACAACAGTCTCTAGAGTCTACAGAGAGTGGTGCAAGAAACAAAAAAATACATCCGGTGAGCAGCAGTTCTGTGGATGAAAACACTTTGTTAATGAGAGACATCAGACAAGAATGACTAGACTGGTTCAAGCTGACAGGATGGTGACAGCAACTCAAATAACCATGGTGATGTGCAGAAGAACATATCTGAATGCACAAAACATCAAACCCTGAAGTGGATGGGCTACAGCAGCAGAAGACCACAAGCAAACACTCCAAGGTCACTTTATTGGGTTCAGGAAGTACATGCAGCACACTTGGATGGAGTGAATATTGCCTGCCCATCAAAAGAATTATATACTTTAAACCACTGTCTGACTGACTGTCAGTCTTTATGTCTAACTTTAAATTCTAATCTCTGCGGGATTCTGTTTGGTACTCGCCTCTGTGTGCTTACTTATATAAATCAAATAAAGGTTCATTACACCTACATCGCTGGTCTTCAGATGAAATCTTAATCCACAACTACAGGTTTAGCAATTAAATTCCACAAGACCTCTATGTTCCCTGTTTTGATGCATGTACTTCTCCATGCTGACGTACTATTATTTAATCTCCTGCCTTCACCATAAATTTAAGGACTTGGTCTTCTGTTGCATTAACAACATGAAGGTCATCTCGGTTAAATTTGCAATATCCTTAAATGACGAGGAAGTGCAGCTAAATGTGAGATTTATACAGCCTCTACCATGTTTAATTCCTTTTACATTAATCGGAATGTGGTACGGTGAAGTTTAAAATGTATCTCTGGGATAGCTTTCAATAGACAGTTTTGAAATATTGCTTTTGAAACATCATAAAGTGTCAAGGAATATTACAGGAATTTACTCAACTTGATTAGAAATACAAAGGGCAATTAATTTAGATAGCTAAAAAATTGGGAGAGAACTTTGCAGACTGAAGGTATATTTTTCATTAGAGTTGGAACATAAATGGTTTGGCATGGACTAGATGGGCCGAAGGGCCTGTTTCTGTGCTGTATGACTATGACTATAAACTTGAATAAAGCTGCAAAAGTTGGAAATCGCTTACAAAATGCTTGAGGAACTCAGCGGGTCAGGCAGGAAAATAGACCGTCATCATTTTGGCTACAGCCCTTCATCAGGACTATAAGGGAAGGGGACAGGAGCCAGAATAAGAGCAAGTGGGTGGGTGGGAGAGGAGGGTGATGTAAAAAGCAGGGAGGTGACAGGTGGAAGGAGTTAAGGGCTGAAGAAGAAGGATTTTGAAAGGAGAGGACAGCGGATCATGGAAGAAAGGGAAGGAGGAGGGAGAACAGAGGCAGGTGATGGGTAGATGAGGTGGTGCATACCTGTATGGGGAATTGAATAAGAGAGAAGGGGAGGAGGACAAATCACCAGGAGTCAGAGAAATCAATATCCACGCCATTAGGTTGGAGTTTACCAGGATGGAATATGGGGTGTTGCTTCTCCGACCTGAGTTCGGCCTCACCCTGGCAGTAAAGAAGGCTATGGACAGAATGGGAATGACAAGTCTAATTGAAATGGCTGACATCATCCTTCCCAACCACCTTCCCCCTCATATTTAAAATATTTATTAGACTGAATTCCCTCAAGCATGAAAATACAATTTCCAACTATCCTGCGTACTTACTTGAGCTGTGATGCATTTCGAAGATCACAAAATGGATAAACGTGGATTATTTTAACCGAGTATTCCAGAAATTATGCATGGGTATAAACATTTATGTAAGATTATTAAGAACTGGGCTCTTGACGGTAATAAACTGAGGCTGTTGAACAATGCTAATTGGCTTTGGGTAAAGCAATTCAGATGTTAAGATGTATTAAAAAAATCAATAGTGATGTAATCCCACTACTTACTAAATTATTTATGTGACTGCACATAAATTCCTGTGCACAGTTAAGGTTGCCATGGTAATGTAATTGAGAAGCTCCACAGAGGGAAAAGGAGTATGATTGACAAACTTCTACAGGTGCACAAATGGTTGCATCATAGCCCGGTATGGAAACACCTCTGCCTAGTGATGGAAAAGGCTACAGAAAGTGATGGATAAAACTCAGCTTATCACAGGAAAACCATTCCCCATCACTGACGACCTTTTCAAGGAGCACTGTCTCAGGAAAACAGCATCCATCATCAAGGACCCCCCACCATCCAGGCCATTCCCTCTTCTCACTGCTACCATCAGGCAGAAGGTACAGAAGCCTTAGGTTCCAAACCACCAGGGTCAGGACCAGTTATTACCTTATAACCACCAGGCTCCTGAACCAGTGTGGATAACTTCTTCACCTCAATTCTGAACTTTTTCTTTGCACATTGGTTATTTGTCAGTCTTTGTTATGTATAGCTTTTCACACACTATTATACTTCTTCATTTTCCTGTGAATGCCTGCAAGAAAATGAATCTCAAGGCAGCATATGGTACCGACCTTGATAATAAATTTTGTTTTGACTTTGAGTTTGAAATGGAGGCAAAAGGTCAGGCAAAACAACAAGCAGAGGTGAGCGGATGAATGTGGATGGAGGGTAGAGGTAATTGTCCTGAAGATAATGGGATGTTAGAAACCCTCAACATAACTGAAAGTCACTGAAACAATAGGTGCTGGAAAACTGAACTAGAAAGGAAAATAATGCAAGCAAAATGACCAGATTAAGCAATATCTGTGGCAAGAGAAACCGCTAACAATTCAGATCCAAGACCCTCTGTCAGAGCTGGGTGCAAATCGTAATGAGGGATCTCGACTCAAAATGTCAACTGTTTAATCTTCTCTTGTGTTTACAATAAGACGGACTCTTGACCTCGCAATCTACTTCATCATGACCTTGCCCCTCGTTGTCTGCCTGCACTGTACATTCTCTGTAAGTGTAACACTTCATTCTGCAATGTTATTGTTTTACCTCGTACTACCTCAAGGCACTGTGGTGAATGTTCTCAGCCTGAAATGTTGACTCTTTATTCCTCTCTGTAGATGCTGTCTGATCTGCTGAGTTCCTCCAGCATTGTGTGTGTGTGTGTGTGTGTGTGCGCGTGTACTCTATATTTCCAGCATCTGCAGAATCTCTTGTTCTCTTGTGTCTTGTTTGTTTTTCAGAAGCAGAGAAATTGACCGAAGGGAATATCTCTGATAAAGGGAGATCAAATGTAGCAATTGGAAAATTCTGCAATGGACAGTACCAAGCCTGACTGCAAAAGGAGCAGGGTTGGGCATGGGGCTAGCAACTCCATCCCATAAAAAACCCAGACCTACAGAAATGCCAAAAGAAGTTCCAAAGACCTCATCCCTGCGAGATGAAGCACCTTCGCTCCATCTGCTTTTGGGGGAATTTCCTGGTTCCTGTTCTGACATGTTGGTTCACTGCTTCCTTTTGTTCCACAATGAGGCTGCTCTGAGAACGGAGGAGCAACGCCTCGTACTTTATTTACCAATACGGTGTGGAGTTTGCCCTTCCAGCCCCTTGAGTCATGCCACCACAGCAGCACCTGACAAATCTGATTCAAAGGTTGATTCATCATCAAAGTATACAACTCTGAGATTCTTCTTCTCCAGATAGCTACAAAACCAAGAGGAAAAAGGAACGACATTGGGAGGAATATTCCAGTGGCAGGCAACCACAAACTCAAAAACACAAGAGATTCTGCAGATGCTGGAAATCCAGAGCAAAGCACTCAAAATGCTGAAGGAACTCAGCAGGTCAGGCGGCATCAGTGGAAACGAAGGAACCGTTGATGTTTTGGGCCGCGACCTTTCATCAGGACTGGAAAGGAAGAGGAATGATGTTGGAATAAGAAGGTGGGAGGAGGGGAAACAGACTAGCTAGAAGGTGATAGTTAAAGCCAGGTGGAAGGGGGAGGGTGACCTGAAGTAAGAAGCTGTGAGGTGATAGGTTGGAAAAGGCGAAGGGCTGGAAAAGAAGGAATCTGATTGGAGAGGAGGGTGGAGCATGGGAGAAAGGAAAGCAGGAAGCACTCCAGTGGGAGGTGATAAGCAGGAGAGGAGAAGTGGGGAATAGAAGAAGAGGGAAGGGGGAGGGAAGAAATATACTGGAAGGAGAAATCAATGTTAATGCCATGCATCAGGTTGGAGGTTACTCAGACAGAAGGTGAGGTGTTGGTCCTCCACCCTGAGAGTTCCCTCATCGTGAAAGAGGCCACAGACCAACATGTCAGAACAGGCATGGGGATAGGAATTAAAATGTTTGGCCAGCGGGAAATTCTGCTTTTTGCGGATAGAATGAAGGCGCTCGACAAAGCAGTTCCCAATTTACGAAGTTTTTACCAGTGTAGAGGAGGCTGTATCGGGAGCACTGCATACAGTAGATGAACACAGCAGATTTGCAGGTATAGTGTTACCTCAACTGGAGGGAATGTTTGAGGCCCTGAATGGAGGTGAGGGAGGAGGTGAATGGAGAGGTGTAGCACTTTTGACAATTCCTGCAGAAAGCGGAGTGGGAGGTGGGTGCAAGGAAAAGATGTATTTGGTGGTAGGGTCCCGTTGAAGATGGCGGAAACTGTGAAGAATGATGTGTGGGGTGCTGAGGATCATCGAGTGGTAGGTATGGACAAGAGGAATTCTATCTCTGTTAAGGTGGAGGGAAGATGGAGTGAGTGTGGATGTTCAGAAAATGGAGAAGATGCATGTGAGTGCAGCTTCAATGGTGGAGTAAGGGAAATCCCGTTCTTTGAAGGGACATCTCTGATATCCTGCAAAGCCTCATCCTGGGATCTGGTGCAGCAGAGACAAAGGAACTGAGGAAAAGGGAATGACATTTTTACAGGAGACAGGGTGGGAAGAGTAATAAACAAGATAGCCATGGTTATCTGTGGGTTTATAAAAGGTACCAATCAGTCGACATTTTGTCTCCAGTGACGGAGACAGAGAGTTAGAAGGGCGGGGAGGGGGGGGAGGTGTCAGAAGTAGAGCAAGTAAACTTTAAGGCAGTGTGAAAGTTGAAATTGATGGCTCAGCATAGGCCCTATCTATACCCTTGACTCAACTAACATAAACAAAGACTCCACACTCCCCAGACATTCACAGGGTAGAAGATACAGAAGTCCGAAAGCATGTGCCGTGCTCAAGGTCAGCTTCTAACCCATTGTTATTGGACTCCTGAAAAGGACCTCTTATACGAAAAGATTTAATCTTGACCTCACTCTCTATCTGGTTGTGATCTTGCACTTTACCGTTTACCTGCTCGCCACATTCTCTGTAACTCTTCCAGGATAAAGGGTAAATTACAAAGAAAGTACATTCAGGTAGTACTAGGATTTCTCTTGTAATACTTCACAGCACTGCACTAACAAATTGATCCGTATGAACAGTCTGCAGGACAAGTTTTTCACCGTATCACGTTGCATATAACAATAATAAATCAAAAATACAAGAGATTCTGCAGAAGCCGAAAGTCTCATCTCAAAATAGTCTCGGGTGAGTTTGCAGAAAACGCTCAGCCCTTCCAGGTTCTGATGACTGCGACTGCGCAGGTTACGCGATGCACCCTGGAAGTTGTAGTTCGCCTCTCCAGTTCCGCCCCTGCCGCGGTGGCTTGTGGTCATTGTTCGGGTGGGAGCTGCAGCGATGGCGGGAGCGCGGATGTGGACTCAGGCCGTTCGCCGCTTCAGCACCTCTCTCGTCCGCGGCTCGCATTACCCTGAGGGCCCGGGGAAGGTAGGAAGGCAGGCTCGGGCTATAGGCAAGGCCTGTTTACACCGGGAGACAGTGCGTCTACCGGGACGGGGAAGGTGGAAGGGACTGAAGGTCAGCGGCCGGGCCTGGGCTTGATATCTTTATCCCCGGAAGAGGAGGCTGGGTCTGGAGTCTCAGTCCCCGGGGGAGGAGGCTGGGCCCGGGTCTGCTGTCTCTGTGCCCAGGAGACGGGGGCCAGAGCGGGGTCTGGAGTATTTGTCCCCGGGGGAGGAGGCCAGGCCCGGGCCTGGTGTCTCTGTCCCCGGGAGAAGCGGGGGTGGCGATGAAGGTAGGAAACGGGTTTGAATGAAGGAGGTTGGGCGGGGTAGAGGGTGGGTGAGGCCTGGGGAAAGCGGTTTGGGAGGCCGGGGAAGTGAGGGGGAGTTGTGGTGGGAGGCAGCATAAGGAGGCCGGTGGCGAGCGGGGTGAAGAGGTTGTGCCGATGCTGGTGGAGGAACTCAGCGGGTTCATTTTGGGCCAAGATCAGGCCTGAAATGCCTGTGTATTCGCCTCCACACACGCTGCCTGAGCCGCTGAGTTCCCCCGGCAGAGTGTGTGTTGGTCGGGAAGCGGGAGCAGGCCCGCCCGCTGAAGGTCACGGCCGCCGCCATCTTAATGAGCGGCGCTTTCCCCGAGGCGGCTGGGTCGGGACGTGTCTCCCCGGGGTGGTGGTGGTTGGAGGGGGGGGGGTCTAGGGCATTCAGTTTGAGAGGGGGCCCGTCAGCCAGTAGGTAGTGTGGGGGGAACAGGCTGTAAGCGACAGCCTATGCGGAAGTCTGAGGCTGACCCACCCAGGTAATCCTTATTTCGTTGCGCCGTAACCGCTCCACCCTCCTGGTTCACAGGAATAAAAGCGTTTTAGAAACAGACCCGGCCTGTCCGTGCCTAGTCGTTATTCTGCCTAGTCTCATCGAACTGCACCTGGGGCATCCTCCCATCCTGGTACTTAACCAAATCTTGCCTTAATTTTGAAATCGACCCCACATCCGCCACTTGCACTGGCAGTTCATACCACACCTTGCCTGAATCACTTCAACTTTCACCCTTAACCCACGAACTCCAGTTGTAGTCCCCACTAACCTTAATGGAAAAGGCCTGCTTGCATTTACCCGACATCTACCCCCATCATTTTGTATGGTTCTATCAAATGCGCTCATTCTCCTATGCTCTAAGGAATAAAGTAATAGCCTATTCGGCCTTTCCCTCAGTTTCTCAAGGTCTGGCAACATCCTTGTGAATTTTGTCTGCCCTCTTTCAATTTTATACATTCTTCCTGTAGGTAAGGTGACTTGAACGGTACACAATACTCCAGATTAGGCCTCAGCTGTGCCTTCTACAACTTCAACATAACGTCCCATCTCCTGTACTCAATACATTGATTTTTGAAGGCCAGTGTGTCAAAAACGTTCTTTACATTCCTATCCACCTGTGACACCACTTTCAATGAATTATGGACCTGTATTCATAGATCACTTTGTTCTACTTACTACAGTGCCCTACAGCAGGGGTCCCCAACTTTTTTTGCGCTGCGGCCGGTTTAATATTGACAATATTCCTACAGTCTGGCCGACCGGGGGGGGGGGGGAGGGGGTGAGGGATGTTCAAGTTCAGTGGTGCGTGACAGGGAATGAGGAAGGGTGCAGCTGACTCATATCACCAAATCATATCGTTTCCTCGCGGCTCGGTAGCACGTGCTTTGCGGCCGATACCGGTCCGCGGCTTGGTGGTTGGGGACCACTACCCTACAGTACACTGCAAGACCTACCCCAGTTCATTCTCAGCACTTCACACTTGTCTGCATTAAATTTCATCTGCCAAATGAGGAACTGGGCCGAGCTGTTGCAATTAACTGTAATTCCTGCAACAGAGACTTGACCTTCAGCTGTTTCTAATGGCAATTTTGTCACTTAATGTTTCATTTTCTGTGGTTTTATTAGAATCTGCCTTTCTCAGTGGAAAATAAGTGGAGGCTGTTGGCAATGATGTCGGTGTTTTTTGGCTCTGGCTTTGCAGCTCCATTTTTGCTAGTGTGGCACCAGTTCAACAAGAAGTGAGACATTATTCAGTAAGTACTTTTGTAGTGCTCTAATATTGAAAATCTCAGGTAGTTGGGGTATCTGGTACATATGATGTGAATTTTTTAGAATGAGTGATGCTATGACACTGTAAACGCTTTCTGATGTACCAGAACCAACAATGGTGTAATCTCAATAATTATCCCATGTGCATTCAAGACTTGCTGAGATTCAACTCCTTCATCGATATCCGTTCACCAGAAAGTCCACAAATTTGTATTTCCCAGTGCATATGCAGAGGCCACAATTTTGCATTACGACAAATGATGCAAACTTATCTAGGAGCATCATCATCATTATCAGGTGCTGTGCCCAGTTTGAGCTTTGACTGCCATGGCCCACACACACCTGTTTCAATTCAATGTTCCTGGATCAATTCATTGGTATTCATTTCCAGTTCTCTGGCTGCTGTCTCCATCATCATTTGTCTTTGTCTTCCTCTTGCTTCCTTCCCTTCAATCTTTCCCATAATTACCATGCATTCGAACTCCTCTTTCCTAATCACATGTCCAATGAAGTTATGTTGCCATTATTTCTCTTTTTGTGTTTGCTCTGTTCATGACATCCTCATTAGATATTCATTTCGTCCATCATATTCTTTGCATCCTCAAAAACAGCATCTCTGCTGCTTCAGTTCATTTCCTCGTGTTACTAGATATTGACCAACATTCTGAGCCATATAACATAACTGGATAAACATAACATTTCAGTACTCTGAGGCGGGTTGTCATGCCTAGTTTAGTACTGGTCAGTATACTCTTCATTCACGTAAAGGTGTCTTTTGCCATCCCTATTCTTCTTTTGATGTCCAAGTCGCACCTGCCATCTGATGTCACCCAGCTTCCTAAGTAGCAAAAGTTCTGTACTTGTTTTATGTCTTCCCCGTTTATTCTCAGCCTGCAGATAGGATTCTCCTTTTTGGATATCACCATACATTGTCTTTTTCTAATTGATAAATAGACCCATTTTTGCACTTTCTTCAACAACTAGGAACATAACTGGTCCATAACATGTTCATTGATGGCTTAATGCTGTATGAAGCACAGGGAAGAGTTCTCTGTTCAGGGTACTGCGTGGGGATCATAAATCATGCACATGGGACCTTTGCAACCCTGGCTCAGATTAGAAAACATCTATTTAAAGGTATCAATCTTGGTCATTTCTTGTCTTTTAGCATTAATTTCTCAAGGGCTTGAGTATAATAGCAAGAATGTAATGTTGTGAGTAGTTTTGGGCTCCTTATCTAAAAAAGGGCGTGCTGGCATTGGAGAGAGTCCAGAAGAGGTTCTCAAGCATGAAAGAGTTAACATACAAGGAGCATTTGATGGTTTTAGGTCTATAGAGTTTAGAAGAATGGGGAGGGGGGGGTCTCACTGAAACCTACCAAATATTGAAATGTCTGGAGATGTCTGGAAATGTGTGTTCCCAATAGTGGGAGAGTCTGGAACCACGGAGCACAGCCTCAGAACATATCCCTTTAAAACAGAGATGAGGAAGTTCTTTAGCCAAAGAGTGCTGAATCTGTGGAGTTCTTTGCCATGGAACGTTGTGGAGTCCAAGGCATTGTGTATATTAGAAGTAGAGATTGACAGGTTCTTGATTAGTACGGATGTGTAAGGTTATGGGGAGAAGGCAGGGGAATGGGGTTGAGAGGAATAATAGATTTGGCATGATGGAATGGCAGAGCAGAGCTGATGGGCAAAATGGCCTAATTCTGCTCTTTTGTTTTATGATTTCCCTTTCAACTGAAATCTTTCTACCCCACCTCCTCTAGAGTTCAGTGCTAATCGAGATTTTAGGCCTTTTCAAATCCAATTTTAACAAATTCGCAGTTTGCAGAATTTTAGCTGTTTAAGTTCATTTTGAGGACCGTGTTCTCGTCTACTTTAAAGGGCATTAGGGCAAATTCAGAAACGTTCCTTTTATAGTACGGTATGGATAATTTGTTGCAGTACTATTGTGTGCTTCAGTCAGGTTAAAGGTAGTGCATCAGGCCATTATAAACTTCACAACAGAATTTGTGCTTTTTTCCAACTGAGCAGCATGGAAATCTGAAATGGAGTACAAGAACATTCCACATCTAGGCATGACAGTTTTACTTCCTGACACTATAAAGCATATTTCCGATGTTTAAAGTACTTTTAAGAGCGGTTAGTTTAATGAATCTCTTGCTTCTATGCTTCCAATTATAAACTGGCTATTATTTTATTTTCCAGATTGAACTCCTTTCAACTAGTGTGATGTCTACTGCGCAGTTTCTCTGAGAGCCTTTCCAATGAAATGTTCTTGTAAATAAAAGTATTATCAAATTATGCTTTTTCAAATTGTGGAATTAATTGTGAAGTGCAACATTAAACTTTTCTGTTCCTTTCGCCCTAAGAATTTCATGCCTGTAGTATAGTTTCCTGACTCCTGCATAATTTAAACTTGTAAATTAATATGGTTTACCCATGTTTCCAGTTGAAATAAAACTGATGATCCACTATTGTTTGGAAATCCTGCTGGTTTGGCATATGTCACATTTCTAGTTCTGTTTTCTACTCTCCTTTTAAGCTCACTGAGGCACCTTGGAATTCTACTTTATGAACAGCCAAAAGTAAGTTGCATGAATCATTGTAGAGAAATTTCTTTAGCCAGAGAGTGGTAAATCTGTGGAATTCATTGCCGCAGATGGCTGTAGAGGCCGAGTCTTTATGCATATTTAAGGTGGTGGTTGATAGGTCAGGGTATGAAGGGATACTTGGAGAGGCCAGCGATCGGGACTGAGAAGGAAAATGGATAAGCTACAATGAAATGGTGGAGCAGACTCACTAGTCCCAATGGCTTAATTCTGCTCCTATATCTTAATGGTCTTGTATTTGATATTCCAGAAGATTTGCTTCAGCCTTCAGCGCCATCAAAGTCCAGAAGCTTTACTGATTAAGTGGAAGTCAGTGTGCACAGCAGATGAGCATTAAATACATTCTCCATATTGGTCTGCATCCAGGACTGCACTGAATAATTCCTTAGTTTGAGCATCTCATTTGTCCTCGCCTATACCTGCAATGTCAGGCCCTCAATATCCTGTAAACCAAGATTCTATAAACCGGTTATCCTCGCTGTTTATTCTGACCAGAACATACAAGTTGTATTCTTAACTTTTACCTGTGAAGACCCCCCCCCCCCACCCCCACTTACCAAGCACATCTTTGCCAGAGAACAGCCTGTCCCAATCCATTTGTGCGAGATCCTTTCAGGCATCCAAGGACCAAACCTATCATTCTCCCTAAGTATCTTGAAACTATTTGGCGTAACGATCACTAGATGCAAACTGTTCCCCTACATTGTCTCATTCCCTTATAGGAGATTTAGAATCGCACTCTTTCTAGTGGTGATCTTTATATATTGATTAACAAAACTTTCCTGAACACATTTGATATACTATTCCATCCAGCGTTTTTGCAGTATGAAGTACCAATGAATATGTGGAAAGTCAAAATCACCTACTATCACAAGCATGTGTTTCTTACAACAGTCTGCAACCTCACTACAATTTGCTCCTCTAAATCCCACTAACCACTAGGTGGTCTATAATCCCTCTAACACGATCATCCCATTCTTAATCCTCAATTCCTCCCATATAGCCTCAGTAGACAAACATTCCAGCTTGTCCAATCTGATACGTTGGAAGCATTTGAGAAACTTTAATAGGCACCTAGAAAAAATAGAGGGCTATGTTGGAGGGAAGAGATAGATTGATCTTAGATAGGTTAATAATTGGCACAGCATCATATCTGAAGGGCTTGAACTGTGCTGTTGTGTTTATGTTATAAGTATTTGCATCAACTTGAGAATTCATCATCGTTATGTGCTGTGTAGTATGACACGGCAATCATCTGGTTTACCATTGCCTTCTCTGGGCTGTGTCTTTACAAGACAAGTAACCCTAGTCATTGTCTGGTGTCATGATTGCATAATCAGGACGTGATATGCACTGCTCACACAACCATACACCACCTGCTTCCTTGGATTCATGTGACCCTCCTTGGGGGGGGGGGGCTAAGCAGGTGCTACACCTTGCCTAAGGGTGACATGCAGAGGGAAGGAGTGTTTTACACCTCTTGGTAGAGATATATCCCACCTAGTAGAAATACACAATTTTAATCACAAGTTAATTCTATGTTTCTATGAAGTTAATTATATTTTGTAACTTAAGGTGTTAGTAGTGTTTGAGTGTTGTAAAGCCATTTATTTTCGACACTGGCGAGAAACGTGACTGGTTTTGAGATACAGCCAACTTGTCAGGATCTATGACCTTTGTTGTAATCAATTTTTTTTGTCAATTTCTTGATATCAAATTGTGCAGAGACTGGCTTCTTTGAAAATGGTGACCTCGGTTTGATTAGATTAGTTTATTGTTACATCTACCATGGTGCAGTGAAATTCCTTGTTTGCTTGAGGAACTAGGGTAGCTGTGGAGGTGAGCTAGTTGGGTCAGTTGTCTAAAAGGAAGCAGAGAGCCCTGAGTGCTTCCTGATGGCACTGGATATCCAGGGTGCAAAGTATCCTTTTGAGAAAGGTCTCGATGCAAAACGTTGACTGTCCATTTCCTTCGATAAATTCTGCCTGATTCGCTGAGATCCCCCAGCAGTTTGTGTGTTGCTCCAGATTTCCAGTATCCAGAGTCTTGTTTCTCCAAAAAATATTAGAAATTAAATTTACTGATAGTTTGTGATAGGCAGCAAGGAATACATGTGTGTTGACATAAAACTGTCAAAATCAATAAATGATTAATGAAAAATTCAGCTCTTCGCTACATTGTGGGCCAAGTGGGTGGGAAAAATTGTCAGCAATAACTTGGAAGATTCTTCTGTTTAGCAATAAATAACAATGCCTCATTAGTCTGCACCAAGCATTTTTAATCCGCTGTAAATGTTACAACATAGAACATTACAGCAGAGTACAAGCCCTTCAGCCCACAATATTGTGCTGACCTTTTAACTTACTCCAAGATTAATCTAATCCTTCCCTCCTACATAGCCTTACATATTTCTACTGTCCATGTTCCTATCCAAGAGTTGCTTAAATGCCCCTGATGTATCTGCCCCTATCACCATCCCTGACAGCAGGTTCTGCTACCACCCCACTGTATTAAAAAAAACTTACCTCTGACAGCCACCCCCCCCCCCATTTGCCCGCACATTTCCTTCACATTCTTGGAAATTCTTTCGAATCTTCAACCTGAAACATTTAAAGTAAATTTTATTCAAAGTAAATTTACTATTAAAGTACATATATATTACCATATATGCACTGATTCATTTTCTTGCAGATATTCACAGTAGGACAAAAAATACAAAATCAGTGAAAAACTACACAGAGACTGACAAACATCAATGTAAGAAGACAAACTGTAAATACAAAAAAAGTAACTAAATAATACTGAGAACATGAATTGTAGAGTCCTTGAACGTGAGTCTATTGGTGGAATCAGTTCAGTGTTGAAGTGAGTGAAGTTATCCACACTGGTTCAGGAGCCTGAAATTTGAAGAGTAATAACTGTTCCTGAATCTGGTGGTGTGGGATCTAAGGCTCCTGTGCCTCCTTTCCGGTGGCAGTGACAAGAAGAGAGCATGGTGTGGATGATGGATGGTGCTTTCTTGTGCCAGAGCTCCTTGTAGATGTGGGGAGGGCTTTACCTATGATGGATTGGCTGTTCTTTTAGTAGGCTTTTTCATTCTTGGGCATTAGTGTCTCCATACCAGACTGATGCAAACAGTCAGGATACTCTCCAAGCAACACACACAAATGCTGGAGGAACTCAGCTTGTTCTGGTGGATGGAGCATACATGCTCAGCGAAGCGGTCTTCCAATCTATGTTGGGTCTCACCGAAATGCAGAAGGCCACACTGGGAGCACCGAACGTGACTCCCTTGTCCCCTTGTCCTTCCTCACTGATCTCCCTCCTGGCACCTATCCTTGCAAGCAGAACAAGTTCTACACCTCCCCCCTCACTACCATTCAGGGCCCCAAACAGTCCTTCCGGGTGAGGCGCACTTCACTTGTGAGTCTGTGGGGTCGTATACTGTGTTCGGTGCTCCTAGTGGCCTCCTGTATATCGGTGAGACGTGACGTAGATCCCCCAGTGGCCATCCATTTTAATTCCACTTCCCATTCCGGCTCCGATATGTCCATCCATGGCCTCCTCCACTGTCGTGATAAGGCCACACTTAGCTTGGAGAAACAACACCTCATATTCTGTTTGGGTAGCCTCCAACCCGATGGCATGAACATTGATTTCTCAAACTTCCAGTAATGCCTACCCCCACTTCCTCACCATTCTTCGTCCCCTTTTTTTCTTTCTTTCATGGCCTTCCTGTCTCTTTCATCAATCAATTTCCCAGCTCTTTACTTCATCCCTCTCCCTCCAAGTTTCACCTATCGCCTGGTGTTTCTCCCCTCCCCCCACCTTTCAAATCAACTCCTCAGCTTTTTTTTCTCCAGTCCTGCTGAAGGGTCTCGGCCAAAAACATGGGCTGTGCTTTTTTCCCATAGACACTGCCTGGCCTGCCGAGTTCCTCCAGCATTTTGTTTGTGTTTCTATAGAAGATGTTGTCTCTATCTCTCCTTTCCACAGATGCTGCTTGGTCTTACTGAATCTATCTAACACCTTCTCTGTATTTCACATTTCCAGCATTGGTGGTTTTTATCCTCTAGATTTTCCAGAAGAGGGCCCATTTTTAATAGTCCTGGATTTTAACACGCGTATCTTCATTCACGAGGCTTACCTGTACTGATACTGAAACTCCATTGGTGGAGAGAGACGCATCAGCTGTTCTATGTCAATGGTGGTTCAATAGCATAGCATTTAGCACATCGCTTTAGAGCGCCGGCTGTAAGATTGGAGTTCAATTCCTACCGCTGTCCGTCAGGAGTTTGTACATTCTCCCCGTGACTGTGTGGGTTTCCTCCAGGTGCGCCTGTTTCCTCTCACTTTCCAAAGACGGACAGCTTAAGGTTAGTGAGTTAGTGCTGGAAGCCCGGTGACAGTTGCGGGCTGCCTCCAGCACATCCTTGGTCTGTGTTGGTCATTGACGCAAACAACACATTTCACTGTATGCTTCGATGTGCCAATGTACGTCATTATCATCATTATGTGCTGAGTCGTATGACATAGGCGATTATGGTCTGTGACCATGATTGCTCTTGGCAGATATTTCTACAGAAGTAGTTATCCATTGCCTTCGTCTGGGCAGTGTCTTTACAAGACGGGTGAGCTTAATCATGATCAATTCTCCAATACTCTTCAGGGATTGTCTGCCTGGTGTCAGTGGTTGTATAACCAGGACTTGAGATATACACCAGCTGCTGATACGACCATCCGCCACCTGCTCCCGTGGCTTCACGTGACCCTGATTGGGGGATAAGCAAGTGTTACAACTTGCCCAAGGGTGACCTGCAGGCTAACAGAGGGAAAGAGCATCTTACACCTCCTTTGTTGATAGAGGCATATCTACACCCCACCATCCAAAACTGTCCAGTACATGTGACAAATAAAGCTAATCTAGTCTATATCACAAAGCTGCTTTCATTAACTTTTACTTTTGCCTCGAACGTGTAATGGCTTGGCAGGTAATTTGATTTTTATTGTGTTTGCGGAAATTGGTTTGTGTCCACTAAGGAGAAGAGTGGTGCACTTTTAAGAGTTTTGGTGATGAGGATGAGTTAAGCTTTACTAGTATAAAATATTTTGAGCATATCTTTTTTTGTTGCTTCAGATCTGTCTTTAACTTGTGACAGTTATTTTACCTGGGTCAAAGGTTTAGTGATTGAAATTTTTCATCTCACCAGTGCTACATTACCAAATTATGTCATCTTTTTAAAAATTGAAATACGTGTTTGTGAACATCGGTGACTAGTGCATTGAGTTGTGAATGTGGGTGACAGATGTTGAAGAGTGCGATGTTGATACTGTGATTAATAAATGTGAAAACTCTCCTGACTTACACTGCTCACTGCTTCTAGGAACTTGTGTATGAGACTTGGAATGGCACCATCTGCAATAAATAGCAGCATTACAGATGTCATCAAAAACACAAAATACTTCACTAACAAGTCTTCATCAAAGTAAGGAAGAAAATTAGAAGGAAAGTAGTTTATAAGAGAATTCATTTTTACATCAATTATAAGTGGAACTGTTATAAATAAGTATGTATGCTCACACTTAGGTCCACAGGCGGCTTTGGAGGCCAAGTCATTGGGTATATTTAAGGCAGAGGTTGATTGATTCTTGATTGTTCAGGACAGGAAGGAATACGAAGAGGAGACAGGAGATTCGGGCTCAGAGGGAAAATGGATCAGTCATGATACAATGGTGGAGCAAATTCGATGGGCCGAAAGGCCTAATTCTGCTCCTATGTCTAATGGTCTTATTATAAACCACAATGATTTCTTTTAAGTGAGTTTTGCAGGTTAAATTTTGTCGTAACAGATAGTATAATGCTTTAGAGTGCCAGCGATCAGCATTCGGGGATCAATTCCTGTCATTTGTAAGGAGTTTGTGCGTTCTCCCTATGACTGTGGGATTTACTGTGGGTGCTCTAGTTTCCTTTTACATAAGACCAGAAGACAAAGGAGCAGACGTCGGCTATTCGGCCAATCGAGTCTGCTCTGCCATTTTATCATGAGCTGATCCATTCTCCTATTTAGTCCCACTCCCCCGCCTTCTCACCATAACCTTTGATGCCCTGGCTACTCAGATACCTATCAATCTCTGCCTTAAATACACCCAATGACTTGGCCTCCACTGTTGCCCGTGGCAACAAATTCCATAGATTCACCATCCTCTGGCTAAGAACATTTCTTCGCATCTCTGTTCTGAATGGGCGCCCTTCAATCCTTAAGTCATGCCCTCGCGTACTAGACTCCCCTACCATGGGAAACAATTTTGCCACATCCACTCTGTCCATGCCTTTCAATATTCGAAATGTTTCTATGAGGTCTCCCGTCATTCTTCTAAACTCCAAGGAATACAGTCCAAGAGCGGACAAACGTTCCTCATATGTTAACCCTCTCATTCCCAGAATCATTCTAGTGAATCTTCTCCGAACCCTCTCCAACGTCAGCACATCCTTTCTTAAATAAGGAGACCAAAACTGCCTACAATATTCCAAGTGAGGGCTTACCAGTGCCTTATAGAGCCTCAACATCACATCCTTGCTCCTATACTCTATTCCTCTAGAAATGAATGCCAACATTGCATTCACCTTCTTCACCACCGACTCAACCTGGAGGTTAACCTTAAGGGTATCCTGTACGAGGACTCCCAAGTCCCGTTGCATCTCAGAACTTTGAATTCTTTCCCTATCTAAATAATAGTCTGCCCATTTATTTCTTTAGATTATGAGGACACTCAGTCCTCGTTTAGAAATGCATGCATTAAAAAATGATACAATGTTCCTCCAGAATGATATCACAAGACTTCATAAGCCTACTGAATGGATCCTGACCCAGGTCTGGGCCGACCCTCCAAATATCTGGACCTGCATCTCAGTTTTTTTGCACTACCTTACTTTCCATTTTTCTATTTTCTATTTATGATTTATAATTTAAATTTTTAGTATTTACTATCGATTTGTAATCCAGGGAGCGGGAAGCGCAGAATCAAATATCGCTATGATGATTGTACGTTCTAGTATCAGTTGTTTGGTGACAATAAAGTATAAATTATAAAGTACAAGAAAAACACAGGACAAACCAAGACTAAAACTGACAAAACCACATAATTATAACATATAGTTACAACAGTGCAAAGCAATACCATAATTTAATAAAGAGCAGACCATGGGCACGGAAAAAAAAAGTCTCAAAATCCCGATAGACTTATCATCCCACACAGGCGGCAGAAGGGAGGAACTCTCCCCACCATGAACCTCCAAGCACCGCTAACTGGTCAATGCAGCACCATTGGAAGCACACGGACAGAGTCCATCCAAAAACTTGGAACCTCCGGCCAGCCCCTCTGGCACAGCCTCTCCGAGCACCATCCTCTGCCGAGCGCTTCGACCCCACCCCGGCCGCCAAGCAACAAGCAAAGCCGAGGACTTGGGGCCTTCTCCTCCGGAGATTCTGGACCACACAGTAGCAGCAGCAGTGAAGCAGGCATTTCAGAAGTTTCACCAGATCTTCCTCTGTGCTCTCATGTCCGTCTCCATCAAATCAGGATTGTGCATGGCACCCTACTTGACAAATAGCAGACATCACCACCGGAGTAGCCGCTGCGAGCTTCTTCTGCCAAAGTGCATAACCATACACTTTCCAACATTGTATTTCATTTGCCACTTCTTTGCCCATTCTCCCAATCTATCCAAGTCTCTCTGCAGACTCTCTGTTTCCTCAGCACTACCAGCCCCTCCACCTATCTTTGTATCATTAGCAAACTTAGCAACAAAGCCAGCTATTCCATAATCAAAATCATTGATGTACAATGTAAAAAGAAGAAGCCCCAACACGGATCCCTGTGGAACACCACTGGTAACTGGCAGCCAACCGGAATAGGATCCCTTTATTCCCACTCTCTGTTTCCTGCCAATCAGCCAACGCTCTATCCACGTATGTAACTTTCCCGTAATTCCATGGGCTCTCATCTCATTAAGCAGCCTCATGTGTGGCACCTCGTCAAAGGCCTTCTGAAAATCCAAATATACAACATCCACTGCATCTCCCTTGTCTAGCCTACTTGTAATTTCCTCAAAAAATTGTAATAGGTTTGTCAGGCAGGATTTTCCTTTAAGGAAACCATGCTGAGTTCTGCCTATCTTGTCATATGCCTCCAGGTATTCCGTAACCTCATTCTTGACAATTGACTCCAACAACTTCCCAACCACCGATGTCAAGCTAACAGGTCTATAATTTCCTTTTTGCTTCCTTGCCCCCTTCTTAAACAGCAGAGTGATATTTGCAATCTTCCAGTCCTCCGGAACCATGCCAGAATCTATTGACTTTTGAAAGATCATTGCTAATGCCTCCGCAATCTCCTCAGTTACTTCCTTCAGAACACGAGGGTGCATTCCATCTGGTCCAGGAGATTTATCTACCTTTAGCCTCTTCAGCTTCCTGAGTACTTTCTCTGTCGTAATCGTGACTGCGCACACTTCTCTTCCCTGACACCCTTGAGTGTCCGGTATGCTGCTGATGTCTTCCTCAGTGAAGACTGATGCAAAATACTCATTCAGTTCCTCCGTCATCTCCTTACCTCCAATTACAATTTCTCCAGCATCATTTTCTATCAGTCCTATATCTACTCTCACTTGTCTTTTACTCTTTATATACTTGAAAAGGCTCTTAGTATCCTCTTTGATATTATTTGCTAGCTTCCTTTCATTGTTCATCTTTTCCCTCGTAATAACCTTCTTAGTTTCCTTTTGTAAGCTTTTAAAAACTTCCCAATACTCTGTCTTCCCACTAATTTTTGCTTCCTTGTATGCCCTCTCCTTTGCTTTAACTTTGGCTTTGACTTCTCATCAGCCACGGTTGCATCCTTTTTCCATTCGAAAATTTCTTCTTTTTTGGAATATATCTGTCTTGCACATTCCTCACTTGTCGCATAAACTCCAGCCACTGCTGCTCTGCCGTCCTTCCCACCAGTGTCCCTTTCCAGTCAACTTTGGCCAGTTCTTCTCTCATGCCACTGTAATTTCCTTTACTCCACTTAAATACCGACACATTAGATTTCGGCTTCTCTTTCTCAAATTTCATAGTGAATTCAATCATGTTATGATCACTGTCTCCTAAGGGTTCCTTCACTTCAATGACTCTAATCACCTCCGGTTCATTACACAATACCCAATCCAGTACAGCCGATCCCCTCGTGGGCTCAATAACAAGCTGTTCTAAAAAGCCATCTCGCAGACATTCTACAAGTTCTCTCTCTTGAGATCCAGTGCCGACCTAATTTTCCCAATTCACTCGCATGTTAAAATCCCCCACAATTATCATAACACTGCCCTTCTGACAAACCTTTTCTATTTCCTGTTGTAATTTGTAGTCCACATTACTGCAGCTGTTAGGAGGCCTGTGTATAACTGCCACCAGGTTCCTTTTACCCCTGCAAATTCTTAGCTCAACCCATAAAGATTCTGTACCTTCCGATCCTATATCACCTCTTTCTAATGATTTAGTATCATTTCTTACCAATAAAGCCACGCCTCCCCCTCTGCCTACCTGCCTATCCTTCTGATACACCGTGTATCCTTGGACGTTCAGCTCCCAGAGACATGCATCCTTTAGCCACGTCTCAGTGGCCCACTATCATTCTGACAATATACTGGTTAGGGTTAGTCACCAGTTGATGCCCAAAGAGACACCTGGTTCAAATGGTTCAATTTAATGTCAGAGAATGTACACAGTATACAACCTAAAATTCTCATTCTTCACAGAGACATCCATGAAACAAGAAACCCCAAAGAAAGTATGATAGTAACATCAGAACCCCAAAGTTCCCCCCCCCATTTGTATCAGCAGAAGCAATGACAGCAACCTCCCCCCCGCCCCCCCCACACCTTACTGGGGTTCATACACCAACTTGGCTTGTTAGCCAACTCTGCTAACGGCCACTTGACTCAGCGGTGAGAAGGCCACCTTTCATAAGCAATATACGTCCAGGGTCGGTATGATTTGGGGTTCAACCAAACAAGAAAGTTGGGATGTTCCAATTAAGGAACATCAGTTGTAGCAAATACTGTGTAAATACACTATAGCCCAGAAACGACAGATCGTACACTGCATAGAATTTTAAAGAAAGTATATTTACCAAATTTTCAACTTTAACGGTTACAGAAAAAGAAAAGGGCCCATTACAGTTAAACTAGTCCAATGTGCACATAAACATTGGAGCTCATTCTGGAGTAGTCGGGGGTGTATCTCTTTACTGGACCCACAGTCTGCATGAAAGCACCCATCATATTTTGAACTTCCCTCAAAGACCATCTCGAATGAACTGGCCCTCTCTCAGGAGTATTGGCTCTTCCTTCTTGGAGCCATTCATCTGCACAGCACACTTCTTGTGATGGGCACTCTCCTTCCAAAGACATTTTGTTGCATCATCCCTAGTGCCCTGCTCTGCAGCTCCCACCAAGAGGCCCCAAACCAGACTACTGTCCTTCAGAAAACTCCCTAAGCTCTTAGAACCTTCTCTCATATCCCACAATCCTGATTGGCTGACACACATTCCTAAATTGGACAACATGGCTCCTCATCTTTAGCTGAAGCCAAAACACTCTTTCCAGCAGGACATACTGTTTGTACAGAAAACTGCTGAAATACCTCACAGCATAGCAGTAGAGATCTTAACTAGAGCATTACATGAGCAAAAGCAAAAGCAGGTTGCCTACAGTACATCGTTAGGCTGTGCAGACTGTGTTGGTCATTGCCACAAATGATGGGTTTTACTGTATGTATTAATGTTTCAATGTCATCATTAACATCATTACGTGCTGCATCGTAGGTGATTATGATTTAATGACTATGTTTGTTCTTGGCAAATTTTTCCACAGAAGTGTTTTCCCATTGCTTTTTTCTGGGCCGTGTCTTTACAAAACGGGTGACCCCAGCCATTATCAATGCTCTTCAGAGATTGTCTGCTGGTGTCAGTGGTTGCATAAGC
This sequence comes from Mobula hypostoma, assembly GCF_963921235.1. Classification (NCBI taxonomy): domain Eukaryota; kingdom Metazoa; phylum Chordata; class Chondrichthyes; order Myliobatiformes; family Myliobatidae; genus Mobula; species Mobula hypostoma. Next base: position 9,475,073 of record NC_086112.1, on the reverse strand, counting down.
AGGACTTGTGATGTGCACCAGCTGTTCATACGACCACCCACCACCTGCTCCCTTGGCTTCACGTGACCCCGCCTGGGGAGCTAAGCAGGTGCTATACCTTTCCCAAGGGTGACCTGCAGGCTAGCGGAGGGAAGTAGTGCCTTACACCTCCCTTAGTAGAGACATATCTCCACCCCACCACCCTATTTCACTGTGCAGGTGACTAATAGAAAATCTTTAAGATCTTTATCTTTACACCAAGCCTGCCTCAAAATAAATTTCTGTGCCCTCTTCCTTGTTCATGAAAGAAAACAAGCTAATAAGAAGTGAATTATAAAATGTTATGGATATAAAATCTACTTTAAAAGGTACATTCTTAGCCACATGATTTAATGCAATAAATGTCCTAAAGCACTTAACAAAAAGGGAAGACACACTATTACGGTGTGAGGTTGATTATTATGTAAGTGTTAGTGATGTCTTACAGTCAATGAATTTGATAATTAACTATATTAACTGCAGTGAAAATTAAAATTGTATTTGCCATTAATTATCGCCCAGCTGACTAAAATTTAAAAGTGAACTCACAGAGTAAACAAAAGCATTGCACCTGCACTTATGTGAAAGATTATATCATGACTGAGTAATGCTAGCTGTATTTCTGACATCACACGGGTTGGAAATTACATGATTTGCTGATAAATTATCTTAATTCTATCAACTTCACTTTACTGAGGAATCCACTTGACTTTTCTCTTCTATTACACTGGACAGCAAAGATTTTGCTTCCTGAATACCTTAAGGTCGTGGACAGCTGATCATGAAAATCACCATAATTCAAGTCAGAATAACTGTTGGCAAAATTAAGACCGTGAGACATAGGAGCAGAATTAGGCCAGTTGGTCCATCGAGGCCGCTTCACCATTCAATCATGGCTGATCCTTGTTTCCCTCCTCAGCCCCACTCCCCGGCCTTCTCCTCATAACCTTTGATGCTGTGTTTCCAATCAAGAACCTATCAAGCTCTTAAGGAAAGGACAAATCAAAAAATGATAACAACGGCAGGCAATTCTAAGAACTTCTAGTGGGACCGGAGAAAATTGCATGGGAGGCATTCAAGGAATATTGTTGAAAAGTTTCTCGGCAACTACAGAGCACCAGATTATGTGCAGCTGGTTGACAACATGATTCAAGCACACAAAATCATGAAGTACAACATGTGACTAAAGATTTATTTTTTGCATTTCCATTTAGACCTCTTCCCTGTAAATTTCGGCGCTGTCAGTGACAAACATGGTGGAAGGTTTCACCAGGACATTGCAGTCATGGAGAAATAGTGTCAGAGCAGCTGGAATCCATCAATGCTGCTGACTGAGTACAAACGAAAATCATCAACAAAACATTTTTAGCTTAGTTGAACTATTGCAAAGTGTCAGCGCCATTATGCAATTAAAAGTATTGTATTCAACAAAAGTCATTTTCTTGTTTCTGCACATTAACCAAGGTGCCTGTGAATCCCAGGACAGGACTTACACTGCCAATCAGTGTAGCTGTCCCAGCCATGATGTAAACAGTATGGTTACACTTCTTGCTGTCTCAGTAAAGCACCCAGCACAATGGTATGGGTAGGACAAGTGATGAGGTTCTGCATAGGGGGTTCAGGGAGTTAGGTGTTAAGTATAAAGGGCAAGGCCTCCAGCATTCTGATCTCAAGATTGCTACCCGTGCAACATGCCAGTAAGGCTAGAACTAGGAAGATTATACAGTTTAATATGTGGCTAAGGAGTTGGTGTAGGAGGGAGGGCATAACATTTTTGGACAAATCTGTTGGAATTCTTTGAGGAAATAACAAGCAGGATAGTCAAAGAAGAATTGGTTGTGTACTTGGATTCTCAGAAGGCCTTTGACAAAGTGCCATACACGAGGTTGCTTCACAAGCTACGAGTCTATGGTATTACAAGAAACATATTAGCATGGATAAAGCAGTGGCCGAATGGAAGGAGGCAAAGAGTTGGAATAAAGGAAGCCTTTTCTGGCTGGCTGTTGGTGACTAGTGTGTTGGGACCGATCCTTTTTAAGTTACTGTATATGTCAATGATTTGGATGATGGAATTGATGGCTTTGTTGCAAAGTTTGCAGATGATATGAAGATAGGTGGAGAGGCAGGTTGTTTTGAGGAAGTAGAGAAGCTACAGAAGGACTTAGAAGATTAGGAGAATAACAAAGAAATGGCAGCTGGAATGGAGTGTCGGGAAGTGTACGTCATGCACGTTGGTAGAAAAAACGAAAGGGTTGACTATTTTCTAAATGTAGAGAAAATACAAAAAACTGAGGTGCAAAGGGACTTGGGCGTCCTTGTGTAGGATTCCCTAAAGGTTAATCTGCAGGTTGAGTCTGTGGTGAGGAAGGCAAATGTGATGTTAGCATTCATTTCAAGAGGACTAGAATATAAAGGCAAGAATGCAATGTTGAGGCTTTATAAAGCATTGGTGACACCTTACTTGTGAATAATTTTGGGCCCCTTATCTGAGGAAGGATGTGCTACAACTGAATAGGGTTCAAAGGAGGCTCACAAAAATGATTCTGGGATTAAGCAGCTTGTCATATGAAGACTGTTTGATGGTTCTGAGCCTCTAATAACTAGAATTCAGAAGAATGAGGGGTGACCTAATTGAAACCTATTGAATGGTGAAAGGCCTTCATAGAGTGGATGTGGAGATGATATTTCCTATGATTAGAGAGTCTAAGACCAGAAGACACAGCTTCAGAATAGAGGGGTTTCCTTTTAGAATGAGACGGAGAGTGGTGAATCTGTAGAATTCTTGGCAGCTGTGGAGGCCAAGTCTTTATGCATATTTAAGGCAGAGACTGATAGATTCTTGATTGGTTGGGGCATGAAAGGATACGTGGAGAAGGCAGGAGATTAGAGCTGAGAGGAATAGCCATGATGAAATGGCAGAGCAGTGTCAATGGACCAAGTGACCTAATTCTGCTCCTATATCTTATGGTCTTATGGTCAATAATCAAAATCCCCTCCACCACAGACATTCTCTCTTCTCTTCTCTCATATCAGGCAGAAAACAAAAACCTGAAGGCACATACAAGAAGTTTCAAGGACAACTTCTTTCCCACTGTTATAAGACTCTTGAATGGGCCTCTTATATAATAAGATGGATGCCTGACCTCACAATCTACCTCTTTATGATCTTGCACTGCATTTTTTACCAGTAACTTTTATACTTTATTCTGCATTGTTATCGTTTGAACTTGTTCTATCTTAATATGCTGTGGAATGATCTGATCTGTGTAAGGAGTATGTAAGACAAGCTTTTCACTGTATGTATCTTGGTGCATGTGACAATAATAAGCCAACCCCAATATTATCAGTTCACAAACACTCCATATACAGCACCTTCGTAACCATCCTATCAATTTGTTCTGCAACTTTAGAACATCCTGAGGCCACAGAAGTCATTGCTGCAGTACATCTCCTTTCATAGCTCCAAGTTAAGCATTAAGTTAAGTTATCAATAATTGCTTTTCTTGTTGTCAAAGATAGATTCACCATTGAATTAACTTTTTGAACCTTTTTAAAACTGCCATAATATATTTACCCATTACGTCAGATATTGATGTTAGTTAGTGTTTAAAAAAACATAGAAACACAAAAAAAATTCAAAGGGTTTACTAATCAAATTTTTTTTATTTCATGCTGGGATTTTTACAAATAACATTTTTGGTTCAGAAAGATTATGTTTTATTTTTTATTTCAAATTAACCATTGTTTTGTACAAAACAATTTCTTCCCTCACTTTCAGCATGTTGTAAAAGCTTTCTACCTAAGTTAAGACTGACAACTTGAACTGACAATCAGTTCTTCAAATTGATCAAACCTTCTGTAATGGAACATATTGAAATACATTATATGAAGCATATCATAAACACAAGAGATTCTGCAGATGCTGATAATTCAGAGTAACATGCACAAAATGCTGAAGGAACTCAACAAGTCAGGCAGCACCTATGGAGGGGAATAAACAATTGGCATTTCGAGCCAAGACGCTTCATCATGAATCGAATTCTTGATCTTTTTGACAAAAGTGACACAACATAGAATAAGGTTAAGGCATTGAAACATAAAATACATTTACACAATGCCTTCTGTGGCCTTGGGATGTTCTAAAGTTGCGGAACAATTTGTTAGTGTGATAATAAATGCATATGGTGTGTTGACTTTCCATAGTCACTAGACTGTGTTCAAGTGCCGTTAGATAATGTTACAGCTCTATAAAACTCTTAAAGTACGATTACAAGAGTACAATACTCACACTTGGAGTATTTTAATCAGTTCTGATCGTTTCATTATAGGAAGGACATGGAAGTTTTAGAGAGGGTGTAGAAGAAATTAACCAGGTTGCTGGCTGGACTAGAGAGCATGCCTTATGACAGCAGTCCCCAACCACCAGGCCGCAGACCGGTTGCTGGCTGCAAAGCATGTGCTACCGGGCCGCGAGGAAACGATATGAGTCAGCTACACCTTTCCTCATTCCCTGCCACGCGCACTGTTGAGCTTGAACGCACGCGAGGTCATTACCCGCGTGTCATCCATGTCAGCGCGGGAAGAAGATCAATTCCCTGAGCTCGCAAATGACGGCGGGCTGAAAAGTATGTTTGACATAACATCTCTGCCGGCATTCTGGATCAAAGTCAAGGCTAAATATCCTGAGATAGCCACGAAAGCACTGAAAACGTTGCTTCCATTTCCAACATATCTCTGCAATGAATGCAACGAAAACTAAATTGCGGAATAGACTGGACATAAGGAACCCCCTGCGAGTATCGCTGTCTCCCATCACCCCTCGATGGCACCGTCTTGTTGCAGGGAAACATGCCCAGTGCGCCCACTGATTAGCGATATTAGTGTGTTGCAATGATTTTATATGTTCATACGGGGAAAATATGTGCTGTGTGTTTAATATCCAAACATTACTTAAAATGTTATGATGCTATTGAATTATAAGTGACTTATATAACCATGTAACAATTACAGCACGGAAACAGGCTATCTTGGCCCTTCTAGTCCATGCCGAAGGCTACACTCACCTAGTCCCACTGACCTGCACTCAGCCCATAACCCTCCATTCCTTTCCTGTCTATATACCTATCCAATTTTTCTTTAAATGATAATATCGAACCTGCCTCTACCACTTCTACTGGAAGTTCGTTCAACTCTTACTTCAATCTCCCCTGTCCTCCCCTGATAATTGACTTATCACTATATTCATGTGAGGAAAATATGCGCTGTGTGTTTAATATTAAATTCATTAGATAATCCCTTTTAGAAACGAAATTGAGTGTATTAGCCACTTATCACCTATATTCCGGTCGTGATTACCCCCCCCCCCGCCCGAACAGAATTGCCACAAATGATTTGTAGAAAAAATTCGGCACGTACACGCATGCGCAAGTCATGCATGCGCACACAGGTGCCCGCGCAAGGCTTCATGGTCATGGTAGTCTTTCTAGGGGTAAATTCAACGTATTTGACTGCTACTCTTGTTGGCAACTCTACCACTGCCCCCACCCCCCCCCCCCCCGGGTCAGCCGGTCCACAAAAATATTGTCAATATTAAACCGATCCGCAGTGCAAAAAAGGTTGGGGACCCCTGCCTCATGAGAATAAGACCATAAAACCATAAGCTCCATCATGGTGTTTCTTTGTTTCCATAAGATCAAGAAAGCATAAGACATAGGAGCAGAATTAGGCCATTTGGCCCATCAAGTCTGCTCCGCCATTTCGTCATGGCTGATCCAATTTTCCTCTCAGCCCCAGTCTCCTGCCTTCTCCACATATCCCTTCATGCCCTTAGCAACCAAGATCTATCAATCTCTACCTTAAGTATACATAAAGACTTGGCCTTCACAGCTGCCTGTGGCAAAGAATTCCACAGATTCACCACTCTCTGGCTAAAGAAATTTCTCCCTCTATTTTGAGGCTGTGTCCTCTGGACTCTCCACATCCACTCTATCAAGGCCTTTCACCGTTCAATGGGCTTCAATGAAGTCACCCTTCATTCTTCTGAACACTAGTGAATACAGGCCCAGAGCCATCATGCAGTCTTCATTGCACAAGCTGTTCAATCCTGGAATCATTTTTGTAGCATAGGTTGAACAAGCTAGGGCTTTCTCTTTGAAGAGAAGGGGATGAGAGGTGACTTGAAAGAGGTGTACATGATTCCGTGGCGTTAATGACTAATGTGAAAAAACATAACTTTAAAGTGATTAGAGTAATGTATAGGGGGGATGTTGGGGGTAAGTTATTTTCTTACACAGAGAGTGGTGGATGCATGGAGTGCCCTGCCAGGGAGGTGATAGAGACAGATACATAAGAAACATTTAAGAGATTCTTAAATGTTCACATGGATAATAGAAAAATGGAGGGCTATTTATGAGGGAAGCATTAGATTGATCTTGAAGTAGATTAAAAGGTCAGCACAACATCATAGATCGATGGGCCGTATTCTGCTCTGTAAAATAGAGGGCTATGTGGAAGGGAAGGGTTAAATTGATCTTGGAGCAGGTTAAAAGATTGGCACAACGTTGTGGGCCAAAATGTCCGTACTGTGCTGTATAAAATGGAGGGCTATGTGGGAGGGAAGGGTTAGATTGATCTTGGAGTAGGTTAAAGAGTCAGCATGACTTTGTGGGCTGAGGGGCCTGTACTATTCTATGCTCTAAAGAGTTGAGTTCAGTCACTGATGGAAATTATATCCAGATGCCCTTATAAAGGTCTTAACGGCAGCTAAAAGGACTGAGAAAGGTACAACCTCAACACAGTACCTAGATCAGGTTTCTGTTCCTGCTCCCACTTAAGCTTATAAGTGTTTCGCTTTACATTGTAGATTGTTTACAAACAGGACTTAATGGAGTTAATGTTATGCCATGCACTACTTTCCCAGTGCGCCCCGAGCATGTGTGGTTCCATTAATCATTGTAACGCAGCTGTAGGTGGATGAATGTCGACACAGTCTCCACTGTAGAGTGTGATTTCCTGAGGAAACAGAGTGGTAAACAGTCTGCATAGATTACCGTGTATGTAAGTGACTCTATGGTCCACCCATTTGAATAAATATTATCAAAATTTGAAGACAAAAAACTCTTTCTATTTAGCTCTGTGATCCAAAGAAAGTGCAGAAGTGATTTTTGGCTTTGATGAAAGAAGCCATTTTCATCTTTATCAAACAGTTTTGTTCAAAACCATGCATGCTTAAATCTTAGAGAATCTAAACAAGAACAGAGGAAAATTAAGGAAAACTTTCAGTTTTCGTCATTGTAGAAATAAAAATTATGAATCGCTAATACATCTGTGTGTAATTCTGGCCCTCACATCAAGCTACATGGAACTTCGAGTGGTTATTCTGTTCGAGGCACAGAGGATGCCAGGCCTGCATGTGGTTTGGAGATGGAACTAGGGGACAGGAGCATGAAACAAAGGCATTAACGTCCATCTCAGGAGGGGGCACAAAATTGGCTGTCACATATTCTCCTCCTTATACATCCCACCTAATTACACTGAATAATCAGTAGGATCAAAGTTCAAAATTCAAAGTAAATTTGTAATCAAAGTATGCATATGTCACTATATACTACCCCAAGATTCATTTTCTTGTGGGCATTCACAGTAAACACAAAGAAGCACAATATTATAAATGACAAACTACACACAAAGGCGGACAAGCAACCAATGTGCAAAAGGATACAATCTGTGTAAATAAAAATAAATCAAATAATAGAAATAAATAATAATATTGAGAACATGTGTTGTAGATTCCTTGAAAGTAAGTCCCTAGGAATCAGTTCAGTGTTTGATTTGGCCATCAGGAAAAAGGTAGAGGAGCCTCAGGACTCACATCACCAGGTTCAGGAATGGTTATTACCCCTCAACCCCACAGCACATCACACAAACCAATCTCCTGTCCTTTGACTTACATTGCACCGCACGCTGTCGGAGCAGTGCTGCCAGGATAATCAAGGACACGACCCACCCAGTCTACACACTTTTCATCCCTTTTCCCTCCGGAAGAAGGCTCAGGAGCTTGAAGACTCGTATGGCCAGATCTGGGAACAGCTTCTTTCCAACTGTGATAAGACTGCTGAACGGATCCTGACCCGGATCTGGGCCGTACCCTCCAAATATCCGGACCAGCCTCTCAGTTTTTTTGCACTACCTTACTTTCCATTTTTCTATTTTCTATTTATGACTTATAATTTAAATTTTTAATATCGATTTGTAATCCAGGGAGCGGGAAGCTCAGAATCAAATATCGCTAGTATCAAATGTTTAGTGACAATAAAGTGTAAGTATACAACCATCAGGGTTCTGAACCAGAGGGGATAACTCCCACAACCTATGGACTCACCTTCAAGGACTCTTCACCTCATGTTATTGATATTTATTGTTTATTTATTTATTACTATCATTAACATTTCTTTTTTATTCTTTTTGCATATTGTTTGTCTATCCTGTAGGGTATGATCTTTCATTGATTCAATTGTGCTTCTTTGCTTTTACTGTGAATTCCCACATGTAAATTAATCTCAGAGCTGTATACGATGACATAAATGTACTTTTATAACTTTACTTTGAACGTTGAACAGTAGTGGTGTCATCAGCAAATTTGAAGTTGACATTGGAGCTATACATAGCTTCACAGTCATAATACAGAGGATGGATTATTGATGCCCAACTCAAAACCTACTGCTTTTTCTCATACATTTAACGAGTTTAACATCATAGTTTTGATCCATTTATGGTACAGTATACCTTTGTAACAGGGTCAACTAAACTTCAGGCTTGCAGTTTTGTTTCATGTCAGTTTGGCAGAAAGTTTTGAGAGTTCCAATCAGTCCTCAACCATACACATAAGATGCCTAAGAAACTAAGCATGTCAGGCAGCACCTCTGGAGGGAAATAAATACAAGGGATTCTGAGATGCTAATTTCCGCAGACTCTCTTGTGTACTTAATCATCATATTAGAGTGGTGGGATGGAGATATGTCTTTATCAAAGGAGGTGTAAGGTGCTCCTTCCCTCCGCTAGCCTGTAGATCAACCTTGGGCAAAGTGTAGCTCCTGCTTAGGCCCCCCCGCACCCCCCAGTCAGGGTCTTGTGAAGACATGGGAGCAGGTGGTGGATGGTCGGATGAGCAGCTGGTGCGTATCACAAGTCCCAGTTATTCGACCACTGACGGCACACAGATAATCTCTGAAGAGTATTGGCGTCACCCGTCTTGTGAAGACACTGCCCAGAAGAAATCAATGGCAAACCACTTATGCCAAAAGATTTGCCAAGAACAATCATGGTCATGGAAAGCCCATGATCCTCCTCGTCATATGACACGGCTCATATCGAGTGAACAAATCCTTTTTGCGTCCTCGAAAATTACTTTGCAAACCATATGATAGTTAAGCCGATTATATAAAATAATAGTATATTCTATGGATCTAATGTTTGAGCCATGACTCAGTAACCATAAGACAAAGGAGCAGAATTAGGCCATTTGGCCCATCAAGTCTGCTCCACCATTCAATCATGTCTGATCCTTTTTACCCCTCCTCAGCCCCCCTCCCCGGCTTTTTCACCGTAACCTTTGATGTCGTGTCCAATCAAGAACCTATCAAGCTCTGCCTTAAATATATCCAAGACCTGATCTCTACAGTTGCCTGTGATAGCAAATTCCACAAATTCACTACCCTCTGGTTAAAGAAATTTCTCCACCTCTCTGTTTAAAATGGACACCCCTCTATCTTGAGGCTGTGCCCTCTTGTCCTAGGCTCCCCCACCATGGGAAACATCCTTTTCACAACTACTCTTACTAGGCCCTTCAACATTCGAAATGTTTCACTGATTTCCCTTCTCATCCTTCTGAATTCAGAGTACAGACCCAGAGTTATCAAACGCTCCTCATATGAAAACCATTTCATTCCTGGAATCATCCTTGTGAACCTCCTCTGAACCCTCTCCAATGCCAGAACATCTTTTTTTAGATGAGGAGCCAAAAATTGTTCATAATACTCAAGGTGAGACATCAACAGTGCCTTATAAAGCCTCAGCATCACATCCCTTCTCTTGTATTCAAGACCTCTTGAAAGGAATGCTAACATTGCGTTTGCCTTCCTCACCATTGACTCTACCTACAAGTTAACCTTTAGGTTGTTCTGCACAAGGACAATTTCTAATCCATATCCCTCTCAGCCCCAATCTTGTGCCTTCTCCATGCAACTCTCCATGTATGTCCTGATGAATTAAGATCCTATCAACCTCTGCCTTAAGTATACTCAATGTCGTGACCTTCACAGCCCCCACGGTGGTAGTACTCTGATGTCTGAGTAGATCCAAATCCCATTCAGGAATTCTGCCATATGCAGATTAGCTTTATTTGTCACATGTACATCGGACCGTCGTTTTACGTCAATGACCAACACAATCTGAGGATATGCTGGGGGCAGCCCACAAGTACAGTGTAATGGTCCCTTTTAGATCATCAGTAAATATGAAGTCCCATTATTCTCACAGGCAAATAGAAGAAAATGGGGTTTTGTGAATATCCATTCCTCAACCAGCAAAAATCAGTCACCACAGCTTTGATTGTGGGTGTCAACATCCTGGGCCCAACATATTGAGGCAATTATATAGAAGACACAACAGCACCTATATTTCATTAGGAGTTTGAGGAGATTTGGGCTGTCACCAAAGACTCTGGCAAATTTCTATAGATGCACGGTGGACAGTATTCCAACTGGTCACATCACTGTCTGGTGTGGAGGTAGTGGGAGCACTGCACAAGATCGTAACAAGCTGCAGAAGGTTGCAAACTCACCCAGCTTCATCACGGGCACTAGCCTCCCCGGTATCTTCAAAAGGCGATGCCTTAGCAAGGCGACGTCCATTGTTAAGGACCCCCATCACCCAGGACACCCCCTCTTCTCATTGCTACCATCAGGGAGGAGATACAGGGACCTGAAGACACACACTCAAAAACTGCCAAATATGGACATTGTATAGATCAGGGATTCCCAAGCTGGGGCCCGCAGACCCCTTAGTTAATAGCAGGGGTTCAAGGCATAAAGTATTTGTAACGCTGGCGTAGGCAGAGGGGATTAGTTTAGTTGGCCATTTGATTACTAACTGGATCAACACAACATGGTAGGCCAAAGGGCCTGATCCCTGTGCTGTACATGTTCTACATGGAACGTTTTTAGGAACAGCTTCTTCCACTCTGCCGCAAGATTACTGAATGAACGATGAACAAACCCATGAACACTATCTCACTATTTTTTGCACCACTTATATAATTTAACATTTTTGTAATCGCATATACAAATATTAGCACAAGGCTATTCCAGCTCAGAGCACCGGAGTTTGGAGTTCAATTCCAGCACCCTCTGTAAGGAGACTGTACACTCTCCCCATGATCGTGTGGTTTTACTCAGGGTGTTCCAGCTTCCTACCACAACCCAAAGCCATACCAATTAGTAGGTTAATTGGTCATTGTAAATTAGGAAACTGTGATTAGATTAGAGTTAAATCGTGGGTTGCTGGGTGATGCCGCTTTACTGAGTCGGAGGGACTATTCTGCGCTGTATCTCAATAAATAAAAATAAATATTTCTTATTGTCAGTTATAGTTTTTTTAAAGTATATTGCACTGTACAGCAAATTTCACAACATATACCAGAGATATTAAACCTGATTCTGGTTACTACATTCTAATTGGCTGTAATGTAAACTAGTTTGGATTATTCTTCACCAATGTCCTACGATTACAAGATATTTCTTGCAGGTGACTATTTCCCATTTCTATACAATGACACTGTTACATACAGTACATGGGTGAAACAATGCTGACGTTTTCTGATGAAACAAAATTAGGGGGACCGCACAGCAGATTGGGAGCTTATTGAGAGACATAGGTTGATAGTGCAGTAATAGATAAGTGACAGATGTAATTTGATGTGGAGCAATTTGAGATCCATTCTGGGATCAAGAATGATAGAATTGAACAAATTGAGCCACAAGAAATTGTAGGAATACTGTTATACGACAAAACAAATAGAGACTTCATAGAGTAATAGGTGTTCAAAAGCCCAACTAAGTTTTGTAAAAATACCTTATGCTTTGTTATCACTTTGCTCTGTCATCTATTTATCTACATTAAATATTCCAGTTCTTTGTAATTATTACATTTCATTGCAGTATTGAACAGGTACATTGCTACCACCGGTACTATTCTTTAGAACGCAATTATAACCATTTTGCATATGTAATTTTAAACTGTTTCACTTGGTGCAGATTACAACATTTTAACACAGTAACCCAAGGTTACTCTGTGCCTGGCTGTTAACAACAAGAGTATTGCTAATGGTTAGGGTTATCCATTATGTAAAAGCACTGCCCAGAAGAACGCAATGACAAACCACTTCTGTAGAAAATTTGCCAACCATGGAAAGATCATGACTGGTCTTGGTAAATTTTCTACAGAAGTTGTTTGCCATTGTCTTCTTCTGGGCATTGTTTTTACAAAAAGACCATGATCTCCCATGCCATATGACATGGCACATAATGAACGAACAAGCTAGAAGAAGATTAGCTTTATTTGTCACATGTGTATCAAAATATACAGTGAAATATGTCAACAACCAAGACAGTTTGAGGATACGCTAGAGATAGCTCCCAAGTGCTGCCATGATTTTTACACCATTATAGCACTTACTAACCCTCACTGCATGTCTTTGGAATGTGTGAGGAAACCAGAACACCCAGTGAAAACCCACATGGTCAGGGGAGAAGGGACACACTCCTTACAGGTTACAGCAGGATTTGAACGCCAATCACTGATTAGTGATTGCACTAATCTCTCACATCCTGTAGTAACCTAAGGCACATCCCATGTGGCCACAGGGACTTATCTGTAGGACAACACAACAGGGAGAACTCTGTTTCCAAATAGCATCCTGGGATCCCTTACATTGATTTTGAGCAGGTGGAAAAAGTCCTTGTTTAACATCTCTAAAAAATTGTGCAATCTTCTGCAGCTCTTCCTTGCTACCAACAATACAAATAAGCAGAATTACTACCAGGAGGTACTAATGGGGGTGAGATGGAAATGCATCTCTACCAAAGGAGATGTAAGACATTCCTTCCCTCTGCTAGCCTGCAGGTCACCCTTGGGCAAGGTGTAGCCACTGCTTAGCCCCACCCCCAATGAGAGTCAAGGGAAGCCATGGGAGCAAGTAGTGGATGGTCGTATGAGCAGCTGGTGCATATCACAGGTCCTGGTTATGTGAGCATTGGACGCCAGGCAGACAATCTCTGAGCAACACTTTCAGTACGCTGGATGAACTCAGCAGGTCGGGCAGCATCAGTCAGAAACGATGAGTCGACGTTTCGGGCCGGAACCCTTCGTCAGGACTGAAGAATGAAAGATGGGGAAGGATTTGAAGAATGCTTGTAGCATCAGTTGATAGACCAGTAATTTGAAAGACAAAGGGGTGGGGGAGGGGAAGCATTGATGTCATAGACCGGAAAGCAATGGGTGGTAGAAGAAGAAGGCGGAACCATGAGGGAGCTGGGGGAGGGAGTAGAGTGAAATAGGGATAGAGGAAGGGAGGGGTAGCGAATTACTGGAAGTTGGAGAATTCTATGTTCATACCAAGGGGTTGGAGACTACCTAGACGGTATATGAGGTGTTGCTCCTCCAACCTGAGTTTAGCTTCATCATGGCAGTAGAGGAGGCCATGTATGGACATATCTGAATGGGAATGGGAAGCAGAGTTGAAGTGGGTGGCTACCGGGAGATCCTGTCTGTTGTGGCGGACGGAGCGGAGATGCTCGACGAAGCAGTCCTCCAATCTGCGTCGGGTTTCACTGATGTAGAGGAGGCCGCACCAGGAGCACCGGATGCAACAGATGACCCCAACAGACTCACAAGTGAAGTGTTGCCTCACCTGGAAGGACTGTTTGGGGCCCTGAATGGTTTCAATCTCTGAAGTGGTTGGAATCACCTGTCTAGTAAAGACACTGCCCAGAAAGAGGCAACGGCAAACCACATTTATAGAAAAATTAGCCAAGAGCAGTCACGATCAAGACCATGATCGCCCAGGTCATACCACACGGTGTGTAATGATGATGATGACTACCAAGAAGCGATTTGCATGTCCATTCAGGGAAACAGTGATTTAGCGTCTGTCAAGGCATCAGCTGGTTCTATTACGGAAAACAAGCATAAAATTTGCTTCAGAACATCACACAAAATGGTGGAGGACCTCACCAAGTCAAACAACACCTATGGAGCCAAGAATTGGGCTGAAGACCTTTATTTGGACCTTTACGTCTTGAATCTAAGTCTTGTCCAACTCAGCTGGTTTCCAATAAACAGTTTAAGCAAACTTGTTATCAGAATATTCCTACATCTGTGGTCATCAGCAGATGCATCCATTCATGTGGACAAGACATAGTCCAAAGTTCAAAAGTCCAAAGTAACTTCATTATCTAAGTAAGTATATGTCATTATATACTATCCTGAGATTCATCTTCTTGTAGACATCCACAGTAGAACAAATAAATACTATAGAATCAATGAAGGACTCCACACAAAGAATGACAAATGTGCATGTCAAAAGTATTTTTGGTAAAATTTATCTTAATCACCTAAAAGGAGTTTGTATGTTCTCCTCGTGACTGTATGGATTTCCTCCCACAGTCCAAAGATATATCAGTTGGTAGGGTAATTGTTCGTTGTAAATTGTCACATGATTAGGCTGGGATTGAATCGGGACATTGCTGGGAGCGTGGCTCAAAAGGCCGGAAAGACCTAATCTGTGCTGTCATCATCATCATCATGTGCTGTGCTGTCTGACCTGAGTGATCATGGTCCATAACCATGATTTATTTTGGGAAAATTATCTGCAGAAGTAGCTTGCCATTGCTTTCTTCTGAGGAGTGCCTTTACACGACATATGACCCCAGCCATTTCCAATATTCTTCAGAGATTGTCTGCCTGGTGTCAGTGGTTGCATAACCAGGACTTGCAATATGCATCAGCTGCTCATACAACCATCCACCACCTGTTCCCATGGCTTCATATAATTCTGATCGGAGGGCTAAGCAGGTGCGACACCTTGCCCAAGGTTAACGGAGGGAAGGAGTGCTTTACCCCTCCTTTGGTAGAGACGTATCTCTATCCTGCTACCTTGGGCTGTATACCGAGCTGTACCTCAATAAATAAATAAAATATGTTTATGGATGCTTTCTTTCAAAAACTGCTTACAAAATATTGCGCATGCCTTGACTAGTCAAGAAGGTTAAACTAGCCGGGCTTGGAAAAAAAATTTGGGAAGTGAAATTACTTTTTGCATCCATTAGAGTTTGTAGTTGACATTTTGATTGATGTCAGCAGGCTGCTAAACATTCTGATGAGTATTCTTTTTTTTTAATACTTGGGCTATTGCAAAACTGGAGCAATTTGAAAGCAATCTGATAATTAATGTGAAATTTCACTGACGAAAAATTGGCCACCCATTAAGAATCTTCCCTCTGTGTAATATTCTGTTTGTCTTTCCCAGCTAATTGGAATGGATGGAATTAATGCTGTGCTGGTGCTTGCACGAGCAGCTTACAAAGCTGACTGAATACCAATGTACTTATTGAAATGCGTGTGCGCAGTTTTAGCCCCATCTTCTAAAAAGGGTGGTTGTAACATTTTAGGTAGTACAAGGAGATTTACCAGGCTAATGGTAGGAAAGGACCTCCCAAGAAATGAGCACATCTACGAGAAAGCAGCATCCACCATCAGTGTCCACCACCAGCCAGGCTATGCCCTCTTCTCACTGTTGCCACCGGAAACATTAGGTCCCACACCACCAGGTTCAGGAACGGTTATTACCCTCCAGCCGTCACCCAGTGTAGTTACTCTTCTCAGCACTGATCTGATCATTGAACACAACCCATGGCGTGCAGCCGCTCAGTCCAGCCTGTCATTGCACCCATCAGTCACTGGAGGGCAGCACCGAAGGGAGAGACCAGCCCGAGCTGAGCACGATCACCACGCTACACTGTCTCCGGTGCCTTTCTCCGGGGCTGCAGCATTAGGCAAGCCCGAGGCTTGATCCCCTGTGCCAGCTGTCACACTATAAAACAAAGGAAACAGGCCTGCAGCATCTTACATTATCCATGTCCTATGGGATCTGGCGATCGGAAGAGAAATGTCTAGAGCAGTCACCCAGTGGTATTCAGTTTAGTTCAGTTCAGCACCGTGGCCCTAACCAACTCAGGCCTCAAGGCAATTCTTCACCGAAGCGCCCCCATCTGCATCGATTGCTGTAACATATCCGCTCAGAAACAGCAAAAAAAAGATAACCAGAATCCAGGAATACATGCAACATGAACCTCAAAGATCCTCCAAATAAGTCCATAGCGTTGCTGATTAATCCTGCAACCCGGATTCCAAGACTCCTGCACTTTCCTCTCACAGCAGCTAGCAAGAGGAAAGGGAAGACAGATCAAGCATAGGCAGATGACACCGAACACCTGCAATCTTCCGCTCCCGTCCTCTTCGACTTCAACCCTGCTTGATGCCTCAGTCTGAGAGCAGCAATGGAGCTGATCGTGGGCACGCACCCCGTCTTCAGAGTACCAGGCCCCCAGATCACACATACCGCCCCAAACCTCACTGAACCACCTCGGAGACAGCAAAGTGCCAGATCGCTCAATTAACCCCAAAGCTCAGCATCCAAATGTAAATCTCAGGTTCCAATCGCACGCAGCTTTGTAGTAGAATCATATAGAAAGAAAAGGTAAAAGAAGTACTTTCTTGAACTGTCTGCAGGACTTCATCATCGGTCACGTTGTTTGCTGGCGCCATTTTGAAACTAGCCAAACCCTAGAATGCAGTGGAGTGAGAGGTGACTTTGCTCGAACATAAGGGGATTGATAGGGCAGACACTGAGATGTTTTGACTCATGGAAGAGTCATCAATAAATAAAGAGACATATCCACAAAAGCGAAGTTCGGTAAGATGGTGGTGCACTCAGACACAGCTACCACTACAGGTCCAGTCAAAGCTGTATTTGTTCATCCGGCATGTCTTTTTTATGATCACAAGTCATTGCTGGATACTAAGATCATCAGGTATGGCACAACAATCCCATCAGCGAGTTGCTTGATAGCATTGGAGATGGACTTATTCCTTACCATTGTTGTTTTATCGCCTGTACTTGTTGCATACTCTTGTGCCGTGACAGTACATGGTGTGAGTGATTGTCTTGGATGTTTTTATTGTGATTGCAAGACCATGTTGGACATTGGTAATGCAGAATACTGCAAGTCTGGGTGTGGCCTGAGGCCTCCTGTCATAGCTGCCCTCCAATGTTAACTCGGTGCTGCCCTCCAGTGCTTGCTCACTGCTCCCCTCTAGTGTTTGCTCGGTGCTGCCCTCTAGTGTTCATCAGTGGCAGAACAGGCTGGACCAGGACTACAGTCATGCCACTCAGGCATTTGGGCTATATTATTACTTTTTGTTTCTTTGTTATTTTTTCTGAAATTGTAACCATATGTGCTATTCGTGCTGTGTGCACCTTGTAATGTGTTTTGCACCTTGGTCATATTCATGTAAGGTTGAATGATAATTAAACTTGAACTTGAAGAAGCCTTTCATGCATTGCTGCAGTATGCAGAAATTCCTTCTCTCAGAAGGTAGTGAATCCCTGGGGTCTCTACGTCCTCCCCATTGAATATTTGGGCTTTCTCCAGGTTCTCCAGTTTCCTCCTAGTCCAAAGACATACCGGGAAGGTTAACTGGTCATTGTAACTTGTCAGCAACACAAAATACTGGAGGAGCTCAGCAAGTCAGGCAGCATCTATGGCGGGGGAGAAAAGGCAAAGTTTCCGGCTGACATCGTTCATCAGGACTGGAAAGGAAGGGGGAAGGTGCCACTGTGATTATTTTAGCGTTAAAGGAGGGTTTTTGGGGGTTGTGGGTGAGGCATGTTTTGAAGGGCACGGTTGTTGGGGGTTGTGGCTGAGGCATGGTTTGAAGGGAAGGGTTGTTGGGGGTTATGGGTGAGGCATGGTTTGAAGGGAAGGGTTGTTGGGGGTTATGGGTGAGGCATGGTTTGAAGGGCAGGGTTGTTGGGGGTTGCGGGTGAGGCATGGTTTGAAGGGAAGGGTTGTTGGGGGTTATGGGTGAGGCATGGTTTGAAGGGCAGGGTTGTTGGGGGTTGCGGGTGAGGCATGGTTTGAAGGGCAGGGTTGTTGGGGGTTATGGGTGAGGCATGGTTTGAAGGGAAGGGTTGTTGGGGGTTATGGGTGAGGCATGGTTTGAAGGGAAGGGTTGTTGGGGGTTATGGGTGAGGCATGGTTTGAAGGGCAGGGTTGTTGGGGGTTGCGGGTGAGGCATGGTTTGAAGGGCAGGGTTGTTGGGGGTTATGGGTGAGGCATGGTTTGAAGGGAAGGGTTGTTGGGGGTTATGGGTGAGGCATGGTTTGAAGGGAAGGGTTGTTGGGGGTTATGGGTGAGGCATGGTTTGAAGGGAAGGGTTGTTGGGGGTTATGGGTGAGGCATGGTTTGAAGGGAAGGGTTGTTGGGGGTTATGGGTGAGGCATGGTTTGAAGGGAAGGGTTGTTGGGGGTTGCGGGTGAGGCATGGTTTGAAGGGAAGGGTTGTTGGGGGTTATAGGTGAGGCATGGTTTGAAGGGAAGGGTTGTTGGGGGTTGCGGGTGAGGCATGGTTTGAAGGGCAGGGTTGTTGGGGGTTGTGGCTGATGCATGGTTTGAAGAGAAGGGTTGTTGGGGGTTATGGGTGAGGCATGGTTTGAAGGGCAGGGTAGTTGGGGGTTGCGGGTGAGGCATGGTTTGAAGGGCAGGGTTGTTGGGGGTTATGGGTGAGGCATGGTTTGAAGGGAAGGGTTGTTGGGGGTTATGGGTGAGGCATGGTTTGAAGGGCAGGAAGGCCTGACTCAGAGGTGTATCACTAAATAAATAAAGAAATATTCAAGGTGACGGTAGATAAATATTTATAGGAATCATAACTGTGGGTTATTAGAAACTGATACATAGAAGACTAACTTAGATTAAGACCATAAGATATAGGAGCAGAATTAGGCCATTTGACCCTTCGAGTCTTCTCTGCTATTTCATTATGGCTGATCCAATATTACTCTCAGCCCCAGTCTCCTGCCTTTCCCCCCGCACCCCATATCCCTTCATGCCTGACCAATCAAGAATCTGTCAACCTCTCCCTTAAATGTACATGCAGACTTGGTCTCCACAGCTGCCTGTGGCAACAAATTCTGCAGATTCGCCACTTTTTGGCTAAAGAAAGTCTTTCTGAGGCTGATTAACCAAGATCATACTGAACAGAAGGCTGGTTTGAGAGGGCATATTCCTGCTCCACGGCAGAGAGTGCAAAGCTTGTTTTCAGATGCTGACTCCTGGGTGTCAGTATCTCTGAGGATCTCTCCTGGGCCCAGTATGTTGAGGCAATTACCAAGAAGACACTCTAGTGGCTAAATTTCATTGGCAGTTTGAGGAGACTTGGCTGGAAAGACTATATAACCATATAACAATTACAGCATGGAAACAGTCCATCTCGACCCTTCTAGTCCATGCCGAACTCTTACTCTCTCCTAGTCCACCGACCAGCACTCAGCCCATAACCCTCCATTCCTTTCCTGTCCATATAGCTGTCCAATTTAACTTTAAATGACAACATCGAACCTGCCTCAACCACTTCTGCTGGAAGCTCGTTCCACACAGCTACCACTCTCTGAGTAAAGAAGTTCCCTCTCATGTTACCCCTAAACTTTTGTCCTTTAACTCTCAACTCATGTCCTCTTGTTTGAATCTTGCCTACTCTCAATGGAAAAAGCCTATCCACATCAACTCTATCTATCCCCCTCATAATTTTAAACACCTCTATCAAGTCCCCCCTCAACCTTCTATGCTCCAAAGAATAAAGACCTAACTTGTTCAACCTTTCTCTGTAACTTAGGAGATGAAACCCAGGCAACATTTTAGTAAACATCCTCTATACTCTCTCAATTTTATTGACATCTTTCCTATAATTCGGTGACCAGAACTGTACACAATACTCCAAATTTGGCCTTACCAAATTTGGCCTTATACAATTTCAACATTACATCCCAACTCCTATACTCAATGCTCTGATTAATAAAGGCCAGTATATCAAAAGCTTTCTTCCACTCTATCCACATGAGATTCCACCTTCAGGGAACTATGCACCATTATTCCTAGATCCCTCTGTTCTACAGCGTTCTTCAGTGCCCTACCATTTACCATGTATGTCCTATTTTGATTAGTCCTACCAAAATGTAGCACCTCATATTTTTCAGCATTAAACTCCATCTGCCATCTTTCAGCCCACTCTTCTAACTGTCCTAAATCTCTCTGCAAGCTTTGAAAACCTACCTCATCATCCACAACACAACCTATCTTAGTATCATGTGCATACTTACTAATCCAATTTACCACCCCATCATCCAGATCATTAATATATATGACAAACAACATTGGACCCAGTACAGATCCCTGAGGCACACCGCTACACACCGTCCTCCAATCTGACACACAGTTATCCACCACTACTCTCTGGTGTCTCCCATCTAGCCACTGCTGAATCCATTTTACTACTTCCATATTAATACCTAATGATTGAACCTTCCTAACTAACCTTCCGTGCGGAACCTTGTCAAAGGCCTTACTGAAGACCATATAGACAACATCCACCGCTTTACCCTCGTCAACTTTCCTAGTAACCTCATCAAAAAATTCAATAAGATTTGTCAAACGTGACCTTCCACGCACAAATCCATGTTGACTGTTCCTAATCAGACCCTGTTTATCCAGATAATTATGTATACCATCTCTAAGAATACTTTCCATCAATTTACCCACCACTGACGTCAAACACACAGGCCCATAATTGCCAGGTTTACTCTTAGAACCCTTTTTAAACAATGGAACCACATGAGCAATACGCCAATCCTCCAGCACCATCCCCGTTTCTAATTACATTTGAAATATTTCTGTCAGAGCCCCTGCTATTTCTACACTAACTTCCCTCAAGGTCCTAGGGAATATCTTGCCTGGACCCGGAGACTTATCTACTTTTATATTCCTTAAAAGTGCCAGTACTTCCTCTTCTTTAATTGTCATACTTTCCATAACTACCCTACTTGTTTCCTTTACCTTACACAATTCAATATCCTTCTCCTTAGTGAATACCGAAGAAAAGAAATTGTTCAAAATCTCCCCCATCTCTTTTGGCTCCGCACATAGCCGTCCACTCTGATTCTCCAAGGGACCAATTTTATCCCTCACTATTCTTTTGCCACTAATATAACTGTAGAAACCCTTTGGATTTATTTTCACCTTACTTGCCAAAGCAGCCTCATAGCTTCTTTTAGCTTTTCTAATTCCATTCTTAAGACTCTTTTTACATTCTTTATATTCCTCAAGTACCTCATTAACTCCAAGCTGCCTATATTTATTGAAGATCCCTCTCTTTTTCCGAACCAAGTTTCCAATATCCCTTGAAAACCATGGCTCTCTCAAGCTTTTAACCTTTCCTTTCAACCTAACAGGAACATAAAGATTCTGTACCCTCAAAATTTCACCTTTAAGTGACCTCCATTTCTCTGTTACATTCTTCCCATAAAACAAATTGTCCCAATCCACTCCTTCTAAATCCTTTTGCATCTCCTCAAAGTTAGCCTTTCTCCAATCAAAAATCTCAATCCTAGGTCCAGTCCTATCCTTCTCCATAATTACACTGAAACTAATGGTATTGTGACACTCGCAACTTTCTACAGTGTACCATGGAGAGCATTCTAACTGGTTGCATCTCCATCTGGTAGGGAGGCATCAACGCACAAGACCGGAAAAAGCTGCAGAGGGTTGTAGGTTCAGTCACCTCCATCGTGGAAACAAGCCTGCCCACCACTGAGAATGTTTCCAAAAGGCGAAGCCTCAGAAAGGCGGCATCCATCACTAAGGACCCCCCATCACCGAGGACCCACCCTCAGGACCCCCATCATCGAGGACACGCCCTCAGGACCCCCACACTGAGGACACGCCCTCAGGACCCCACACCAAGGACCCACCCTCAGGACCCCCACACTGAGGACACACTCTCAGGACCGCCACACCGAGGATGTGCCCTCAGGACCCCCACACCGAGGACGCGCCCTCAGGACCCCCATCACTGAGGACACACACTCAGGACCCCCACCACCAAGGACACGCTCTCAGGACCCCCACACCGAGGACACGCCCTTAGGACCCCGCACACCGAGGACACGCCCTCAGGAACTCCACACTGAGGTCACGTCCTCAGGACCCCCACACCGAGGACACGCTCTCAGGACCCCCATCACCGAGGACACGGCCACAGGACCCCCATCACTGAGGACACACGCTCAGGACCCCCACACCGAGGACACGCCCTCAGGACCCCCATCACCGAGGACACGCCCTCAGGACCCCCATCACCGAGGTCACGCCCTCAGGACCCCCCACACAGAGGATATGCTCTCAGGACCCCCATCACCGAGGACAGACCCTGAGGACCCCCACACCGAGGACACGCCCTCAGGACCCCCATCACCGAGGACAGAGCCTGAGGACCCCCACACCGAGGACACGCCCTCAGGACCCCCATCACCGAGGACACGCCCTCAGGACCCCCATCACCGAGGTCACACCCTCAGGACCCCCCACACAGAGGATATGCTCTCAGGACCCCCATCACCGAGGACAGACCCTGAGGACCCCCACACCGAGGACACGCCCTCAGGACCCCCATCACCGAGGTCATGCCCTCAGGACCCCCCACACAGAGGATATGCCCTCAGGACCCCCATCACCGAGGACACGCCCTCAGGACCCCCACACCGAGGACACACCCTCAGGACCCCCATCACCGAGGACACGCCCGCAGGACCCCCACACCGAGGACACACCCTCAGGACCCCCATCACCGAGGACACGCCCTCAGGACCCCCACACTGAGGACACGCTATCAGGACCCCCATCACCGAGGACCCACTCTCAGGACCCCCATCACCAAGGACACGCCCTCAGGACCCCCACCTCTGAGGACACGCCCTTTTCTCATTGCTACCATCAGGGAGGGGGTACAGACGGCTGAAGACACACACAACGTTTCAGGAACAGCTTCTTCCCCCCTGCCATCAGATCTCTGAGCAGTCCATGAATCCATGAACACTGACTCAATATTTTACTCTCCTCTTGCTCTACCTATTTACTGTTTTATCTTTCTTATCGTAACCTATCGTCATTTTTTATGTATGCACGGGACTGCTGCTACAGGGGCAGAGGCAGAGACATTAAGAGAATCAAAAAGACTTTTAGCCAGGCGTATGGATAATAGAGAAATTGAGGGCTCTGTGGGAGGGAAGGGTTAGATTGATTTGCAGTAGGTTAAATGGCGGACTCACCATTGCAGGCTGAAGGGCCTGTACTGTGCTGTAATATTCTATTTTCTATGTCCTTATCAGTCATAAAGACATGACGCAAAATTACACATTACTCCCTGGGAGGGAAGTGTTTTCCTGAAGTGATATCGATGCTTTGTCTTGCAGATAGAGTCAGAGTTATAGATACAGGCTCTTGGGCTCAACGAGTCCATGCTGACCGCGGTGACCACCCAGACGGTCCCAAGGATCCTCAGTCCTTGCTGCCTCAGTCAAGCACCCAAAACGATTGGAACGGCACAGCCACATACTGGTTAGCACACGCTTTACAGTACAGACGACCCGGGTTCAATTCCTGACACTGCCTGTAAGGAGATTGTATGTTCTCCCTGTGACGGCGTGGGTTTCCTCCGGGTGCTCCGATTTGCTCCTACAGTCCAAAATTGTACCGGTTGGTAGGTTAATTAGTCATTGTAAATTGTCCCGTGACCAGGCTGGGTTAAGTCATGAGTTGCTGGTTAGCGCGGTTCAAAGTGCCAGAGGGCCAATTCAATAAATAAACACATAAATAACTAAATTAATAAATATCAAAGTGGAGTCTAATTCCCAGCTCAGGATTGGACCAACTGCAAGTTTAAATCTCTTTAAAATGCCTTCCCAAGCTGAAGGGTACTGTATAATTTTCAGTTATTTAATCTGGCATTAATCTTCCAATTTAGGGGAATCAGCCCCTACCTCCTTTCAAATACTTGAAACCCTAGGCCTCACAATCCAAAGTAGAACCAATAATCCAGATGTAGTCCTCATATCAGCCATTTTCAATGTCAGGCCTGCTCAGGCATGTGCCGTCCAGTCGTCACCCAGTTAACAGCAGTCACCTGCCACTCATTTCCAGTGCAACACCTGCAGCCTATTTAAACCCATCTTTCATCCACAGTCCATGTTCATTCCAACCAGATAGCCTCGACCAGTTGCTCCGAACCTTCAATCGCATTGTTGCCTGTTGTATTCTCTCTTGCTTTGTGGTCTCGTGCTTGTTCTGTTGCAGTTTATTAATGAAGTTATCACTCACCGCTAAATCATCTCCATCGCTCTGCTTTTGGGTCAAGACTCCTCTATATTTCCCGACATTCACCCTGTTCAACATTTTCTAATTGTCCCTCTGCATCACAGTAGCAGAGTGATTAGTGTAATTCTTTACAATACAGCCAACCCAGGTTCAATTCCTGTCACTGCCTGTAAGGAGTTTGTACGTTCTCCCCGTGACCGTGTGGGTTTCCTCCGGGTGCTCTGATTTCCTCCCACAGTCCAAAGACCTACCATTTGGTAGGTAAATTGTCCTGTGACTAGGCTAGGTTGGAAACGAGGGGATTGCTGAGAGATGTGGCGTATACTGCACTGTATTTGAATAAAATTAAAAAATAAGGAAACTCAAACTGAAGTCAAAATATTTGGCTAGCACCAGGCACCCATTATTCTAGCATCTGTAACCATGAGTGGAGAACTATGAATGTACATAGGCATTTGGTACTCCAATGGTCTTACCAAGTGAAGCTGCATGTTTGTTCCCCTAGCCCAAGGCAATCAGCCAGAAACATTTGACATATAGTTACACTTGCATAGTGCCAGTTAACTTGGCACTCCCCACTAATACTGGCCTGGTTACAGTGCAGATCAGTCCAACAGAGACCATAAAATTTTGAACATCTGCACTTGGAAACATCAATATTAAAAAAATAATTCCAGCCAAGAGAACAGCATAACCTAAATAATTTTCAATTGTCTGAGACTTGGTAGAGGGTGCCCCCTGCTGCTGTGCTCTAATGTGCTGCACGTTGGTCGTAAACACAGGAGATTCTACAGATAAACACAAGAAAAGCTGCAGATACTGGAAATCAAATCAACACACACAAAAAAGCTGGAGGATCTCAGCAGGTCAGGCAGCATCTATGGAGGGGAATAAACAGTTGATATTTCAGGCCGTGACCCTTCATCAGGCCTGACCATAGGACACATCAATCATCATTGAGAATATAGTGCCTGGTAAATTTGTCAAAGGATCAAGGGTCAAAGTCAGAGTAAATTTATCAACAAAGTATGGATGTGTCACCAGACATTTATATGCAAGCATTTACAGGAAGATAAAGAAATACAATAGAATTTAGAAAAACTGTATGTACACAAACAAAGACTGACAACCAATGTGCAAAAGAAAGCAAATGGGGCACTAAAAGTAAGTAAATAAATAAATAATACCGACAGCACGAGTTGTAGAGTCCTTGAAAGTGAGTCTGTAGGTTGTGGAACCAGTTCAAAGTTGAAGTGAGTGAAGTTATCCATGCCAGTTCAGAAGCCTGAAGCTTCAGGGACGTAAGGCTCCTGTACCTCCTGCCCAGTGGCAGTAGTGAGAAGAGAGCACGAGAGCAGGAGACACCATTCAGAAGGAATTTGCTGAACAGTACTGTGCAGAAGTCTCAGGTACATATTTATAGCTCGGGCACCTAAGACACAAGCACAGGACTGTATTTGTCAATCTGGAGCGGAGAGCGAGGTTGTAAATCTGGCAGGAGCAAAGGATGTTGGGAATGATGAGGGTAGAGTGACATGGGAGGGGTGAGGGACATGCGGAGGAGAAGGAGTGCCAAGGGCAGGGGATGGTGTGGGTGCAGACACACCCAGCCCTGAGACACCAGACAAGGTCATTTGATTCCAAACAATTGGGTTATTAATCATTACAGAATGTCTCTTTGGTGCTTCCCACTCCCTTCCCTCTCCCTTCCCCTTTTCTAAACATGATTCTCTCTCTCTGCCCCCCCCCTCTCTCCCAGTCCACAATAGAGACCCATATCAGAATCAGGATTAGCATCAATCAGAAATGTCATGGATGTTATATTTTGTGGCAGCAGTACAATGCAAAACATAAAATTACGTTCTGTGCAGAAGTCTTAGGCGCCCTTGCTATACATACGTAACATAAATTGTCACACCTCTCGACCACTACTTTATCATCTTCTGTCAGAGTCACCTTGTGTACAGACACTCCTGTGCCTAGCATCACTTTATGGTCATATAATCAATCTATCTATATAAGCTGTCTTATGTATTAATATTTATTGAGTTTTTAAAACCGTGTTCTTTACCTTATTGTGCACAGCACATTGGCAGCACCAAACAACCCACCATCAAGGGCATATTTACAGAAAAGTGCCAGGAAAAGGCCAGCAATATCATGAAGGATCTCCCCACCCCATCCTGTTGATGGACTGTTTGTCCCACTGAAAAGCAGTTACTTTCCCCAACACCTCCACCCACTAACTCCACACTCCCAATCACTACTTTAGCATCTCCTGTCAGAGTCATGTTATGTACAGACACTCCTGTGCCTAGTGTCACTTATTTATTTATATTTAATGTGTTTTTTCTTAATTATTATCTTCTTTATTTTATTATGTTTGCACTGCATCAGATCCAGAATAACAATTATTTTGTTCTCTTGTATACTCTTATACAGGAAATGAAATTAAACAATCTTGAATCTTGAATGTGAAAATATACCTTATTCTCTTTGAAAACCAGGAGTATGACTTAAAATGACTCACAAAGTAGAAGTAAGAAATATTATTTTTAAATGTTACCACAACACAGGCTGAGCTAATTAATTAGGTATAGCTCTGTTCAGATGAGCTGCTGTTGGAATGAGTTGACAAATAATTCACTTCAAGTTGTGAAGTAAAATATTGTAGCTAAACCATTGATCTCAAATGTATGTGATCCCAAAACCAGTTTATCAGTATTCAACCTCAAACTGAAAGAATAATGCTTATTACATTTCTCTTTGCTTGTCTGTGTTTCCAGCCAAGAAATAACAAAATTAATTAGTGTAAAATTTATTTTCTTCTGCATGGTAAGAAGTAAAACATTATGTCAGATGTTTGAAATGTGGGTGAAAGTTTGTTCGTTATGTGCTGTGTCTATATATTGATGTGGACGATCATGGTCTTTCCATGAACATGATTTTTCTTGGCAACTTCTTCTACAGAAGTGGTTTGCCATTGCCTTCTTCTGGATAGTATCTTTACAAGGTGGGTGACTCCAGCCATTATCAATACTCTTCCGAGGTTGGCTGCCTGGCATTAGAGGTTGCAGGACTTGTGATGTGCACCAGCTGTTCACACAACCATTCCACCACCTGCTTCCATGGCTTATGTGACCCTGATCAGGAGGCTAAGCACCTTGCCCAAGGGTGACCTGCAAGTTAGCAGAGGGAAAGAATGTCTTACACCTGCTTTGGTGGAGACGTATCTCCACCACACTACCCTGGGTGTAAGTTAAAACACGGAAATATGCTCTAGATATTAAACTTGTTCCCATTCCATGTGCGTAAGTAACAATCATGGGAGTAAATTTTGACATCCAGTGTTGGCATCTCGATTATAGTCTCAATAAAAAGTACTGTGGACGGACTCAGCAGAGTTCATTATATAATTTGAGGCAAGTAGGTTCACCTGTTCCAGAAATAAACAAACACAAGAGATATTGGAATTCCAGGGCAACACATTCAAAATGCTGGAGGAACTCAGCAGGTCAGGCAGCATGTGTGGAAATGAACAAACAGTTGACGTTTCGGGCTGAGACCTTTTCTTCAGGATGGCTCTCAGCCTGAAATGTGAACTGTTTATGCCGCTCCATAGATGCTGCTTGACCTGCTGAGTGTTGCTTCAGAAATATATCCAGCTTGTTCTCCCCACATGGGAAATATTCAAGGCTTATTGAACACCAGGGAAAAATGTTTGGTAAACAGCATCCCTCAAAAACACTCCAGCAAAGTGGTTATGAATCAGTATCAGGTTTATTATTACTGACATACACCGTGAAATGTGTTGCTTTGTGGTAGCAATGCTGTTTCCCTCTGAGATGTGTGGGTGCGCGGCTGCACAGTAACTGAAATGCTCCCACGCACATAGCCTTTGTTGCCATGCAGCTAGATAAAGTTTACGAAATATGAAAGATTTTCTTTGTTGCACTGTATTTCATTATACCCGTCAATTAATAAATAAAATCAGAAGTATGTGATTTCTCACTTTTCATTCTAAATATTCATAGTATGTATATTGTAAAAAAAATCTTTTAAAGCGCCTTGTAAACATTTCCTGCTCAGAGCAGCAGTTGGTCCATGTAGGTGTTAAAAAAGATAGAGGAAATGTTAGCCATAGCAGTACAGTGTAATACAGTAAAAGATCGAAAAGTTACAATAAGAAATATAAGATAAATAAATAGTGCAAAATGGGAATAAAATAGTGAGGTGGTGTTCATGGGTTTATCAAAAGTCCAGATATCAAAGCCCAACAGCCAATGCCTGGAGACTGGAGACCTGAGGCTTGTCTGGAGCTGGAGGATTGTCCACAGGAAAGGGGCTTGTTTTGTTGTTGTTGTTTTGTTGTTTGTTGTCTTCTGTGTTGTTCTGCCAAGCAGGGTGGGTATGCTGTGTTGGCACCAGAATGTTTGGCTTGCGAACTGCCCCCAGCACATTCGTGGGGGTGTCGGTTACTAACACAAATGACACAATTCACTGCAGGTTTTAAACATGAGAAGCACTCTATGTTTTGATGTTCGTGTGATAAATAAATCTGGACCGTTCAGAAATCTGATGGCAGAGGGGGAAGGAGTTGATCCTAAAATATTGAGTGTGCATCTTCAGGCTGCTGTACCTTCTCCCTGATGGTGGTAATGAGAAGAGGCCATGTCTTGGGTGGTGAGGGTTATTAGTGATGGGTCATTCAGAAATTTGATGGTGGTGGGAAAGAATAAGTTCCTAAAATGGTGAGTAAGAATTTATAGGTTGCAGTTAAAATAAGAAGAGAGGGAAAGTAACTCTCAGTAAGTGCAAGAAGCAATTCCAAGTTCAAAGTAAGTATATTATTAAAGTACATATATGTCACCATACACAACCCTGAGATTCATTTTTTTGCAGACGTACTCAATAATCCAAGAAACATAACAGAATCTGTTAAAGTCACACCCAACAGGATGGACAAAAAACTAATGTGCAAAAGACAACAAACTGTATGTACAAAAGAAAAAAAAGAAATAATAATAATAAATCAATAAGCAATAAATATCAAAAACATGAGATGAAGAGTCCTTGAAAGTAAGTCTATAGGTTGTGGGAACAGTTCAGTGATGATGTGTGAAGTTATCCCCTGTGGTTCAAGAGCCAAATGGCTCAGGGATAATATCTGTTCCTGAACCTGGTTCCCAGGCTCCTCAATGATAGATGCTACTTTCTTGCCACAGTGCTCCTTGTAGATGTGCTCAGTGGTGGGGATCCAGATGGCCACAGCTGGCTTCCAGATGGACAGGGATAATGGTGTGGAGATATCAGACACAATTCCAGCTCCTAACTCCACGAACAGACAGCTTGTAAAGAGTTTAACAGATAAAAAAAAACACCTGGCTTTGGGGTTCCCAGTGGTTCATTTAAAGACGTAAGCCTCAATCATCACATCATATTCAAAGAGTCACTGAATAATCTGTTCTGTCCATATACTTTATACTTTATTGTCGCCAAACAATTGATACTAGAACGTACAATCATCACAGCGATATTTGACTCTGCGCTTCACACTCCCTGGATTACAAATATTAAATATTAAAAATATTAAAAATAGTTAAAATTAGTAAATATTAAAAATTTAAATTATAAATCATAAACAGAAAATAGAAAAATGGGAAGTAAGGTAGTGCAAAAAAAAACCGAGAAACAGGTCCGGATATTTGGAGGGTACGGCCCAGATCCGGGTCAGGATCCGTTCAGCAGTCTTATCACAGTTGGAAAGAAGCTGTTCCCAAATCTGGCCGTACGAGTCTTCAAGCTCCTGGACCTTCTCCCAGAGGGAAGAGGGACAAAAAGTCTGTACCTTACAATATTTAACATTAATGCACTTTAATTTGTTTTTTGTGTGTGATACATTTGTTGATTTTATCCTTACCTTCTTAAGTTATTGTGCGTAATGTGTACTACTGTGCTTTACCCTGGTTCGAAGAAACATTGTCTTGTTTCTATATACATTATATGGTTATATACACTTTATACATGTATATAGTTAAATGACAATGTAACTTTTTGAACTAATTATTTAAGTTATGTATACAGTACTGTGCAAAAGTCTTAGGCACACACATATATAGACAGAGTGTCCAAGATTTTGCACAGTACTGTACTTGTCAAAGTGGAGTTGAGAGCATTTGTAAATCTGGCGGGAACAAAGGATGTTGGGAGTAGCAAGCGTGGAGGGGAGTCGGACAGGTAGTAGAAAGGGAGTGCTGGGGCAGGGAGGGTACTTGCTGGCTGCAAACACAGTCATCCCTGAGACACCAGGCAAGGTCATTTAATCCCAAACACTTGCCTTATTGATCATTACACTGTGTACATACATCTATTGATGCTTCTGGACACATCTTCAGTGATGTTCCTGGAATCATCGGGTGTTTCGGGTCTTTCAGCACCATACAACCTCCTCCAGCTGACCCAGCCAGAGCTGATCAGACCCCAGCTTGTGCCAAGATAGCAGAATGTCTCTCCGGTGCTTCCCGCTCTCTCCCCTCTCCCCTTCCCTTTTCCCAACCATGATCCCCCTCTCCCTGCCCCCTTCCCTCTCTCAGTCCACAACAGAGACCCATATCAGAATCAGGTTTATCATCACTCACATATGTCAGGAAATTTGTTTTATTTTGGTGGCAGCAGTACAGTGTAATATATAAAATTACTACAGTACTGTCCAAAAGTCTTAGGCACCCTAATTATATGTACGTGCCTAAGACTTTTGCACAGCACTGTATATTAAGAATATAGCACACTGTATATACCACACAATCTTTTCATAATGGAAATCTACATAAAAGCAACTTTAAAAAAATGTGATCAATACCTCCACCCACTAACCCACTCCTCCATATCCGCAACCACCACTTTATCATTTCCTGTCAGTCACCTTGTGTACAGACTCTCCTGTACCTAGCATCACTTTATGGCTATACAATCAGTCTATGTATATAAGTTATCTTATGTATTTATATTTATTGTGCTTTTTTCTTAATTATTGTGTTCTTTATCTCATTGTGCTTATTTCTGCTGCATCAGATCTGGAGTAAAAATTATTTCTTGTATTTATATTTTATGTATTGCAATGTACTGCTGACACAAAACAACAAATTTCACAACATATGCCAGTGGTAATAAAGCTGATTCTGATTCCGAAAAATCTTGTTGACGCTCCAAGAAATGAATCTTTCAGCAAGTAAACACAAGAGAAAACACTCCCTGCTTTTGCTCAGTCTAAGCAAAACATGATGCCCCACATTTAAAACCCTATTGCCTCAGTACGCTGATGGGAAGGACTCTTCTGACATCCCAGATCCAAACAGCTTTGGCCATGTTTCTGTGGCCCTTTGGGAACAAGACGCTGGCTCTGATGTTAGAACTTAGAGATCCAGGCTTCCATCTGAGAAACAGCCCAGGCCAAGTTCACTTCTTTCCTATTAAATTTACACGTATAAAAATGTGGTGTTTAAAAAGCATTTTTCATATATTTTCCAATTAAGATTTTGTTAAATCCAAGAATCACAGGGACAATGACTAATCTGGCTGCTGATTTCTGGCAAGCTGACTGGAGCTGACTGTTCTGTCGGAGCAAACCAGAACCTGCTTGAATCTCTTGCTTCAGACACTGGCTGGGATACATGCTCCCCTCAGGAGCGAGCAAGTTTATGCCTAACATAGGAATGAAAATCAACAGGACTTCAAGAGCACTTAACAGTTGTACTCATTTAAAGCATTCTTTAATCAAAGGGTCACTGAATGAAGAGAAGTAAATCTCACCAGCCTGTGCGTTAATGAGAAGTACACAAAGAAGTTATTGATTATTGAGTGCAGTTTTTCAGTGCATTGACTATGTGCCTGTGCAAGAGAGGACAATTTACATGTACTTCTGCTGCTGGTGAACATGAAAATTAGGTGCCAGGCAGTCGCAAGCCACAAATGGACGGCTGTGAATGCCAGCATTAAGTCTGTCATTTTATACACGTTGATTTATAAACATGATTTCAAACCAGTAAAATGTTAGTTTCTTTACCCAGAACATGCCAAATTTTTAGTTTTAGATAGAGTCATAGAGAACTACAGTGCAGAAGCAAGTCCTTCTGTCCATCTACTCCACGCAAACCTGGTCTTCTGCCTAATCCCCATCTACCTTCACCTGGCCCATTGCCGTCCAGGCCCCTCCCATCCATATACCCATCCAAACTTCTCTTGAATGTTGCAATTGAACCTACATCTACTGCCTCCACTGGCAGCTTGTTCCATATTTGCACCACACACTGTTGGTTTGTAAGTAATAATTTAGTCATAATGTCACCGAACACTACAACACAGATACAGGCCCTTCAGCCCATCTTGACAGTGGCAAACTATTAATCTGCCTAGTACCATGACCTACACCCGAAGCATAGCCCTCCATACCCATCCCATCCATGTAGCTATTCAAACTTCTTTTGTGTTGAAAACATCTACCACTTCCGCTGGCAGCTCGAACCCCATTCTCACCATCCTCGAAGTGAGCAGTCCATTCCCTTCATGTTCACCTTTCACCCTTAACCTATGGCCTCAAGTTCTGGTCTCGCCAAACCTGAGGGGGAAAGCCTCCATGCATGCACCCTATCTATACCCCTCATAACTCTGTGTAAGACCTTCCTTCATTCCCCTGCGTTCCAGGGAATAAAGTTCTAACCTATTCAGCCTTATCCCCATAAATCATAGGGTCAACAACCTATGAAATGGAAGCTCTACACCCCCTTTAGGATGTCCAAAAGCCATGAATGCAGTTACCCTCAACGTAGAGGATGCAGTAGCTGACCGAAGTTCAGACCTAGATTCTGTAGAACTCTGATTAGATCACACTTGGAAAATTGTGGAACACTTGCCACCAGGAAGGATAGGGACACCATCCTGGTTTGAATTATATAGTTGTACTGCTATCATTGCTGGATCTAAATCCTGGCACTTCCTACCCAACATCAACACTGAAGGAAAAACGGAAGGAAATGGATCACCACTCCCTTGTCAAGCACAATAAATGCTCGTCTTGCCAGTAGGCCCAGATGTCAAAAATGAAATTCCTCATTTTAACCAGTCATGGTCGTGGTTAAATATCCTCTCAACCATCCTTCGTCTGAGGAGAACGTCTTCTCATGAAACGTCGACTGTTTACTCTTTTCCATTGACGCTGCCTGACCTGCTGAGTTATTTCAATTTTGTGTGTGTTGCTCTGGATTTCCAGCATCGGCGGGATCTCGTGTTTGTAGCTGAAACCCCTCTTCGGGGGTTAACTGTTCCATTAAATCTTCCCTGCATTGTTTTCAGCACCATTACTCAAGTGCAGTAGTCAGAATTAGACCAGAATTCTTGTTGTGGCCTCATCTGGTAAAACATAATTTCCAGCAACGTTTCTGTTGACGAAGCTCAGGATGCTTCTGTCCCCTCAACATGCCATGCTGTTTTCAAAGCCATGTGTGTATACATATTTATAAAGGCTGGTCTCTTACTGCAAAGGCACTTACAATTTTGTCATATCACTTCATTCTTCTCTGAATTAAATTCTGATCACCTCTTTATAGGAAGAGTGTGGAAGCTTTAGAGAGGGTGCAGAGGTGATTTACCAGGATGTTGCCTGGATTAAAGAGCATGTCTTATGAGGATAGGCCGAGTAAGCTAGGGCTTCACTCTTTGGAGAGAAGGAGGATGAGATGTGACTTGATAGAGATGTACAAAATGATAAGAGGCATTGATCAAGTGGATATTCAGAGACAGGAATGGCTAATACAAGCGAGCACAGTTTTAAGGTGATTGAAGGAAAGTATAGGTGGAGGAAGTCAGAAGTAAGTTTTTTACGTAGAGCGTGGTAAGTTCAAAGTTGAAAGTATACTTATTATCAAAGGATGTACATTACAATATACACATCCTTGAGATTCAACTCCTTATAGGCAGCAACAAAACAAAGAAAGCTAATAGAACCCATTTAAAGAAAGAAGATTGTCAAACACTCAATGTGCAGAAAAATAAAACTGTGCAAACAATAATAGTAAGCAAATAACATTCAGAACGGAAGTTCATAAAACTGAGTCCACGGCCTCGAAGACAGTCATTGCTGCAGCCCATCCGGGGGTCCATTAGCTGCAGACCACAGCCTCAATTCAGTGCAGAAATGAGTAAAGATTGTGAAGCAGTGAACCTCACATGGGCCTATCCCTCTGCTCCAGCCCCAACACCCAGAGCTTTTCAATCTGGCCGGGTGCTTAAATGGGCCAAAGTGCAGATTGTTCCTTGCTCTCAGATCCAGGCCCTGACACTTCGATATGCTCTCGTCTGGGACCCACCAGCTCAAATGTCCTGCCTGCAATGTGCAGAGAATATCCTGCCATGGGTGATACATTCGAGGCATTTATGAATCTCTTAGATAGGCATATGGATGAAAGAAAATCGAGGGTTATGCAGGAGGGAAGTATTACATTGATCTTGGAATAGGTTAAAAGGTCACCACAACATTGTGGGCCAAAAGGCCTGTATTGTGCTGTAGTATTCTATATGAATTTCATCTATCACTTATTTGCCTATTCAGCCAGCATATCTTGCAATCTATTGCTATCTCCTTACTGTTATCTCCATAAGTGGAAATTTTGTGTTTCTGCAAATTTGGAAATGTTATCCTGTACCTTACTATAATTATCAAATTTCAGAGGGATTACCATCCTCCAGTAAAAAAAAATAGCTTCCTATAACTCTTCTGTTTTTTTGTCTTCAGCAATTTTCTATTCAGAATAAAATGAAGAATTAGGGGCAGAAGCCAGAGGTTAGGCTAGTTCAACATGGCACTGGTGAATCACGACAGCATGTTGTGAGCTGTTTACAAAGCTTCTAAATATACTTCTGAATTATTGTCCCTGCAATCTGCAGCCTGTAATTTCCCTTTAAGCAACAATCCACAGTCTGCTATGGGCCAGGTCAGTGGCATTCAGGTCTGGCGACCAATAGGTCCAGGTACGAACTTATGAAAGGCATCTCATATGTGAAGTGGCAATTCCAGACCAAACTTGAATCACTGAAGGATGTTCAACAGCTATGGCAAAGCTTGAATGCTATCACCTCCTACAAACTGAAACCAAGCAACATAGGTAACAACAAGGCTTCTCTCTCAGAAGAGCTCAATGCCTTCTATGCTCGTTTTGACCAACAAAACATAGAGGAATTATCACGAACTACCACAGCCTCCGATGACCCTGTGATTTCAGTCTCTGAGGTTGATGTGAGAAAATTTTTCAGAAGGGTGAACCCACGGAAAGCATCAGGCTTTGACTGTGTACCTGGTTGAGTACTAAAGACCTGTGCTGATCAACTAACTGGCTGGAGTGTTCACTGATATCTCTAACCTCTTGATTCAGCAGTCTTAGCTACCCATCTACTTCAAGCAGGCTTCAATGACACTGGTGCCTGAGAAGAACATGCTAATTTGTTTCAATGACTATAGTCCAGCAGCACTTACAGTACCTCTACTGTGATGACATGCTTTGAGAGGTTGGTGATGGAAAATATCAACTTCAGCCTGAAAAGAGACTTGGATCCACTCCAATTTTCTTACCGTCACAATAGGTCAACAGCAGATGCCATTGCATTGGCTCTTCATTCAAACCTGGAGCGCCCGGACAACAAAGATGCATACATCAGGATGCTCTTTATAGACCCCAGCTCAGCATTCAACACCATCATCCCCTCAAAACTAATCAATCAACTTTAAGACCTTGGCCTCTATAATTCCTTGAGCAACTGGATCCTAGATTCCTCACTTGCAGACCCCAGGTAGTTTGGATTGGCAACAACATCTCCTCCACAATCTCCCTCAACACAGGTGCACCACAGGGTCGTGTACTTAGCCCCCCGCTCTATTCACGTTATAGTTATGATGGTCAGGCTAAGCACAGCTTTAAGTTTGCTGATGACACCACTGTTGATGGCCAAATCAAAGGTGGTGACGAATCAGTATATAGGAGGGAGATTGAAAATTTGGCTGAATGGTGCCACACCAACAACCTCTCACTCAGTGTCAGGAAGAACAAGAAGAACAGTATTGACTTCATGAGGAGGAAACCAGAATCCATGAGCCAGTCCTCAAGGCCTGGTATGGTCTTTTGTTGATTCGATTGTGTTTCTTGTAGTTATTGTGAATGCCCACAAGAAAATGAATCTCAGGATTGTATATGGTGACACAGTATATGTACTTTGATAATAAATTTACTTTGAACTTTGAACTTGGAGGCTGGATGCTGGGTTGAGGTGCTCCAAGGTCAAGGGGCAGCAATCCCTCAAGATGGAGGTCGGGTCAGCAGGCGCTGAGGACAAAGTCCAGCAATCCTCAAGGTCAAGGACTGAGGTTGGTGATCACTAAGCTTGCTAAGTCCCAGAGGCCTGAAGTTAGTCAGAAAATCCTGATGTCAACTGCTAACTAACCCCGGTTGGAGGTCAGATAGATGGGAACTGAGGACAAGGGCTAATGCTGACTGATCGTTTCCACGGATGCTGCCCAACCTGCTGAGTTCCTCCAGCGTGTTGTGAGTGTTGCTAGTGATCGCCAATGGGAGGGTGAGGAGTACGAAGTGGTTTGTTGTACTATCATTGTATCTCTTCTGTTGTATGTTGGCCGAATGTCGTTCTACTAATTGTGACGAGCATTGTATATTGGTGCTGGAATATGTGGTAGCAATTGCAGGCCACAGCACATTGTTAGGATGTGTTGTTTGTTAATGCAAATGACCCATTTCACTATATTTTTGATGTACATGTGACTGATAAATCTAATGTAATCTAATCTAATTTAATAAATCCAATAAAATTAATACATCTAATAAATCTAATCTATTCATGTTGCATCTAACTCATTAATTCCATGAAGACTGTTTTGCCAATCAGCCCCTGAATGTTAATGTTCCCCATTACCTTCAGTGCTACTGGTAAGAAAAGGGTGTTTTGAAGTTCTAGAAGTCAGGTCCAATGCACTGAGTTAGCAGTGATGCCCAGCATCAGGGCTCTGGAGAGATGCAATGAAAACTGTCTCCGCAAAACCCTCCAAAGTTTCTCCTTGAACCCCAAGAGTTTGAATCAGAATCAGGTTTATTATAACTGACATATGTTGTGAAATTAGTTGTTTTGCAGCAGCAGTACAGTGCAAGACATAAAAAATTATTGTAAGGTACAATAAGAAATAATTCCGTCAAGGATGGTCCCAAACCCAGTAGCGAAAGTAGGCAGGTTGGGCATGGGACTAGCAACCCCATCCTGCGAAAATCGGGAGCTACGGACATGCCAACAAAAGCTCCAGTGACCTCATCCCTGGGAGAGGACGATTACACCAAGAAGGTGGACTACACTTGGAGATAACTTGAAAGCCTGGCCCAGGACAGAGGACTCTGATGAGCTACTGTCAAGAGACTTATTCCCCAGTAGGGGCGAGGGGCTTAACGTGACGGAATAAGAAATATAGAAAAAACAAGTAGTATGAGAAGTGAGAAATATAGTGAGGTTATGTCCATCGGTTCAAGGACCGTTCGGAAATCTGACGATGGAAAGGAAGAAGCTGTTCCTAAGCCATTGAGAGTGTGTCTTCAGGCTGCTGGAGGTAGCAATGAGAAGGGGGGTGGGGAGGCTCCTCCACTCTCTTGTGTCTCCATGTTCTCAAAGCCTCCCTGAGAAAGTGTGGGAATCCCTGACCCATGGTTTCTCAATGTGGAAAAGAATCATTTGGGATTACACTGAGATTCTTTCTAATAGTGTGGGTCCCATGGCAGTCACATTTCCTACTTCAGAAATCACAGAATTTGAACATAAGCAAGTTATTTTTTATCCCAAAGGATCTATTACAGAGAGAAACATTTAATTTCTTAGACCTCAATTTTGTTAACCATGCCCTGAACTCCCTGAACTATTGTGCTAACAACTTGGCTGAAATTGTACTTATTTGTTCCTCACACACATTTGTACAGAATTATGTCTAATTTTGACAACTTTCTGGGTAGGACTGGTCAATTTTCAACAATGGTTTGCTGTGCTTTTTGGATTACACTGTGAAGACCCTGCCAAATAAAACAATTACTACATGATCTCACAAATGAAAGACAGCTCTAGTGTTTTGCAAGTCAGAACACAAGGGTAACAAGACATTTCAAGACCTGCTTTCTGTATACTTGAAGGTCTGTGATAGATTTGTACAAGGTACATATTTCAGGATAAGTTTGTCCATGCATTTCTGAAGGAATAGTATTCTTACCACACAATCACTTTTAAATACATGCAAAGAAAGAAAATGCAATTATTAATTATATTTGTATTTTCCTCTGTCACTTTTAGTTTAGAAATTCGTTAGAGGGGAGGGGGAGGTTTGATGCTTTTTCTGCTACTTGTGGCATGGTGGGGAGGGGGGCTTTGAGTTCTAACATTTTCTGTCAAACGTGTTATGTTTTTTTTCCCACTCTGTTTCATGGATGTCAGTGAAGAGTAAGGTTTTCTGGCTGTATACTGTCTACATTCTCTGATATTAAACTGTGCCATTGAACCATTGAGTTCTCATGGGCTTATCACGTTTATAATCTCCCAGTCATCAATTGCCGATCACTGCGATCAATACCCCTCTTGATCACCCATTCCAATCATTCTCTGCGCGCCCTTCCTAATTATTGCCTGAACTGTCCTCCCAGTCCACACCTAAGAATTCCTCTGCATACAATTTCCCAACCTGCGGACGTCTACTGCCAGGAAGGAAAGCACAATCTCATCACTATATTGATACCTGCCATTGAGACACAAACAATTACTTGTACAAAGGTTTAAAGATCAGCTTTATTGAAGTATGGAAACCACAAGGTGTTGGACTGCAAGACTCTACAGAGGATAGTAAAAACTGCCAAGAGAATCACCAGGGTCTCCCTCCCCCCATTTGTGATATTTACTGGGAGCGTTGTAAGCAAAGGGCCTGACGCATTGTCAAGGATCCCTACCACCAATCCCACAATCTCTTTGAATCACTCCTGCCAGGGAGGAAGTACAGAAGCATCAGGACTAGGGCTGCCAGACTGGGTAACAGCTTCTTCTCTCTGGCTGTGAGACTAATGAACCACTGAAGTTTTGTCACTAGGACATCGAAGCTGTTTATTGTTACTGTACTGTTTAATGATACTGTTTACTGCTGAGCTGTGCTGCATGCTACTTGCATTACAATATCTTCTAATAACTTATGTGTGATATTATTTTGTTTTATGTGCTGTGTGTGATATAAGTTTTGTGGGTGCACTGTGGACCAGAGGAACATTGTTTTGTTTGGTTGTGTATATGTACAGTCAGATGATGATAAAATTGAAGTAGAATTTGAATGTTATTTCTCACATGCACATCAAAACATACAATGAAATAAGTTTTTGTTTTGTCAAATCAAATCAGCGGGGTTGATTCTGGCTGCATCCCAGCCTGCAAGTGTCGCTATGCTTCTGGGCCAGCCTTTGCACGACTACAACTTACTAACCCTAAATCTAACCATACATCTTCAGAGTGTGGGAGGAAACCCACACGGTCAAGGGACAAGCATACAAACTCCTTATAGACTTTGGTGGGACTCAAACCCCCAATGGAGATCGCTGCACTGTAAAGTGATTGTGATAACCACCACACTATTGTGCCACCCCCCAGTAACAAGCCAAACCGATTGGCATTCCTCCATGTCACAAGGCCCCTAAATATCATTTGGTCAGAGTTTCAAAGCTAAGTTCTGCTGGGAAGTTAACACAGTAACGATGGACCTCTTGCATAATCCACTTAGACTGAATGCCTATTGATCTGTTTCTGAGCCCAGAGACACGGCCTTAATGTGTTAGCGATTTGTGCTGTTGCTTTTCTTCAACATTTTACCAATCCAACCTTCACAGTCAAACAAGTTTGAAAATCAGTAAAAGAATTTACCCAGACTTAAAGGTTTAAAGAAAAAAGGGAAGCCATTCCAAAGTCAAAATAAAATTACGATCAAAGTATGTACATTCAGTGATCACTTAATTAGGTAAACCTGTACACATGCTCATTTATGCAAATATCTAAGCAGCCAATTGTGAGGCAGCTACTCAATGCATGAAAGCTTACAGGCATGGTCAAAAGGTTCAGTTGTCGTTCAGACCAAACATCAGAATGCTGATGAAATATCATCTAAGTGACTTTGACAGTGGAATAACTGAAAATGCTCATGCCCTGGAATTTTCACGCATAACAGTCTCTAGAGTTCACAAAGAATGGTGTGAAAAGAAAGAAAAAGAAATTCAGTGAGCCATAGTTCTGTGGGTGAAAACGCCTTGTTAGTGAGAGAGGTCAGAGGAGAATGGCCAGACTGGTTCAAATTGACAGGAAGGTGACAGTAACTCAAATAACCATGTGCAGAAGAACATCTCTGAACACACATGTTGAACCTTGAAGTGGATGGGCTACAGCAGCAGAAGACCTTGACCATAGGCTCAGTGGTTACTTTGTTAAGTACAGGCAGTACCTAATAAAGTGGCCACTGAGTATATGTTCATGGTCTACGACTATACTATCTTGAGATTAATTTTCTTGCAGGCATTTACAGGAAAAACAGGCAGTTATGAAAAATACATAAATATAGACTGACAAACGACCCATAGAGGGAGTACAAAGAAGGTTCACCGGATTGATTCCTGGGATGGCAGGACTTTCATATGATGAAAGACTGGATCGACTAGGCTTATACTCACTGGAATTTAGAAGATTGAGGGGGGATCTGATTGAAACATATAAAATTCTAAAGGGATTGGACAGGCTAGATGCAGGAAGATTGTTCCCGATGTTGGGGAAGTCCAGAATGAGGGCTCACAGTTTGAGGACAAAGGGGAGATGAGGAAAAACTTCTTCACACAGAGAGTGGTGAATCTGTGGAATTCTCTGCCACAGGAAACAGTTGAGGCCAGTTCATTGGCTATATTTAAGAGGGAGTTAGATATGGCCCTTGTGGCTAAAGGGATCAGGGGGTATGGGGGGAAGGCAAGTACAGGGTTCGATTTGGATGATCAGCCATGATCATACTGAATGGCGGTGCAGGCTCGAAGGGCTGAATGGCCTACTCCTGCACCTATTTTCTATGTTTCTATATTTCTATGTGCAGAAGAAAACAGATCATGCAAAATAACAAATAAATAATCCGATGATGAGAGTTGCAGAGTCCTTCCAAGTGAATCGATCGGTGGTGGAATCAGTTCAGATTTGAGGTGAGTGAAATTAACCGTGCCAGTTCAGGGGCCTGATGGGGTAATAACCTTTCCTGAACCTGGTGGTGTGCGACCTAAAGCTTCTGT
Organism: Mobula hypostoma; assembly: GCF_963921235.1. Classification (NCBI taxonomy): domain Eukaryota; kingdom Metazoa; phylum Chordata; class Chondrichthyes; order Myliobatiformes; family Myliobatidae; genus Mobula; species Mobula hypostoma. Next base: position 9,433,142 of record NC_086112.1, on the reverse strand, counting down.
ACCATGTTCTGATGTTAGTAGCAAGAAGAGAGCACGGCCTGGATAGTGGGGGTCCTCGGTGATGGATGCAATTTCTGTGGTCGTGTTCCTGGTAAATGTGCTCAATGGTGGGGAGGGCCTTTCTTGTGATGGACTAGGCTGTATCTACCACTCGCTGTAGCCTTACTGTTCTTTTTTTAACCTTCATAGTCAAACAACAAATGCAAAAATAAACCCAGTGCCTTCAAAGAGGGCATGGAATCAGGGAAAACCTGCATAAAATGGTACCATGGGTTAAGAGTGAAAGGTGAAATGTTGAAGGGGAAAATGAGGGGCAATCTCTTTACTCGAAGGCTGGTGAGAGTGTGGAATGAACTGCTAGCGGGAGTCTTTTATTCGGGTTTGATTTCAACATTGAAAAGAAATTTGGGTAAGTATGGATGAGAGGGGAATGGGGTATATGGTGCGAGTGCATGTCGAAGAGACTAGGCAGAATAAGAGTTTAGTATTGAATAGATGGACTGAAAGGCCTGTTTCTGTGCTGTAGTGTTCGGTAACTTGATGGCTCTATTTTCCACAGAGCTAAAGTTTAGAAAACCTACTTGAAAAGGGAATGCATTCCTCCCACGATTGTCAAAATATAATGACAACTTTATCACCTTTGTTGAATCATCGAATACAGCTGTGCATCAGCACAGCTTTGTACCTCTGTAGAAGCATCAGTCAGAATTTTTGGCAAAAGTGAAATCTTAGCCCAGTTGGTGCTGAAATGACATCAGTGAATAAACTAACAGAAATGCTCTCCTTGCCACAGCTAAAGCTGTACTTACAATGCAAAGCAGAACATACTTCCTATTGTATTTCTTTCTTATAATGCGAAGGCTTTTAAGAAAATGAATCTACAGTACTGTGTGGAAGTCTCAGGCACGTATACGCCTAAGACTTTTCACAGTATTGTATTTGTCAATGTGGAGCGGAGAGCAGGTTTGTAAATCTGGCAGGGGCAAAGGATATTGGGAATGGTGAGGGTGGAGCGCCCTGGGAGAGGGGTTAGACAGGTGGCAGAGAAGGTGTGCCAGGGCGGTGGGAGGTTGGCACGGGTGCAGACACACTCAGCCCTGAGACACCAGACAAGGTCATTTAATTCCAAACAATTGGTTTATTGATGATTACAAAATGTTTCTTTTTCTTTCCATATTTAGAACCTGAACTGTTCTCAGGTGTTTAAAATGGGTTCATGGCTTCTCTTGGACGAGATTGTCTTGTGAATTTTTGACACGCAGAGCATAAAACTCTACAGCACAGGAACCGGCCCTCAGCCCGAAACGATGTGGAACCAAATAAATTAGAAATCAAGAGGCCAAGTAAGCTAATCCCTTCTGCCTGCACAATGTCTATATCCTTCCATTTTCCAAATATTCATGTGCCAATCTAAATGTCTCTTAAAACTCCCTAATGTATCTGTCTCTACCACTGCCCCAGGCAGTGCATTCACCACACACACCACTCTCTGTATATGAAAACTTGGTTCTCACACCTCCTTTGAAATTACCCCATCTCACCTTAAATGCATATGCTCTGGTATTAAGACATTTCAACCCTGGGAAAAAATACGGTCTGTCTACTCTCTCTATGCATCTCATAATCTCATAAACCTCTATCAGAGCTTCTCTCAGTCTCCCCCACTCCAAAGTAAACAACACAAGTTTTTCCAACCTCTTGTTATAGCATTAGAGTCTCCAATCCAGGCTGTATCCTGGTAATTCTCTTCTGCGCCCTCTGCAAAAAGCCTCAACAATTTTTCTATAGTGGAACAACTGAAATGTACACAACACTCCAGATGTGGCCTAACGGGAGTTTTATAAAGTTGCAACATAACTATCTGACTTTTGATCTCAATGCCTCGACTATTAGAGGCAAGCCTGCCATATGCCTTCTTAACTACCCTATCGACCTGTGTAGCCACTTTCAGGGACTAAGAACTTGGACCCCAAAATCCCTCTGCTCATCAACATCATTCCATTGTTATCTGAACATATTAGTTTCATCAGCATATCGACACTTGAAAATTTGGCTGAGTGGTACCACAACAACAACCTCTCACTTAATGTCAGCAAGACTGAGGAGCTGATTATTGACTTCAGGAGGAGGAAACCAGAGGTCCATGAGCCAGTGAACATCAGGAGATCAGAGGTGTAGAGAGCCAGCGACTTTAAATTCCTAGGTGTTATCGTTTCAGAGAATGTGTCCTGGGCCCAGCACATAAATTCAATTACAAAGAAAGCACAGCATCGCCTTCCTACTTCCTTAGAAATTCATGAAGATGCGGCATCATGTCTAAAACTTTGACAAGCTTCTATAGATGTGGTGTGGAGAGTATATTTACTGGCTGCATCACAGCCTGGTATGGAAACACCGAAGCCCTTGAACAGAAAAGTCTACAAAAAGTAGTGGATACAGCCCAGTCCTTCAGAGGTAGAGCCCTCCCCATTATTGAGCACATTTACATGGAGTGCTGTCTCAAGAAGCAGCATCCATTACCAAGGACTCCATCACCCTGGACATGCTCGCTTCTCACTGTTGACATCAGGAAGAAGGTACTGGAACCTCAAGGCCCACACCACCAAGTTCAGGGACAGCTATTACCCCAAACCATCATGCTTTCATACCAGAGGGAATAGCTTTACTCAACCGCACTCACCCCATCACTGACCTTTCCCACAACCTATGGACTCACTTTCAAGGATTCTTCATCTCATGTTCTCAATTTGGATTGCTTACTTACAGTATTTATTAATATTATTTTCTCTTTCTTTTGTATTTGAACAGTTTGTTGACTTTTGCACATTGGTTATTTGTTCATCTTGTTGGGTATGATCTTTCATTGATTGATTCATTTGTGGTTCTTGGATTTACTGAGTATGCCTGCAAGAAAATGAATCTCAGGGTTGTATCTGGTGACTTTGTCTTAAGTTTTTTTTTTAAATAAAAACAAACTTGGTGTGGGTTTAATGCTCAATCCTGTGCACGCTCAACCGGGTCACCACCATAGCTTCTGGTTCTTGGTGAACCACCCACATTGCCCACTGGGAACTGTAGTTCTTTATTATGCACACATAATAACACACTTTGCACAGCTGCCACAGAGTAGTGTAAGAGATACTTTGAGTTTGTGATTTAATAAAGACAAATTGATATATGATTCACTGATCATTTCTTCAAACATTCTTTGTTTGATTCCTTATTGAAGTTTATGGAGGAATATGATAGAACTCGGTCTGAGAATAATTAAAAACTTGTTTCCACCCAGTTATGGAGCAAGAAATAAAGGTCCCTTGGTATTCAGATGCAGCAAGGATAGAGCAGAATGAAGTTACTTTACTAATACAGGGGATTATTCAGAATATAAATGGAATGTTCCATGAATATTAAGCAAATTCAGTCAAGAGATCGACAAAGGAATTAGATCAATACTTGAAGAAATAGATCGTGTTAACCATAATGAGTGGTTCTGAGGAAGAGTCATTGGCATGAAGTGTTAACTCAATTTCTCTCTCCACAGATGCTGCCTGATTGGCTTAGGATATAAAATACTTCTCTCTTTTTCCATTCTCCATTCTGACTTCCCTCTTACCCTTCTCTTCTCTTCAAATGCCTGCCACCTGCCTCTGATGCCCCTCCTCCTTTCCTTTCTCCCATGGACCACTCTCCTGTCCTATCAGATTCTTTCTTCTTTAGCACTTTACCTTTTCCACCTATCGTCTCTCAGTTTCTCATTTCGTCCTCCCTCCCCCATCCACCTACCTTCCCTTCACATGGCTTCACCCATCACTTTCTAGTTTTGACTCTTCCCTTTCTGCCCCACCTTCTTATTCTGGGTTCTGTCCCCTTCCTTCCCAATCCTGATGAAGAGTCTCAGCCTGAAACGTTGACTGTTTATTCCTCTCCAAAGATGCAGCCTGACCTGCTGAATTCCTCTAGTATTTTGTATGTGTTACTGTGGAGTTCCTTAACTCTGCCATTGATGGTCACAAGCCCAACTGCCAAAGGAGGAGGGTTGGGCATGGGGCTAGCAACCCCATTCCATAAACGCCCAGTGCTACAGAAACACCAAGAGAAACTCCAAAGACCTCATCCGTGGGAGAGTAAGGATCTTAGAAGATGGGTTACAATTTGAAAGACTGGCCCAGGACAGAAGTCTCTGGTGAGCTGCTGTTGGTAGCCTGGTCACCTGTAGAGGTGATGGGCTTAGGAAGGAGAAGTCTGTGGATTTCCAGATTCTGCAGGTTCTCTTGTATCTATTTAAAATATCTTCTGTTTCCTCTCAAAATTGATATTGAATCTGGAACTTCAAAGACTGATTAGTCTCATGGTGATCTCACTGCTGGACACTGGTCTGATCAGAAGAGATAGACAGATCTCCGGCGCAGTTTCTTCCAGGGCATACACCCTTTGAAGCTGTCCATGGTCAGAACTGCTGATCAGAATTCCCTAGATCTTTTGTTGTTCCTGCTACCTTACGGAAGACCCATGATTGATTTTTAAGAGGAAAATATAACTGCCAAATTTTGTAATCCAGCCCAGAATCCCAACGTGAATTCCTAGGAGATCCACACACGTATCAGCCAGAAAACTGCTGGTAGACATCAATTTTAACTCCATTGCTGGCCACACCGAGAGCAAAGTTCCCAGCCTGAGAGAAATTTACTCCAGCTCCCCTTCCATTACATATTAATAAAAACCCCCAACAATTCTGCAGCATCTTGCTGGAAGTGAGACAAGATCCAGCTTCCCCTTACTGTAGTATCACCACACTGGGGAAGTTCTGAGAGTCTCACAGATTCCAAGTAAGAATAAGGAACAAGAAAGAGGGTTCAGAGAAAACAGCTCCAGAATAGAGAACAACCAAATAAGTAGGCTGAACGAATTCCTTCTGAACCAACATTTCACAAATGATTTGTACTTTCAGATCTTCAGGGTATATTATCAAGCAATCTCAAAACCAGAATCAGGTTTTCTTAAAAACACACACGAGGAAATCTGCAGATGCTGGAATTTCAAGCAACAAACATAAAAGTTGCTGGTGAATGCAGCAGGCCAGGCAGCATCTCTAGGAAGAGGTACAATCGACGTTTCAGGCCGAGACCCTTCGTCAGGACTAGCTGAAAGAAGAGCTAGTAAGAGATTTGAAAGTGGGAGGGGGAGATCTAAAATGATAGGAAAAGACAGGAGGGGGAGAAATGGAGCCAAGAGCTGGGCAATTGATTGGCAAAAGGGATATGAGAGGATCATGGGACGGGAGGCCTAGGGAGGAAGAGGGAAGCCCAGAGGATGGGCAAGGAGTATAGTGAGAGGGACAGAGGGAGAAAAAGGAGAGAGAGAAAAAGAAAAAATATATATATATAAATAAATAAATAACGGTTGGGGTACAAGGGGACAAGGAGGAGGTGGGGTATTAACGGAAGTTAGGGAAGTCTGTGTTCATGCCATCAGGTTGGAGGCTACCCAGACAGAATATAAGGTGTTGTTCCTCCAACCTGAGTGTGGCTTCACCTTGACAGTAGAGGAGGCTGTGGATAGACATATCAGAATGGGAATGGGAATCAGGTGTAGCATCATTGACATATGTCATGAAATTTGTTATTTTGCAGCAGCAGTACAGTGTAATACATAGCAACAAACCAAATCATAATAAGAAATGCAGTGTGTGTATATATATATATACACACACACACACACAGAAAAATTTCAAAAATTCAAGAGTCAAAGTACATTTATTATCGAAGTATGTATAAAGAGTACAACTCCAAGATTTATCCTCCCACAGGTAGTCTCAGAATAGAAGGGTGTCCTTTTAGAACAGAGAGGAGGAGGAATTTCTTCAGCCAGAGCTTGATGAATCTGCGGAATTCCTTGCCACAGGCAGCCATGGAGGCCACATCTTTATGTACATTTAAGGCAGAGGCTGGTAGATTCTCGATTGGTCAGGGCATGAAGGGATGTTCGGAGAAGGCACGAGACTGGGGCTAGGAGGAAAACTGGATCAGCCTGAATGAAATGGTGGAGAAGTCTCAATGGGCCAAAGGGCCCAATTCTGCTCCTATATCTTATGCTCCTTTGATCTTATGGAAACAAAGAAACACCATGATAGAGCTGGCTGAGTTTTCACACCTTCGGAAGCTGCAAAGTTGCACACCTCTGTACATCAATATTAACTAGTTATTCCCCCAAATAAAAATGATTACTCTCTTACTTTTCCTGTCAACATGAATAACCTCACAAGTAAAACACACAAAAAAATGCTGGAGGAAGACATTTCCTGATGAAGACTCTCAGCCCAAAACATCATCTTTTTATTCTTTTTCGGGATATTTTGCATTTATGAATAACCTTGCATTTTTTTCCACATCTCCAGGTCACCCTTGGGCAAAGTGTAGCATCTGCTTAGTCCCAGGTATGCATCGTCTTTTTTCCTTGTTTACTGAATCGTTTTTTTTTTGGAGATTTCTTTTCTAGAAATTAGATTATCAAGTATTGCTTTTCAGGGGAAATCGACTTATAAGACAAGGTAACCCGCAATAGGGGTGGAGATATGTCTCTACCAAAGGAGGTGTAAGGTGCTCCTTCCCTCCACTAGCCTGCAGGTCACCCTTGGGCAAGGTGTAGCATCTGCTTAGCTCCTCAATCAGGGTCACATGAAGCCATGAGAGCAGGTGGTAGATGATCGTATGAACAACTGAATCATATCACAAGTCCTGGTTATGTGACTAGTGATGCTACGTAGGCAATCTCTGAAGAATATTGATGATGTCTTGGGTCACTCCTCTTGTAAGGACACTGCCCAGAAGGCGGCTATGGAAAACCACTTATGTAAAAATTTTGCCAAGGACAATCATGGTCATGGAAAGTCCATGATCGCTTACGTTTTATGACATGGCACATAACGAATGAACGAATCCACAATAAATCATCGAACACAGGACACTACAACAGAATACAGGCCCTTCGACCCATAGTACTGTACTGACATTTTAACCCATTCTAAGATCAACCTAAAACTCCCTGCCACATAGCTCTCCATTTTTCTACCATCCTTTGCCTGTCTAAGAATTTCTTAAATGGCTGTCAACTAGCACCCCGACAACCAACACCTTTTCCCTGGGATGGAAATGAGCAAATAAAGCTGTCATGTATTTGATATTTCAGTAACATTATATTGTTTGATTAAACATTCTTCATTGTTTATGTAATTCTTTATGAGTTGTATGTAAAAGTATGTGAATGGCATACATCACCACGCCACCAGGTTAAACCCGTGCTCCTCACCTCAGCAAAAAACAAAGTAGACACGCATCTCCCAGCTCTGCATTTTTCTTTCAATTAGTTTTGGAGTAACAAGGCGTAACTAAAGAGACATAATTTTAAGGTAATTGGAGGAGGATACAGGTGGGATGTCAGAGGCAGGTAGCTGATGTTGACTGGTGATATAGGCAAATACATGAGCAACTTTTAAGAGACTAGTAGATGGAATGAAAGAAGATTGGAGGGCTATGTGGGAGGGAGGTGTTAGATTGATTTTGGATTAAGTTGAAAAGTCAGCACAATATCACGGGCCGAAGAGCCTCCACTGTGCTGTACCATTCTACCTTTGACTGTATATTCTATGAGTTTGCGATTTTCTAGTCAGTGCTCTCTTTGGAGTGCTGCAAGGGAACTTGGACCCACTGTTGGACAATCTCATGATAGGTGGTCTTATTTAAGGGTCTTGGCCTGAAACGTTGACTGTTGATTCCTCTCCATAAGTGCTACCTGATCTACTGAGTTCCTCAGCATTTTATGTGCTTTACCCTGGATTTCCAGCATATGCAGAATCGCTTGCATTTATGGTCTTAATCCTGCAACATTTACCCAGGCGGCCTTCAGGTGAGTAAAGAAGTTACCTAAGTCCTCACCTTCCATCCTGATATTGACTAAATTGCAACCCTCAATGCCCCAGATCTTCCACCTTCTCATAACTCTGCCAGTGTTACAAGCTTGCAACCCTCAATGCCCCAGATCTTCCACCTTCTCATAACTCTGCCTGTGTTACAAACTTTCTCATTTGTCCTGACCTCTCACCACTAGTCCGTCCATCTCTGATTCTTCCTCCCATCCTACACCTCTAACAAGTAGAAGTTGAAAATACATCAAGACACTCTTGTTCAGTGGAGGGGAGTGATTTCTGACATTTCTGGTCAATAATCTCCTTCAGAATTGTTACTTGTCGGAGGTGTAGAAAACAGGGAAAGGAGCAGCCTATTGTGACAACTCTACATCAAATACAATATCTCAGCTCTCTTCACACATGTTCCAACTTCAAAATCTGTCTGAAATAACAGTAATCTTATTGCAACAATCTCTATTAAAGCGGTCTGTGTACCGCAGCGTTACTTCATAAAGTGACTCTCACTCGACAGCATCCACAATGGATCAGTCACAATCTATCTGAATGGCAGAGTCACCTGGTATGGAGTTATTGTGCAGCATGAAGTACTTCTCAATTCCATTATCATGCTCTGCGAGTTCTAGGAACAGGACTCACAACAATCCTGCATCCTCTGTAACTGGTCTCTGTATGTCCTCCCTGCGAAATGTGTGGGCTTTCTCTGGGTGCTGCAGTTCCCTCCCACAGTCCGAAGAGGTACTGAATAGGTTAATTGGTGATTGCAAATTGTGCTGTTATTAGATTAGAACTAAACCAGGGTTGTTAGGGGTGCTGTGAGTGTTGCTGAAAGGGCCTGAAAGACTGAGTTTGTTCTGTATCTCTAAATAAATAAATAAATAAATAACATGGTTCTAAGCATCTGAATCAAGTTTCTTATCACTGACTCGTATATCATGAATTTGTTGTTTTGTGACACAGTGCAGCAAAAATATAAAAATTATAATAAGTTAAAAAATAATCAGTGCAAAAAGAAATGGACCAAGGAAGTCGTCTACATTGGTTCATAGAAATTTCAGAATTCTGATGGCAAAGGGAGGGAGGTTGCTTCTAAATTGGAGTGGCACAATAGTATAGTGGTTAACGCCACGCTTTACAACACCAGTGACCCAGGTCCAATTCCGACCGCTGTCTGTAAGGAGTTTGTACGTTCTCCTCGTAACCACATGGGTTTCCTCCCACAGTCCAAAGATGTACTGGTTAGTAGGTTAATTGGTTATTGGAAGTTGTCCCTTGATTAAGCTAGGATTAAGTCGGGGTTTGCTGGGGGGCATGGTTCAAAGAGCTAGAACGGCCTATTCAATTAAATTGGTATATGGTGACAGACAGACAGACTAGAATAATTGTACCTCCTACCCTATGGGAGTAATAAGACAGACAGATTAGAGTAATTGTACCTCCTACCTGATGGTAGTAATAAGACAGACAGACTAGAGTAATTGTACCTCCTACCTGATGGTAGTAATAAGAAGAAGGCGTGGATGGTGAGGGTCGTTAGTGATCAATGCCACCTTCTCGAGACTCATGAAGATGTCCTCAGTAGAGGGAGGTTTGTGCCTGTGATGGAAATGGCTGAGTCTGCAACTCAGCATTTAAAATGTAGAAAACAAAACTCTAAAATTTTGAATATCAAAATGTTCTTTCCTCTACATTACAGAAACCAGCCTCCCCTGCATGGACTCTGTACTTTTGCTACCTCAGTAAAGCACCCACCCACCCCGGACATGGTGAGGGTCCTTGGTGATGGATATTATTTTTTGATGGTGTCCTTGATGGTGGGGAGGCTAGTGCCCATGCTGGAGCAGGCTGAGTTTACAACCTGTCAATCCTGTACATTGATGTCTCCATACCAGATGGTGATGCAGCCATTAGAATGCTCTCCACAGTACATCTGTTGAAATTTTCTGAAGTCTTTGAAAACATAAAAAATGCCATCAAACTCCTAATGAAGTACAGCCGTGGTCATGCCTTCTTTGTAATTGCATCGATATTTTGGGCCCAGAATAGATGTTGTCATACAGGAACTTGAAACTGCTCACCCTTTTCAAAGCGGACCCCTTACTGAGGATTAGCCTGTGTGCTCCCGACTTCTCCTTCCTGAAATCCACAGTCAATTCCTTGGATTTACTGTTGTTGAGTGCAAGGTTGTTGTTATGACACCACTCAAATAGTCGGTTGATTCATCATTTGTCCAGTAATAAACTGCTTTAGCAAAGCCTGAAACTTTCCAGATTATAAAAGTATGATAATTTAAAAAATGAGAATTACTTGCTCTTGTTATCAGAACAGGCCGCTGAGCTTATAAATTTGATAATATAGTTCAGTGTCCCAAAGAGGTAGAGGACATGCACATGGATATTCATTGTTAGAAATGTACAGTTCTCCATTCACTTAAAGCTTATAGAATTATCTGGCTGCCAGCTGCCATTTTCCTATGGGAGTAAATAAAATATTTCAGGATGCCTCGAATGCAGTTGGCATGAGACTAAAAATCATGTGTCATCTGATGTCATTGTGTGTAAAAAGTCAATTTCAAGCATCAAGCATTTCAAGAGCAGAAGATATATCAAAAGTCATCGCGATGCTACACAGCGTGAGAACTGTTTCATGAAAAATCCACAGAAAATGTTGGAGATTTCCAGCATTCTCCAGGATCTCTGATGTTTATACTTTATGAGAAGTGAAAACAAGTTCCCAGTGGCGGCCCAGAACTATACGATGGTTCTGCTTTCTGGGCCGTTTGATCTTACTCAGAGGCCACTGCCAAAGGGTCTACGCTGAATTGCTATTGGGATGAGCCTTTTGGCTTTCTGATGTTGGTCCTGTCAATTCTGTGTATACGTTAGGGATGGCATTCTTTGACACTGTTGGATTGGAGTCTAAGTTGTCATTTTTCTTGTAGTTGAACTTTCTTTATGTGGGCGTACACGTTCTCCTGTCAGATTCCTTCCTCTCCAGCCTTTTCCTTTCCCACCCACCTGGCTTCACCTATCACCTTCTAACTACCCTCCTTCCCCTTCCTATGCTTTTTTATTCTGACACCTTCCCCCTTCCTTTCCAGTCCAAAAAAGGGTCTCGGTCCGAACTGTCAGCTATTTATTCATTTTCATAGATGCTGCCTGACCTGCTGAGTTCCTCCAGCATTTTGTGTGTGTTGTTTGTATAATCACCTGTTCGTCTGTAAATGTAATTGGTGGAATCGGTGGTTGTTTTTTTTTTCTAGTTTCATTGTATGCAGCCTGTGTCACACCAGCATAAATTGAACTGCCTCATAGGCTCTCCTGATAAAACTAATTTTCAAATTTGCCCAGTTTGAGCTACTTTTCAGTATAAAGACAACCGTGAGTTCTTTGTTCATGTCTTCTTTCTTTGTTTCTTTGCTATTACTTACAGTAGAGCATGTTGATTATTGTCAGCTCTTCGCTATGAAATAAAATGGCTGTGAACAGAAATTCATATCTCAATTACGGCTTGCAAAGAAACCTTCTAGACAATATCATCTTCCGATGCAACAGCACCTTCAATACATTGACATTTCAATACTTAAGTCTAAAATGGTTAAACATTCAAGGGAATGAGACATTTAGATTTTTGGATCTTGTGTCTTAGACATGAGAACTTAGAACATTACAGCACAGTACAGTCTCTTTGGCCCACAATGTTGTGCCAACCTTTTAACCTGCTCCAAGATCAATCTAACCTTTCCCTCCCACAAAGCGCTCCATTATCGATCATCCATGTGCCTATCCAAGAGTCTCTTAAATGTCCTAATGTATCTGCCTCTACCACCACTCCTGGTAGTGCATTTCATGCACTCACCACTCTGTGTAAAAGGAACTACCTCTGACATCCTCCCTATGCTTTCCTCCAATCACCTGAAAATTATGCTCCCTCGTATTAGACATTTCCGCCCTGGGAAATAAAGTCTCTGGCTGCCCACTCTTATCATCTTGTACAACTCCATCAAGTCATCTCTCTTTCTCCTTCACTCCAGAGAGAAAAGGCCACTCAACCTTTCCTCATCAGCAATGCTCTCTGATCCAGTCAGCATCTGGGTCAATCTGCTCTGCATCCTCTCTAAAACTTAGAATTAATATTTCTGAAATGGATAATCATACTGCTCAGTGTAGAAGATTGTTGTGCTTGTTTTTTTTTTAATATTAGAACACTGACAATGCATGAGAGTTTCTTCCTTGGCCATTTTGGAAGGAATGTCAAAGGTGCTTTACAAGTGCAACTCTTTCCTTTTACATTATTGGTTGGCAAGATACAAGAACAACACTCTGTGTGGTCAGATCTTTTCAGGATTTCCCTCCCACAATTACAAAATTACACACAGCTCATTGTGTTTCAGTGTAAGGGTTTTATTAAACTATCATTAAACTAGGACATTTAAGAGACTCTGTCCTAAGCAACTGAACTGTAATAATGAGTCCATTGAGCTAACCACCAGAAAAACACGGCTGCATTCAAAACATGCACATATTTTGGACTGCGCAACATCTGCTTTCAACATAATGGCTTATTGTTATTTATTCATACTTCCTCTCCATCGACTCCGCTGTTTCCAAATATCGATTCCAAGATTCAAGATTTCAAGATTCAGATTTATTTATCACATTTACTTTGAAATATACAATAAAATGCATTGTTTGCTTTAACAACCAACACACCCAAGGGTGTGCTGAAGGCAGCCCACAAGTGCTGCCACATATTCCAGCACCACGATAGCATCATGTCTCTGCAGAAGGAGAATGAGAGGCAACTTGATAATGGTGTATAAGATAATAAGTATTGTGTATTTAATATTTGAGTAATGTTGTAAATGTATTGTTTGATTAAGCATTCCTTGTTCTTTACATAATCCGTTATGGGTTATATGTAAAAGTACATGAGTGGCATACGCCATCACACCACCACAACATATGTGCCTACATCACTAAAGTAAAAATGAAACTAAGCCCACACATTCCTCCTGGCTTTGTATTTTCCTTTCCATTAGTTTTATGTTTTGGAGTTACAAAACATAACAATAAGAAACATTGAGTGGATAGCCAAAGACCTTTTCCTCGGGCGGCAATAGTCAATACTAGAGGACGTCTGTTTAAGGTGAGTGGAGGAAAGTACAGGGAGGATGTCCGCAGGAGGGTGTTTTTTTTTTTTTTTTTTTTACAAAGAGTGGTGGGTATGTGGAACTCATGGCTAGGGGTGATGGTAGAGGCAGATATATTGGGGCGCTTAGATAGGTACATTGATAACAGAAAAAGGGATGGCAATGGGGCAGGAAAGAGTTAGATTGATCTTATGGTAGGTTTATATAGGTCAGCACAACATTATGGGCCAAACAGTCTGTGTTGCACTGTATCCTTCTTTGTTCTAATCTTTGGAACTCTCCAGCCAAGAGGCCAGTGCTTTCTCAGTCTCTCTTCATTGATGGATATTAAAGGAATCAAGGAAAATGGAAATCCTGCCGGAATGAGGTGCAGAGCAAAAATATAAACACGAGATTCTGCAGATATGGAAATCCAGAGCAACACACACAAAATGCTGGAGGAACTCAGCAGGTCAGGCAGCATCTATGGAGAGGAATAAAGTGTTGGAATAAAGTGTTGAAATAAAGAATGGGGAAGAAGCCAGGATAAGAAGGTAGGAAAGGGAATATGAACTTCTCTTCAGCCCTTTACTTTTTCCACCTACCGCATTCCAGCTCCTCACTTCATCCACCCCGCCCGCATACATTCACATTCCCCCTCAGCTGGCTTCACTTATCACCTTCCAGCTTGCACTCCTTCCCCCCTCTCCCACCTCCTTCCCCCCTCTCCCACCTCCTTCCCCCTTCCTCCCCCTCCCCCTCGCCCCTCCTCCCACCTCCCTCCCCCCCACCTTCTTCCCCTCTCCCACCTTCTTCCCCTCTCCCACCTTCTTCCCCCCCCACCTTCTTCCCCTCCTCCCCCCTTCTTCCCCTCCTCCCCCCTTCCTCCGCTCCTCCCCCTCCTCCCCCTCCCACCTTTTTCCCCTCCTCCCCCCTTCCTCCCCCTCCCACCTTCTTCCCCTCCTCCCCCCTTCCTCCCCCTCCCACCTTCTTCCCCTCCTCCCCCCTTCCTCCCCCTCCCACCTTCTTCCCCTCCTCCCCCCTTCCTCCGCTCCTCCCCCTCCTCCCCCTTCCTCCCCCTTCCTCCCCCTCCCACCTTCTTCCCCTCCTCCCCCCTTCCTCCCCCTCCCACCTTTTTCCCCTCCTCCCCCCTTCCTCCCCCTCTCACCTTCTTCCCCTCCTCCCCCCTTCCTCCCCCTCCCACCTTTTTCCCCTCCTCCCCCCTTCCTCCCCCTCCCACCTTTTTCCCCTCCTCCCCCCTTCCTCCCCCTCCCACCTTTTTCCCCTCCTCCCCCCTTCCTCCCCCTCCCACCTTCTTCCCCTCCTCCCCCCTTCCTCCCCCTCCCACCTTCTTCCCCTCCTCCCCCTTCCTCCCCCTCCCACCTTCTTCCCCTCCTCCCCCTTCCTCCCCCTCCCACCTTCTTCCCCTCCTCCCCCCTTCCACCTCCTCCTCCCACCTTCTTCCCCTCCCCCCCCTTCCACCTTCCTCCTCCCACCTCCTACCTTCCTCCCCCCACCTCCCACCTTCTTCCCCTCTCCCACCTTCTTCCCCTCTCCCACCTTCTTCCCCTCTCCCACCTTCTTTCCCCTCTCCCACCTTCTTCTCCCCTCCCACCTTCTTCTCCCCTCCCACCTTCTTCACTTCTCTCCCACCTTCTCACTCCCTCCTCCCCCTCTCTCCCACCTTCCCCCCTCCCACCTTCTTCCCCCCCTCCTCCTACCTTTTTCCCCTCTCCTTTCCAGACCTGATGAAGGGTCCTGACGGAAAATTGCATTGACTTTATTTCTTACATCCTTCACATATGAGGGGAGAAAAAATCTTTACGTTATGTCTCTGTCTGAATGTGCAAATTATAGTCATTTATAATAAATAGTATGTACAGTAAGATAAACAACAGGATAGTCAATACAGTTTAGAAATACAGTTGTGTCAACATGAACTAATCAGCCTGATGGAAAGGCGAAAGAAGCTGTCCCGGAGCCTGTTGGTCCTGGCTTAAACACTGTGGTACCATTTCCCAGATGGTAGCAGCTGATACAGTTTGTGGTTGAGGTGACTCAGGTCCCCAATGATCCTTTGGGTCTTTGTGTTTTTTACACACTTATCACTGTAAATGTCCTGAATGGTGGGAAGTTCACATCCACAGATGCGCTGGGCTGTCCGCACCACTCTCTGCAGAGTCCTAAGGGAGATACAGTTCCCATACCAGGCAGTGATATAGCCAGTCAGGATGCTCTTAATTGTGCCCTGTAGAGAGTCCTTAGGATTTCGGGATTCATGCCAAACTTCTTTATCCATCTGAAGTGACTGTTTATTTCTTTCCATAAATACTGCTTGAGTTTACACTGTGTTTGTGTGTTGCTCTAAAATGTCAGCTGTCTGACTGAAGAGCCAATCTACTGAGTTCAATTTTACTCCATCTTTACAAACTGATCGAAAGTCACAGCTTTGCTCTGATATAATTCAGTTCAAATTCAGATTCAGATTTATTATTTATAAAGAACTAAAGCACAGAAACAGGTCCTTTGTCTCGTCGAGTCCATGCTGAAATATTATTCTGCTTAGTCCCATTGACCTACACCAGGACCATGGCCCTCCAGATCCCTCTCATCCACGTACTTATCCAAATTTCTCTTAAAACCGTCCCCAGCCACCCATTCCACTGGTGGCTGGTTTCACACTCACACCACCCTCTGAGTGAAGACATTTTACCTTTCACCCTTAACCCGTGACATCTAATTCTAGTCTCACCCAACCACAGTGGAAGACACCTGCTTGCATTTACTCTATCTATAACCCTCATAATTTTGTATACCTCAATCAAATCACCCCCCTTTCTCCTGCACTCCAGGGAATAAATTCCTAACCTGTTCATCTTTTCCCTATAACTCAGGACCTTAAGTGCTGGCAACATTGTTGTGTGAACATCGACACATACAGTGAAACGCATCGTCTGCGTAAACAACCAACACAAACTAAGGAAGCGCTGGGGGCAGCCCGCAAATATCGCCAGGCATTCAATTCCAACATAATAGCCGAAAATGGTGTGCAGAAGAGCGTCTCTGAATGCACAACACGCTGAACCCTGAATTGGACGGGTACAGCAGCAGAAGGCCACGAACATACATCCAGCGGTCACTTTATTAGGTACAGGAGGTACTCGATAAATTGGCCACTGAGTGTAAGTCCTTAAGAACAGGCAGAGCAGCACAAGCAACAACAACAAAACAACAACAGCAAAATCAGCCCCTTTCCTCCCTCCCACCAATGCACTTTCACACACAGACCGTCTTCCCACCCCAGCACAGGCCTCCAGTCTCCAGTGGACTCAGAGACATCAGGCCTCTGACTTCTCCAGTGAATGCTGCTTAAAATATTCTGCTTTTGCACAAGGCAGACCATGAGAAAACTTACATAATTTTGATGTCAATAGAAATGTGGATGGGGGTGCTACAATGCTGTCGCGGTTAGCACGACGCTATTACAACTTGAAGTGTCAGAGTTCAATCCCAGCAGCCTCAGTAAGGAGTCTGTGCGTCTGCTCCATGGAAGGCCTGGGTTTTCAACGGGTATTCCAATTTCCTCCCACAGCCCAAAAACATACCAGTCAGTAGGTTAATTGATCATTGTTAATTTCTGACGATTAGGCTGAGGTTGAATCAGGTGTTGCCCGGGTGGCAGAGGTGGAAGGTTTGGAAGGGACTGTTCTGAGCTTTATCTCCAAGTCAAAATAATAAACGTAAAATAAAATATCTTGAACACTTCAATTAATGTGACTGAACAATCTCCATTTATCATGCTATTCCCTCTGCCATCACATTTGTGAATGGAACACTGCCTCAATACTGTTTTTCTCTTTTTACACTATTATTTTAACTTTTTTATTATATGTACACTTTTTATTGTAATTTACAGTTTTAATTATGTATTGCAATGTACTGCTGCCACAAAACAACAAATTTCATGACATATGGCAGTGATATTAAACCTGATTCTGATTTGCATTTTAGACCAAACTTCTTTGTGCTGGATATATGCTGCCATCTCCAGGAGAGACAACAGAATCAGGACATTGCAAAGCCTGCTCCGAAGGATTTACACTCTGTGGCCACTTTATTGAATAACTCCTGTACCTAATGAAGTGACCACTGAATATACAGGATGTTCACGGTCGTCCGCTGCTGTAGCTCATCCACTTCAAGGTTCAAAGTGTTGTACATTCAGAGATGCTCTTCTGCACACCACTGATGTAACACGTGGTTATCTGAGTTACTGTTGTCTGTCAGCTTGGACAAGTCTGGCCATTCTCCTCGGACCTTTCACATTTCATCCACTGGACTGCCACTCATTGGATGATTTTTTTTTGGTTCCTCACACCTATCTCTGTAAACTGTTGTGCCTTAAAATCCCACAAGATCTGCAGTTTCTGAGATGCTCAGATCACCCCATCTTGAACCAGCAATCATTAGGGTTAGGGTTAGGGTTAGATCAAAGTCACTTAGATCACATTTCTTCCCCATTCTGATGTTTGGTCAGAACAACAACTGAACTTCTTGACCATTTCTGCATGCATTAAGTTGCTGCCTTATGATTGGCTTATTTTTTTTTTGGCCAGCTGGTGGCGTAGTGACATCAGCGCCGAATTCCGGAGCGAAGGTTCCCAAGTTCAAATCCAGTCAGGCCGCTCCCCAGGCACGCTTTCCATCCATGCCGGGTTGAGTGTCGAGCTCGCAACTCAGCCTCATAAAAAAAAAACTGCGCTGTGTGAAGGACGTGGGGGACCACTCACAGAATCTTTCCTCCAAGACAACCACTTGAAAAAGTGGTCGCCGAGGCTCTGGCAGAGTATGGTACACAAAAAAAAATACAGATGTGCCTAATAAAATGGCCACTGAATATCTAATCCCAATGTGTCTCACAACATGAAATGGTTAAACATTCCTGTTCTATTTTTCATTACTTTTCCTGGTCATCTCGGAGTTTACTTTGAAAGCTGGTGAAATGCATGCTGTCTATGACATGCAAATAAAACAGTCATGCCATGGAAATGAAATTATTTGGACATTGTGGAAAGATTGAAGAAACTCTTAGATAGGCACATGAATGAAAGAAAAAATGTGGGATTGAAGGGTTACATTGAACTTGGAGAAGGTTGGGACAACATTGTGGGCTGAAAGGCCTGAATTAAGCTTTACTGTTCTATGCTCTGTGATGCAGTGGTATTAAAAAGAGTGCAAGAGAGGTTCATAGAGAATGGGTGGATTAGAGGGTTTTATTTACAAGGAGAGATGCAATGTTCGCTCCAATTCTTTTTAGAGCTGTGCGGACCAGCCATCGTCCTCTGCAGGAAAATTTAACATCATCAGAAAACCACACCGCATCTTAAATGTTTTATTTTTGTAACCTGCATACTATGAATATTTAGAATGAGAATTGAAAAATCACAAACTTTTGATCTTATTTATTAATTGAAGGGTATAATAAAATACGGTACCACAAAGAATAGCTTTCACATTTCATAACTTAAGTGGTTTCGATTTTCAGCGGGCTGGTGGTTTGTTAGCAATGAGCTACCGACTTCCAATCTGTGTTTATTGTTACAATTTGTAACAGTGTTGTAAACTGAAACACTGACAATGTAAATACGTTGAAGCTGTAAAATGTTTCAAAGGCTGTGGTACATTTATAATTCAGAAAATTTATGGATGTATTCATTAATTCATAATTAATAACAGAGTATTTCACAATTAAGTTAACATAGATTTCAAACTTATATTAGCATACTTTCAACATTATATTAACACTATATTTTTAAAATTCCAGCTGCGTGGCAACAGAGGCTATGTGCACGGGAGCATTTCAGTTACTCAATGGCCGTGCACCCGCGCAGTTTAGAGAGAACAGTGGTGTATAAGTTCTATTCGTTTACACTGGAGCATAAGAGACTGAGTTAATGTTAGAGCAATTGAAATAAATCTATTATCAGTAAATATGGATAAGAGTACAGAAAAGTCACAATGTGCTACCTTGAGATTCAGTACCTTGCTGGAATTTACAAGAGAAACTAACTAATAGAAGAGAAGTTATTAGAAATAATATACATAAGCAAAGACTGACAAATAACCAAAGTGAAAAAGAAGACCTCATTGAGGCCTCTGACATGGCTGCACATGGGAAGTTGCACCAAAGGTAGGAACTCATTGAATCCAAGGCAATTTGACAAGTTGGACGTGTAATTATAAGACCAAAGACCATGCGATATAGGAGCAGTATGTGACCATCTGGCCACCGAGTCTGCTCTGTCATTTCAACATGGCTGATCCAAATTTCCTCTCAGCCTCAATCTCCTGCTTTCATGCCCTGACCAATCAAGAATCTATCAACCTCTGCCTTAAATATACATACAGATATGGCCTCCACAGCTGCCTGTGGCAAAGAATTCCACAGATTTACCACTCTCTGGTTAAAGAGGTTCTTCCTCATCTCTGTTCTAAAAGGATGCCCCTTTATTCTGAGGCTGTGTCCTCTTTTCCTAGACTCTCCCACAATAGTAAACATCATCGCCACATCCACTCTATCAAAGTCTTTCACCATTCGATGGGTTTCAATTTGGTCACCCTCATTCTTCTGAATTCCAGTAAATATAGGCCCAAAGGCATCAAATGCTTTTCATATGATCAACCATTCAATCCTGGAATCATTTTCCTGAACCTCATTTGAATCCTCTCCGGTTTCAGCACATCCTTTCTAAGATAAGGAGCCCAGAACTGCTCACAATACTCTAAGTGAGGCCTCACCAGTGCTTTATAAAGTCTCAACGGTCCATCAATATATTTATATTCTAGTCCTCTTTAAATGAATGCTAACATTGCATTTTCCTTCCTCACCACAAACTGAACCTGCAAGTTTACCTTCAGGGAAACATGCACAAGGACTCCAAGTCCCTCTGGGCCTCAAATTTTTGAATTCCCTCCATTTAGAAAATAGTTAATCCTTTCATCTCTTCTACCAAAGTGCATGACCATACACTTCCCAATATCTGCCACTTCTTTGCCCATTCTCTTAATCTGTCTAAGTCCTTCTGTGACCTTTCTACTTCCTCAAAACTACCTGCCACTCCACTTCATATAATCTGCAAACTTGGCAACAAAACCATCAATTCCATCATCCAAACAATTGACATAAAACATAAAAAGAATGATCCCAACAAAGACCCCTGTGGAACACATCTAGTCACCAGCAGCTAACCAGAGAAAGATCCATTTATTCCCACTCTTTGCTTTCTGCCAATCAGCCACTGCTTTATCCGTGCTAGAATCTTCCCTGTAATACCATGGGCTCATAGCTCGGTAAGCAGACTCATGTATGGCACCTTAACAAAGGCCTTCTGAAAATCCAACTTCATATAAAAAATAAAATGAATCTGCCCTTTACACTGGTGAAGCTTTCTCTAATTTTTGCAGATTTCTTTTGATAACTTTCACTCTAAATGGCATTTAATGAAGAGTTAACCCAGTTCAGACTCTCAGGCAGGACCTCATCTAATCAGATTCCTGTTGGCAGCTTTGATCCGGCCTAAACAGGCTCCCGTTGGTAGTTCTGACTCAGCTTGAGTCTCACCCACACACAGTAATCACAAATCACTATTGTCAGCTTCAACTGTGACTTAATTTCTGCTGACATCCCTCACCAGTATTGGCAATTTCAACCCAACTCAAAGGGGCAGCATTCCAGTTCAAAGAAATAAGCTTGTATCAGATTGGTCATGCCAGAATAAAAACAATTGACTTATAGTCATAGAGCCATTGATAAGTACTGCACAAAATGGGTCCTTCAGCCCATCTAGTCCATGCTAAATCATTTAAACTGTCTGATTCCATTGACCTGCCCTGGGAACATAGTCCTCTAGCCCCCGGCATTAATCAGAATCAGGTTTATTATCACCAGCATGTGCCGCAAAATTTGTTAACTTATCAGCAGCAGTACAATGCAATACATGATAATATTGAAAAATGAATAAGTAAATCAATTACAATATATGTATATTGAATAGATTAAAAATAGTGCAAAAACAGAAATAACATATATTAAAAAGGTGAGGTGGTGGTCACGGATTCAATGTCCATTTAGGAATCAGATGGCAGAGGGGAAAAAGCTGTTCCTGAATCATCGTGATTAACGTACCTACCCAAACTTCCCTTAAACGCTGAAATCGAGCTCGGATGCACGACTTGTGCTGGCAGCTCGTTCCACATTCTCACCACTCTCTGAGTGAAGAAGCCTCTCATGTTCCCCCTAAGCTTTTCCTCTTTCACCCTTAACCCATGATGTCTAATTGCAGTCCCATCCAACCTCAGTGGAAAAAGTGGGGTACCGTATCTTTACCCCTTATCATTTAATATGTAAACCTTAAGGAGGCAATGACTAGGTTTCTTTTAAAGAAGACAGGATCAATGGGATGGGTGAAATATAAATGCAACTGTATACAGTTTAAAATGAGATTTATTTGTCACAAGTACACTGAAACATTGAAGCATACAGTGAAACACATCGATTGCATCAACAACCAACACAGACCCAGGCATGTTGAGGGCAGCCCACAAGTGTTGCCACACTTCCAGTGCCAACATAGCATGCCCACAGCTCACTAACCCTAACCCGTACGTATTTGGAATGTAGGAGGAAACCGTGGCACCTGCAGGGAACCCACATGGTCACAGGGAGAACATATAAACTCCTCACAGACACTGACTGGAAATTGCATACGGTCTTACGCCTGGTTCTATGAAGAGTTATGCTAACCATTATGCTACTATGGTGCCCTGCTGTATGAACTATTTAACCACACTCATTCAAGGACTCTTTTATCTTGTTATTTCATGCTTATTATTTATGACTATTTATTTATATCTGCATTTGCACAGTTTGTTACAGGACAGCTTTGAATCGGTGGACTGGACTGTATTCAGGGATTCATCTTCAAACCTGGACGAGTATGCTGCAGTTGTTACCGACTTCATTAAAAACCTGCGTGGATGAGTGTGTGCCCACAAAGACTTACTCTGCATTCCCAAACCAAAAGCCCTGGATGAACCAGGACATAACGTCGTCTGCTGAAGGCTAGATCTGTGGCATTCAAGTCTGGTGACCCAGGCCTGTACCAGAAAATCAGGTATGATTTGCGGAGGGCTATTTCAAGGGAAAGAGACAATTTTGAATGAGGTTGGAGGCAACATTGGATGCACAGCAACTCTGGAAAGGTCTGCAAGACATTACTTCCCACAAAGCGAAACCCAATAGCATGAATGGCAACGATGCTTCATTAACAGATGAACTCAACACCTTCTATGCATGCTTTGAAAGGGAGAACACAACTACAGCTGTGGAGATCCCTGCTGCACCTGATGACACTGTGATCTCCATCTCAGAGGCCGATGTTAGAGAGACTGAATCCTCGCAAGGCAGAAGGTCCAAATGGAGTAACCTGGTAAGGCTCTGAAAACCTGTACCAACCAACTAGCAGGAGTGTTCAAGGACATTTTCAACCTCTCACTGCTACGTGTGGAAGTTCCCACTTGCTTCAAAAAGTCAACAATTATACCAGTGCCTAAGAAGAATAATGTGAGCTGCCTTAATGACAATCGCCCAGTAGCACTCACATCGACAGTGATGAAATACTTTGAGAGGTTGGTCATGACTAGACTGAACTCCTGCCTCAGCAAGGACCTGGGCCCATTGCAATTTGCCTATCGTCACAATAGGTCAATGGCAGACACATTTTCAATGGCTCTCCACACGGCTTTAGACCACTTGGACAACACAAACACCTACGTCAGGATGCTGTTCATCAACTATAGCTCAGTATTTAATACCATCATTCCCACAATCCTGATTGAGAACTTGCAGAACCTGGGCCTCTGAACCTCCCTCTGCAACTGGATCCTCAATTTCCTAACTGGAAGACCACAATCTGTGTGAATTGGTAATACCACATCTTCCTCGTTGACGATCAACACTGGCGCACCTCAGGGGTGTGTGCTTAGCCCACTGCTCTACTCTCTGTATACACATGACTGTGTGGCTAGGCATAGCTCAAATACCATCTATAAATTTGCTGAAGATACAACCATTGTTGGTAGAATCTCAGGTGGTGACGAGAGAGCGTACAGGAGTGAGATATGCCAACTAGTGGAGTGGTGCTGCAGCAACAACCTGGCACTCAACGTCAGTAAGACAAAAGAGCTGATTGTGGACTTCAGGAAGGGTAAGATGAAGGAACCCATAGCAATCCTCATAGAGGGATCAGAAGTGGAGTGAGTGAGTAGTTTCAAGTTCCTGGATGTCAAGATCTCTGAGGACCTAACCTGATCCCAACATATCGATGCAGTTATAAAGAAGGCAAGACAGTGGCTATACTTCATTAGGAGTTTGAGGAGATTTGGCATGTCAACAACTATGCCTTCTATAGTTGTACTGTGGAGAGCATTCTGACAGGCTGCATCACTGTCTGGTATGGAGGGGCTACTGCACAGGACCGAAAGAAGCTGTGAAAGGTTATAAATCTAGTCAGCTCCATCCTGGGTACTAACCTACCAAGTACCCAGGAAATCTTCAGGGAGTGATGTTTCAGAAAGGCAGCGTCCATTATTAAGGACCTCCACCACCCAGGGCATGCACTTTTCTCACTGTTACCATCAGGTACGAGGTACAGAAGCTTGAAGACATACACTCAACAATTCAGGGACAGTTTCATCCCCTCCAACATTGGATTCCTAAATGGACATTGAAACTTTGGACACACCCTCACTTTTTAAAAAAATATACAGTATTTCTGTTTTTGCACTTTTTAAAATCTATTCAATATAAATAGAGGCATCCGTTAGTCTTGCGAGACCATGGATCTGCGCCTGGAAAGTCTTCACTCTCCAGGGTGCAGGCCTGGGCAAGGTTGTATGGAAGACCAGCAGTTGCCCATGCTGCAAGTCTCCCCTCTCCATGACACCGATGTTGTCCAAGGGAAGGGCATTAGGACCCATACAGCTTGGCACCAGTGTCGTCGCAGAGCAATGTGTGATTAAGTGCCTTGCTCAAGGACACAATACATGTTGGCTTGGCTGGGGCTCGAACTCATGACCTTCAGATCACTAGTCCAATTCCATAACCACTTGGCCACGTGCCCACTATTCAATATACATAATTGATTTACTGTACTTATTTATTGTTATTTTTTTTCTCTGCTAGATTACGTATTGCATTAAACTGCTGCTGCTGAGTTAACAAATTTCATGTCACATGCCGGTGATAATAAACCTGATTCCGATTCTGTTTGTTTGTAGTTTACAGATCCTGGTTACAGTTACTGTTCTATAGATTTGCTCACTATGACCTCGAAAAAATATGAACACGGGGTTGTTTGTGGTGACATGTATGTACTCTGATAATAAATCTTAATTTGCACTTTGAACAGCAAATGATAAGTTATTAATCCTCTTATATGTTAGCTCTTGCACAATAATCTCTTATTTTACTGTTGGCACCTCGTTGTGAAATAAAAAGAGCCAAAGCCCCACTGTAATTTTTGAATGCATGTGGTCACAGACAGCTGTATCCATCTTTGCTGAAACTTCAAAGACATTTGCATAGTGCCAAAAAAAGGTTATTAATTAAAAAAAAAACATTTGGTCTATTTTAAGATGACTACTGAAGTGATTAACTTTGACACTCAATTTCAAAATACAGTTTTCCAGAGTTACGGTCTCTTAAGTACCACAATCTTATCTTAGTAGGGGAAGCAATCTTATCTGCTTCCTGCACTACTTCTGCCAGCGTATTCCAGGCTCGCTGTGTAAATAACTTGCTCCACACATCTCCTTTAAAGTTTTGCCACTCGCATTAAACACAGGTCCTCTTGCATTTGACTTCTGCGCCATGAGAAAAGATTCCGAATCTTTACCCTAGGGCTGGTTGGTCAGGGTCAACTATGGATATTGCTTCCCCGCTGTCTAAATATGCAAGCCAGCACAGTACAATATGGAGAGTGTGTAGTACAATATGGAGAGCATGTAGCAGTCGCCTCTCCATGCATCTGATGAACTCAAAGGACTGGCAGAGATGTAGGACTGCCTTAGCGACTCCAGCTCTGGATTTTTCCCTCAGGGTTTACTCCCGAAGCCTTCCCCGTGAGTGGGTATGGCCGCAAGGCAGTGAAGGTTTGAGATCAGAGTTTTCCTTCTCCTAGATGAGCTGCCAACCATGGCTGACGAGCCCCATCTGCCCAAAGCAACTGGTTTTAAGTTGCCAATCACCCGGCTTTGCCCCTTCTCCTGTCAGTAGAAACAGTTCCACCAGGCTAGCAGCTAAGGAGCTGGAGGCCACATAGTGGACTTGGTTGTCAGAGGCTATTTGAGATGACTACCATTAGAACATTTAATAGGTAATGGGAGCTTATCCCTGCTACCTCCCCCACTATAACAAACTTAAGGAGCCTCTACTCTATTTGTGCCTCTCATAATTGTGTAAAATTCTATGAATCTGCTTCCAGTCCTCCAGAGAAAATAACCCAAGTTTGGCCAGCTTCTCTTATGGTTCATACCCTCTGATCCAGACAGCACCCTGGTGTACCTCCTCTGTACTCTTTCCAAGGCCTCCACATCCCTCCTGAAATAGGGTGACCAGAAATGCACACAGTATACCAAACACAGTCTAAGTAAAGTTTTATATAGCTCAAACACGAGGAAATCTGCAGATGCTGGAATTTCAAGCAACACACATAAAAGTTGCTGGTTTTATATAGCTGCAGTGAGGCTTCCTGAGTCTTAGAGAATTCTGTAGGGTGTTATTCAGGGAGAAATTAACAAGATTGCTTTGTGTTCAGATCAAATCTGTTGTTGAATGATTTGACCTGTTGCTAAGGTGAATGGAACATTGTGCCATGATCATACAAAATGGACATCTAATCCTCTGACAAACATCTGTTGACATGTAGTGGAGAGCATATTGACTGGCTGCATCACAGCCTGGTATGAAAACATCAATGCCCTTGAACAGAAAATCCTACCAAAAGTAGTGGATACAACCCAGCCCATTCTGGGTAAAGCCCTGAAATACACACAAAATGCTGGAGGAACTCAGTAGGCCAGGCATCATGGCTGGTAAAAAGTACAGTCAATGTTTTGGGCCAAAATCCTTCGGCGGGACTGGAGAATAAAAGCTGAGGAATAGATTTGAAAGGTGGAGGGAGGGGAGTGAGAACCACCAGGTGGTAGGTGAAACTTGGAGGGGGAGGGACGAAGTCAAGAGCTGGGAAGTTGGTTGGTGAAAGAGACAGAAAGCCATGGAAGAAAGAAAAAAGGGGGAGGGAAGGAGCACCAGAGGGAGGTGATGGCCGGGCAAGGAGATAACATGAAAGAGGGACAAGGGGATGGGAAATGGTGAAGGGGGAGGAGGCATTACTGGAAGTTTGAGAAATCAATGTTCATGCCATCAGTTTGGAGGCTACCCAAATGGAATATAAGATGCTGTTCCTCCAACCCAAGTTTGGCCTTAGCCCGACAGTGGAGACCTTGATGGGAGTTGTATACAAACCCCCAAACAGTGCAGAGGATGTGGCCTACAAATTACAACAGGAGATAGAAAATGGATGCCATAAGGGCTATGTTACATTCGTCGTGAGGAATTTCAATAGATTGGGAAAATCAGGTTGGTGCTGGATTCCAAGAGGGGATATTTCTAAAATACCTACGAGATGGCTTTTAGAGCAGCTCATGGTTGAGCCCACTAGGGGCCAGCTATTATGGATTGGGTGTTGTGCAATGAACCAGCTTAAGGTAGAAGAACCCTTAGGGGTAAGTGATCATAATATGATTGAATTCACCCTGAAATCTGAGGAGGAGAAGCTAACGTCAAATGTATCAGTATTACAGTGGAGTAAAAGGAATTACAGAGGCATGAGAGAGAAATTGGCTAGAGGTGATTGGAAAAGACCACTGATGGGGATGGCGGCAGAGCAGCAATGGCTGAAATTTTTGTAAGCAGTTCTGAAGGCACAGGATATATACATCCCAAAAAGGAAAAAGTATTCTAAAGGCAAGATGACACAATCGTGGCAAACAAGAGAAGTCAAAGCCAACATAAAAGCCAAAAAGAGGGCATACAATAGATAGAAATTAGAAATTGGGAAATTAGCGGATTTGGAAGCTTTTGAAAACCAAGAGAAGGCAAGTAAAAAGGGAACTAAGAAGAAAAAGGTGTAATAAGAAAGTAAGCTAGCCAATTATATTAAAGAGGAAGCCAAAAGTTTCTTCAGATACATAAAATGGATGAGAGAGGTGCGAGTGGATATTGGACCACTGGAAAACAATGCTGAGGAGGTAGTAATTGGGGACAAGAAAATAGCAGAAGAACTGAATAAGTATTTTGTATCAGTCTTTTCTGTGAAAGACACCAACTGTATGGTGGAAGTTTCAGGTGTCGGGGGCATGAAGTGTGTGAAGTTACCATAACTAGAGAGAACGTTCTTGGATAACTGAAAGGTCCGAAGGTAGACAAGTGACCTGGACCAGATGGTGTACACTCAGGGTTCTAAAAGAGGTGGCTGAAGAGACTGTAGAGGCATAAGTAATGGTCTTTAAAAAATCACCAGATTCTGGTAGGGTTCAGGAAGACTGGAAAATTGCAAATGTCACTCTATTCTTCAAGAAGAGAGAGAGGCAGAAGAAAGAAAATTATGGGCCAGTTAGTCTGACCTCAGTGGTTGGGAAGATGTTGGAATTGACTGCTTAGGATGTGGTTTCAAGGTACGTCGAGGCACATGTCAGCATGTTTCCTCAAAGGAAAATCTTGCATGACTAATCTGTTGGAATACTTTGTAGAAATAACAAGTAGAATAGACAAAGGGGAATCACTTGATGCTGTGCACTTGGATTTTCTGAAGGCTTTTGATGAGGTGTACATATGAGGCTGCTTAACAAGTTAAGAGCCCATGGTATTACAGGAAAGATAGTGGCATATAGATAAAGCAGTGACTGATTGGCAGGAGGCAAAGGAAGGCTTTTCTGGTTGGCTGCCGGTGACTAGTGGCGTTCCGCGGGGGTCTGTTTTGGGATCATTCTTTTTACGATGACGTCAATGACTTGGCTTTGTTGCAAAGTTTGTGGACGTCATATACAACACTGAGGGATTCATTTTCTTGTGGGCATACTCAATAAATCCATAATAGAATAATATCCATAATAGAATCAATGAAAGACTGCACCTACCAGTGTGCAAAAGACAACAAAAACTAGACAAACACTAAATGAATGAAATAATAATTAGAAAGAAATAAAGAAAATGGGACAACAGACCCTGAAAGTGAGTCTGTAAGTTGTGGGAACATCTAAATGATGGGGCAAGTGAAGCTATCTCCTTTGCTTCAAAAGCCTGATGGTTGAGGGGAAATAACTGTTCCAGAAGCTGGTGGTATGAGTCCTGAGACTCCTGTACCTTCCTGATAGCAGCAGTGAGAAAAGAGCATGTTCTGCGTGGTGGAGCTCCTTGAAAATGGATGCTGCTTTCCTGTGATAACATTGTCTTTGTTTGTAAACCACCAACCTCATCCTCAGTATTATAACTCTGGTTCTCATCCCCCTGTGAAATTAGTTTAAACCTCCCCAACAGATGTAGTAAATTTGCCCGCAAGGATATTGGACCCACTTGGGTTCCGGGGTAACCCATCCCTTTTGAACAGGTCGTACCATCCCCAGAAGAGATCCCAAGGATCCATAGATCTGAATCCTTACCTCCTGTGTCTGGTCCTCGGCCACACATTCACCTGCCAAATCATCCTATTCCTACCCTCACCGGCACGTGACACAGGCAGCAATCCAGAGATTACTACCCAGGAGGTCCCTTTTTTCAGCTTTCTACCTAGACCAACAATGGTTTTAGCATCTAGTACTGATGTCTTGGAAACTGAGGAAAAGAGAAAGTGATCAAAGAGAAAGTTTGGAATATCGGCAAGTGTAAAATTCCAGCAATACTGATCAGAAAACATTCAGTATATTCTAAGAAGGAGCTTAACAAAGTATCAAAGAATAGGAGGGGATATATCACAAGATTTTAAAGAAGGACATGAGGGATGAAGGTTGATCATATTCAAACTCAGATTCATTTATTTATTACATATATCAAAACATACAGTGAAATGTGTTGTGTGCATTAACAACCAGCAGAACCCAGAACATGCTCTCTTCTCACTGCTGCCATCAGGAAGAAGGTAATGAAGCCTCAGATCTCACACCACCAGGTTCAGCAAAAATTATTACCCCTCAACCATCAGGTTCCTGAACTAGAGCAGATAATTTCCCTCATCCTCACTTGCCCCATCACTGAGTTGTGCCCACAACCTATGGACTCACTTTCAGCGACACTTCATCTCAAGTTCCTGTTTTTTATTTTATTTTTTCTTATTATTTCTTTCTTCTAGTATTTATATAGTTTGCTGTCTTTTACACACTGATTGAATATCCAGGTTGGTGCGGTCTTTCACTGACTCTATTATTGTTATTATTCTGCTACTGATTTATTGAGTATGCCCACAAGAAAATGAATCTCAGGATTGTGTATTGCTCAATCTAACTCACACCAATCGAACTCATTGCTCATGAAATCAAGAGTGAAATCACTCATGTGGCATTTTCTCCATTTCTCAGACACAGATTTATTTATCACATGTGCAGTACTGCACAAAAGTCTTAGGCTCATATATGTAGCTGGAGTGTCTGACACCTGTCCCACTCCCCTCACCATTCCTAACATTATCTGATCCCACCAGAGTTACAAACTCGCTTTCTGCTCCATGTTAAAATACAGTACTGTGCTAGAGTCTTAGGCATCCTAGCTATACATACGTGCCTCAGACTTCAGCACAGTGCTGTACATTGAAACACGTGAAATGTTTAGTTCGTGTTAACTGCCAACACATCCAACATATTCCAATGCCAACATAGAAATCCTACAAGGCTTGGCAGAACAACACAACAGAACATACGAAGCGACAAAGCAACAACTTTATATCCATTTGAGATGAACAAATGAAGACTTAAGGGCGATTAAAACTTTAGACAATCATATAATAATAACCAGCATAGCATTTGTTCTATTCCATAGCTGTTCTCATCATAACAAATAAAAATGTGCATTGCATTATCCTTATCTGGACTTTTCTGATCAGCAAAGTTCAAAGTTTGAAGTAAATTTATTATTAAAGTAGATACAGTTTATATCACCGCATACTACCCTGAAATTCATTTTCTTGCAGGGCAGGCATTTACAGTGGATACAAAGTATATACTAGAATCATTGAGAAACTACATAGGATGTGCAAAAGAAGACAAAATGTGCAAAAAAAACCCAAAACAATAATAATATTGAGTAATAAATGATATTGAGAATATGAGTTGTAGAATCCTTGAAAGTGATTCTGTAGGTTGGTGGAATCATTTCAGTATGTTGTTGTATTTTTATTTAGAGATACGGCATGGAACAGGTCACCCAGTAACCCTCCTATTTAACCCTAGCCAAATCGCAGGACAACTTACAATGAGCACTTATCTACTCACAGGTATGTCTTTGGAATTTGGGAGGAAACCGCAGCACCCGGAGGAAACTCTCGGGATTACGCAAAGACCATACAAACTCCTTGCAGATGGTGCCAAAATTGAACTCTGAACTTCAACGCCCTGGGCAGTAATAGCATCGCGATAACAGCTATGCTAGCATGAGGCGAGTGAAGTTGCCCTCACTGGTTCAGGATCTTGATGGTTAATGCAAGTGTAGTGATTGAACCAGATGACAATCGGAGATGTGGTTCGAAGGTTAAAGGTTGACCTGTTCTGCACGGATCTTTTCAGAGACACACAATGAAGGAACAGCTCTCGGAGAAAAGTTGACGGGAAAATTGATGGCACAAATTTCAGATCAGCAGCCGATGAACAAATGAGCTATTTGAGTAGATGGGGGGTATTTCTGCCAAAAACACTGATTGAAACACAATACATGGAAGCATTAAATGAGGTATCAACAAATATGGAAAAAATCATTCAAGGTTATGGGGGCAGATCAAACAAAATGAGACTGAATACATATTGTTCCATAACATTTCTTTATAATCCTGGTAATGCCTGCAGGAAAATGTCTCACAAGGTAGTATATGGTAACATATACAGCATTGTGCAAAAGTCTTAGGCACATAAAATTTTTACACAGTACTCTCATAATTGTACTTCTACTGTACTTCTACACTGTACTTCTACTGCAAAAAATAAACAAATTTCATGACATAGTGTATGTGCGAGATGATAAACCTGATTCTGATATGAACCTCTTTTGTGGACTGAGAGTGGGAATGGGCCAGAGAAAGGGGAATCATGGTTGGAAAAAGGGAAAGGGAAAGGGGACGGAGCTGGAAGCACCAGAGAGATGTTATGTAATAATCAATAAATCAATTGTTTGGAATCAAATTACCTTACCTGGTGTCTCAGGGCTGGGTGTGTCTGCACCTGCATCACCACCCGCTCCTGGCATTCAAACTCTGCTGCCTGCCCACACCCCTCCCGCAGAGTTCCACCCTCACCATTCCCAGCATCCTTTTGCCCCGCCAGTTTTACAAACTTACTCTCCGCTCCACGTTGACGAATATAGTACTGTGCACAAGTCTTGGGCACCCTCGTTATATACCGTATATGTGCCAGAGACTCGTGCATATAAGAATGTGCAATTTGGCATATTTAATATACCTCATCTAATTTAATTTGACATCACTTTGTTCATCTGTGCTGCCCCAGTGGCTGCTTGGTGGAGGACAAGCTGGAATGCGCTCATCTGCAGCTGCACCTGTGTGAGATGGGCAACTGCTACGGGCTTGTTCTGCAGAAACATGGCTCCTGGACAACATCCATGCATCATCACTCTATAGGCCATGGCTCTCAGGTACTTGTGCTATATTATTATTTTTAATTTTTTTTGTAACTGTATGTTTTTCTGCTATCATAATTGTATTCGCCTTATGGGCCTTGTGCTGAGTGTGTCCATTGGTACTGTGTTTTGCACCGTGGCCTCAGGAGGAAGAGTGTTTCATTTGGCTGTACTCATGTATACAGTTGAATGACAATTAAACTTGAACTTGATCAGTTCGTACAGGCATGTTGGGATAAATAGCCTCTTTCAGTGTGATAAAGCTCTACTGCCTTGAAATAGGACCCATTTGCAATTACTTTCTGTGCCCAAATAGCACATAACAGCCATTGAGCAAGCTTTGGATTACATTAGTGATCATTTGTGGATTGATTGGCAACTATCAGAGGATTGGCCAGGCATCGTTAGTCACAATTCATCTTTGTGAGGTTGAAAAGTGCCCACTGTTTACCAGGCAGTTGAATGGCCCTGCGCACATTCTCTCCTTGCCAGAATAAACAGCAGCTTTTTTGTGGGGGGGGGGGGGTAAAGAACATAGAATATAGGACATTACAACACAGCACAGGCCCTGCCCTTCCACAGAGCTGCATCCATTCTTCCATCATAGTAATGCATGTCTTCCCTTGCCAACCAGTTCACTCACAAGAATTTAATACAGACAAGTGCGAGGTTTTGCAAGCAGGGTAGGTCTTACACTGTGAACGGTAGGGCATTGAGAAGTGCAGTAGAACTGGCAATATGGATGCATAATTCATTGAAAGTGGCATCACAGGTTGATTGGGTCATAAAGAATGTTTTTGGCACATTAACCTTCATAAATCAAAGTATTGAGTACAGCAGAGGGGGTGTCACGTTGAAGTTGTATAAGAGATTGGCGAGGCCTAATTTGTAGTATTGTGTACAGTTTTGATCACATACCTATAGGAAGGATGTAAATAAGGTTGAAAGAATACAGAGAAAATTTATAAGGATTTTGCCGAGTCTGGAGGACCTGATTTATAAGGAAAGATTGAATAGGTTAGGATCGTATTCTTTAGAATGTAGAAGACTGAGATAGAGGTATACAAAATTATGAGGGCTATGGATATTGGACAGGTGAGTCCTGGGCTGGGTGCCCTGGTCACTTAAGGAAGGTGAAGTGTCTTCCAGAGCCTCTCCTTTCCAGGTGTAGTGATCGCCGCAGGACAGCTGTTTGGCTTGTCATGCAGGAGGTCACTCACATATGGCCTCCCGACGCTACTGTGTCCATGGCAATGCCTTCATGTGGCATCCCTGTTCTTACTGAGTTTACAATGTCATGGCACGATCAAGTGTCCAGTGGTATAACGAGGCATGCTGGCTGGACTCATCAGCTTTGATTGTCAGCCGGCCTAGGAGAGGGACAGCTCCGATTCCAAACCCGGGAAGATGGGACCCATTAGCCTTGCCAGGCAGTCTGCCTAGGAGAGGGAAAACTCCAGTACTCAACCTACAGCCGTGAGGAGGCCGCAGTCACCGTAGCTCACTGTGCCACTGTGGAATGTCTCCCGGCCTAAAGAGTGGAATCAGTCCATGTGCACTAACCTTCATTATAAACCTATATAGTGCAGGTGGGAAGAGAAGTCCTACAAAGATGGAGTTTTCCTTCCTGATCTTCACAAGCGAAGAACCAGCCGTCATCATCAGATAAGGTAGATGCAAGTAGGCTTTTACTGAGGTTGTGTGGGACTACAACCAGAGATCATGAGTTAAAAGTGAAAGTTTTAAGGGAAACATGAGGGGAAATTTCTTCACTCAGAGGGTCGTGGGAGTGTGGAACAAGCTGCCAGCACAAATGGTGCGTGCAAGCTCGGTTTCAATGTTTAAGAGAAGTTTGGATAAGTACATGAATTAGCTATGTTTAATAGGTTTAATAAATTATAATTGTAATGCTCAGCACTATCGGCTCGTGCTTATCTAGGGGAAACCCCATCCGCCCACCCGACTGTGTCTCATGGTTACATTGTTGCTGTGTAATGCCGCCTGGTATAACCTCACACATCAATTATCATACAGCACACAATGTACACTTTACAGGGTACTCTTTATAAATCTTACTGGGACTATGAGATTAATAGAGATACAACATAAAAGAGAAAGAAAAGGTCGCCAGACTTATCAAAGTTCAACTTCTTCGTGCACACAAGTTGGAACTCAAATAACGGGGTCTTCTCTTCACCCTGCAATGCCCTCCGACCCCCTCGACTCGCCGCTCGGGACCAACCACGGTGGTCGACCAGAGCACTTACAGCACGTCCTTCATCTCCAGGTCTCCTCCTGGAAAGCCCGCCAAACCACGCGGTTCCCAGCCACATGAGACAGAATATCACCCACAAAAAGTATAACGTGCACACCCATCGGTTCGTTCTCACCCTTCTCAATAATATAACCCAGACAAGCTGCTAGAAAAAGAACCACTGTCTCAGCAGTTAACAACACAGAGAAACCATTTTAATTATCACATAACAAAGAAGCCATTTTGATTAGCCTACGAGGTAACATAAAAGAAAAAACCCTTTACATAATAAAGGAATAAAGTTAGATTAAAACTGGAAAGGGTTCACAAGAATGATTCCAGGAATGAAAGGGTTAATGAATGAGGACTGTTGATAGCTCTGGGCCTGTACTCGCTGGAGTTTGGCAAAATGAGGTGAGATCTCATTGGAACTTTCCGAATGGGGGAGCCTAGGACCAGAGAGCACAGTCCATTTAGGACAGTGATAAGGAGCAATTTTTTTTTTCCCCGAGGGTGGTAAATCTGTGGAATTCACTGTCACAGATGGCTGTGGAGACCAAGTTATTGGGTATGTTTTAAGGGGAGTTGAAATGTTCTTGATTAGTAAGGGTGTCAAAGGTTATAGGGAGAAGGCAAGAGAATGGGATTGAGAAGGGTAATAAATCAGGCATGATGGAATGGTGGAGCAATCGTTTATGGGGTGAATCACCTAATTCTGCCCCTAAGTTTTATGGACTTAGCATATAGGAAGTAGTGAATGTTGAGTTCTCCTCAAAATGTTGAAAGTTGAGTCCTGATACAGGGTCTCAGCCTGAAACATTCGACTGCTTGTTCCTCTCCATAGACGTTGCCTGGCCTGACCTACTGAGCTCCTCAGACAGTTTTTGTGTGCCATTCTGAAGTTCCAGCATCTACAGAATCTCTTGTGTTTAGGAGAAAGTTGAAGTCTAAATTTATCTGTCCATGGTCTCCTCTAGTGCCAAGATGAGGCCACCCTCAGGGTAGAGGAGCAACACCTTATATTCAGTCTGGGTAGCCTCTAACCTGATGGCATGAACATCAATTTCTCCATCAGGTAAAAACATTTTTCCCTCCCCCTCCCCTCTTCTTCTATTCCCCACATCTTCTATTCACCTCTTTCCTCTTCTCACCTGCCTATCCTGGATCCCCTCCTCCTTCTCTTTCACCCATGGTCCATTCTCCTCTCCTCTCAGATTCCTTTCTCCCCATCCCTTTTCCTTTCCTATCCACCTGGTTTCATCTATCACCTTCTACCAGTCCTCCTTCCCCACACCCACCTTTTTATTCTGGCATCTTCCCCCTTCCTTTCTAGTCCTGAAAAAGAGTCTTGGCCCAAAACATCAACTGTTGATTTCCATAGATGCTGCCTAGCCTGCTGAGTTCCTCCAGCATTTTGTGTGTGTTGCTTTGAATTTTCAGCATTGGCAGACTTTCTCCTATTTATATTTATCTGTGCTTCTGGTAGGTCTCTAGAAATGATTGCCTTTGAAATAGTTAAGGAAACCAGCAATATATTCCTGCACAAATTTCATGCAAAATATTTCTAGATTGGACTTTAATGTTGCAATAGCACTAAATATTATTGGATCATGCATAGATTAAGTTAGTTCTTAAATACACCAGAGATTAATAAAGCGATTTCAGAGCTAGTGAAAATGCCTCAAGGTTTGATTTTAGTACTAAACTCCACTTCTCACAACACATTATCTAAGTTCAATTGGCTTGTTGAAGGTCTACAAGATTGATCACTGACAGAGTAGAACTTCAGGGGGATCTACCGGTTCCTGTTTCACAGAAAATCAGTAACTACCACAGAAATGTCTACTTGGGTTGGCTTATCACACAACACTTTTCTCAAAGCAAATCGAAATTCTGAGCGACTGACATAAATCCTGATGAATGGAATAGAGTGTTGCTGGATCTGTAATTTGACTATATTTATATTTAGGCATCCATTAGTCTCGAGAGACCATGGATTTGCGCCTTGGAAGGTCTCCAGGGTGCAGGCCTGGGCAAGGTTGTATGGAAGACCGGCAGTTGCCCATGCTGCAAGTCTCCCCTCTCCATGCCACTAATGTTGTCCAAGGGAAGGGCATTGGGACCCATACAGCTTGGCACCAGTGTCGTCACAGAGAAATGTGTGGTTAAATGCCTTGCTCAAGGACACATCACGCTGCCTCAGCCAAGGCTCGAACTAGCGACCTTCAGATCACTAGACGAACGTCTTAACCACTTGGCCACGCGTGGTCTACTATAAGGACTGATAAATTATAAACACGAGAGATTTTGCAGATACTGGCAATCCAGAGCAACAGTGACATAATGCAGGAGGAACTTAACAGATCAGACAGTGTCTAGGGAAAGGGAAAAAACAATCAATGTTTGGGCCCTCCACAAGTTTCCTGTCACCATCAGATGTGGTAGCCAACCAGTCAATCATTTTGCTACTTATTTTTCTTGTTTAGATTCCTCCAAGTCAGATTACTTTCTCCTCCCCAAAGCAATATTAATTTGCATAAATATTCATATACAATTTATATATCCAATTTGCAAGTTTACTAAAGCCTTGTACCCTAGTGGCTGTTCCCCTCAACAACAGGTATACTGCTTTAGATACTAATGGAGAGCGGGGAGTGACCTAGCAGAGGAAGGCCACAGTGGTCAGGTCTCTGACACTGAGTCTGGTTCTATGGGTCAGAAAGGAAAGGGAAGAAGAGTTAAGATGCACTGATAGGGGATTCATTGCTTAGGGGAACAGAAAGGAGGTTCTGTGAATGAGAAGGAAATTCCTGGATGATTTGTTGCCTCCCAGGTAACAGGGTCAGTGATGTCTTGAATGAAGTCAACAGCATTTCTAAGTGGGAGGGTGGGCAGCTAGAGGTCGTTGTCCATGTCGATACCAGTGACCTGGGGAACAAGGTCCTGCAAAATGAGTTCAGCGTGTTTGGTGCTAAGCTAAAGGGCAGGACCTCCAGGGTTGTGATCTCAGGATTGCTACCCCGTGTCACGTGCCAGTGGGACCAGGGATAGGAGAATCATATAGTTTAACACATGGCTAAGGAGTTGGTGTAGGTGGGAGGGCATCAGATTTTTAGATCATTGGGCTCTCTTCCAGAGAAGATAAGGAAGGACAATTTGCACCTGAACTGGAGGGGGA
Source organism: Mobula hypostoma (assembly GCF_963921235.1). Taxonomy (NCBI): domain Eukaryota; kingdom Metazoa; phylum Chordata; class Chondrichthyes; order Myliobatiformes; family Myliobatidae; genus Mobula; species Mobula hypostoma. Next base: position 9,395,703 of record NC_086112.1, on the reverse strand, counting down.
CTAATATCTGACTGTACATATAGACACTCAAACAAAAAAAAAAGATTCTCCGGACCACAGTGCACCCACGAAACATTTATCACACATAGCACATAAACAAAATATTACTGCAAATATGTAAGTTAATAAAATATAATTTGAAATGCATGCAGTGCACAGCATGGGTAAACAGTAAATAGTAAACAGTAAACAGCTCACTGTCCTAGTGATGAGACCTCAGTGGTGGCAGGGTATTCATTAGTCTCACAGTCTGAGGGAAGAAGCCATTACCCAGCCTGGCAGTCCTAGTCCTGATGCTCCTGTATCCCCTGGATGGTAGTGGGTCAAAGAGACTGTGGGATGGGGGTGTAGGGACCCTCACCAATGCTTTGGGCCATTGGTATACAATGCTCCCGATAAATGCCACAAATAGGGGTGGAGGTAGACCCTGGTGATCCTCTCAGGGGATTGGAACTTGGTGCAAAGTTCAAAGTACATTTATTATCAAAGTATGTATATGTGATACAACCTTGAGATTCATCTCCTTACAGGCAGCCACAAGACAATGAAACCCAGAATAACCCACTTAAAAAAAGACCAACAAACACCCAATGCGCAGAGGCAGAAAAAAACACTAATCATGCTAACAATAAAAGCAAGCAACAGCGCTCAGAATGAAAGTGAGTCCATAGACACGAAACACACATCAAAGTTGCTGGTGAACGCAGCAGGCCAGGCAGCATCTATAGGAAGAGGCGCAGTCGATGTTTCAGGCCGAGACCCTTCGTCAGGACTAACTGAAGGAAGAGTGAGTAAGGGAATTGAAAGCTGGAGGGGGAGGGGGAGATGCAAAATGATAGGAGAAGACAGGAGGGGGAGGGATGGAGCCGAGAGCTGGACAGGTGATAGGCAAAAGGGGATACGAGAGGATCATGGGACAGGAGGTCCGGGAAGAAAGACGGAGGGGGGGGTGACCCAGAGGATGGGCAAGAGGTATATTCAGAGGGACAGAGGGAGAAAAAGGAGAGTGAGAGAAAGAATGTGTGCATAAAAAAGAGTAACAGATGGGGTACGAGGGGGAGGTGGGGCCTAGCGGAAGTTAGAGAAGTCAATGTTCATGCCATCAGGTTGGAGGCTACCCATACGGAATATAAGGTGTTGTTCCTCCAACCTGAGTGTGGCTTCATCTTTACAGTAGAGGAGGCCGTGGATAGACATGTCAGAATGGGAATGGATGTGGAATTAAAATGTGTGGCCACTGGGAGATCCTGCTTTCTCTGGCGGACAGAGCGTAGATGTTCAGCAAAGCGGTCTCCCAGTCTGCGTCGGGTCTCACCAATATATAAAAGGCCACATCGGGAGCACTGGACGCAGTTTATCACCCCAGTCGACTCACAGGTGAAGTGATGCATTCAGGGCCCCAAACAGTCCTTCCAGGTGAGGCATCACTTCACCTGTGAGTCGACTGGGGTGATATACTGCGTCCGGTGCTCCCGATGTGGACTTTTATATATTGGTGAGACCCGACGCAGACTGGGAGACCGCTTTGCTGAACATCTACGCTCTGTCCGCCAGAGAAAGCAGGGTCTCCCAGTGGCCACACATTTTAATTCCACATCCCATTCCCATTCTGACATGTCTATCCACGGCCTCCTCTACTGTAAAGATGAAGCCACACTCAGGTTGGAGGAACAACACCTTATATTCCGTATGGGTAGCCTCCAACCTGATGGCATGAACATTGACTTCTCTAACTTCCGCTAGGCCCCACCTCCCCCTCGTACCCCATCTGTTACTCTTTTTTATGCACACATTCTTTCTCTCACTCTCCTTTTTCTCCCTCTGTCCCTCTGAATATACCTCTTGCCCATCCTCTGGGTCACCCCCCCCCCGTCTTTCTTCCCGGACCTCCTGTCCCATGATCCTCTCGTATCCCCTTTTGCCTATCACCTGTCCAGCTCTTGGCTCTATCCCTCCCCCTCCTGTCTTCTCCTATCATTTTGCATCTCCCCCTCCCCCTCCAGCTTTCAAATCCCTTACTCACTCTTCCTTCAGTTAGTCCTGACGAAGGGTCTCGGCCTGAAACGTCGACTGCGCCTCTTCCTAGAGATGCTGCCTGGCCTGCTGCATTCACCAGCAACTTTGATGTGTGTTGCTTGAATTTCCAGCATCTGCAGAATTCCTGTTGTTTCCATAGACACGAAGCCCGGAGTAGGCCGCAGCCTCAGCCTCAGCTCATCACACAGCAGAGTGAAACGCCACAGAGCCTGCAGACACAAAGCCCGGAGTAGGCCCGCAGCCTCAGCCCATCACACAGCAGAGTGAAACGCCACAGAGCCTGCAGACACAAAGCCCGGAGTAGGCCCGCAGCCTCAGCCCATCACACAGTAGAGTGAAACGCCACAGAGCCTGCAGACACAAAGCCCGGAGTAGGCCCGCAGCCTCAGCCCATCACACAGTAGAGTGAAACGCCACAGAGCCTGCAGACACAAAGCCCGGAGTAGGCCCGCAGCCTCAGCCCATCACACAGTAGAGTGAAACGTCACAGAGCCTGCAGACACAAAGCCTGGAGTAGGCCGCAGCCTCAGCCTCAGCTCATCACACAGCAGAGTGAAACACCGCAGAGCCCACAGACACGAAGCCCGGAGTAGGCCGCAGCCTCAGCCTCAGCTCATCACACAGCAGAGTGAAACGCCACAGAGCCTGCAGACACAAAGCCCGGAGTAGGCCCGCAGCCTCAGCCCATCACACAGTAGAGTGAAACGCCACAGAGCCTGCAGACACAAAGCCCGGAGTAGGCCCGCAGCCTCAGCCCATCACACAGTAGAGTGAAACGTCACAAAGCCTGGAGTAGGCCGCAGCCTCAGCCTCAGCTCATCACACAGCAGAGTGAAACACCGCAGAGCCCACAGACACAAAGCCTGGAGCAGGCCCGCAGCCTCAGCCTTAGTACAACGAAGAGTGGAGCAAACGTCATGGAGCAATGTACAGAACCAGCCTGACCCTTACCTCTGGTACTGACACCCTGCCTTTTCAATCCATCCAGCCTGGGGTTTAAATTGTCCAAATGTCAGCCGGGGGGGGGGGGGGCAGGGGTCTTCGCTGTAAAATCCAATCTAAGATAGTCATGGTGAAATTGATATCGTTTGGAAAGTTTGGTTTTATACAATCCAATAAATACCCAGAAGATGCTTTTCAAAATGCTAGTATAACAGGGATACTCGGTGGTTTAAGATAAAATCTGACAAATTGTAGATATTGCATGATCTAAGAGATCAGGAGGTGTCTTGTAATGAACCAATCAAAAACATTAGTCCTAATGAGACTTAAGAAATGCAGTTAACAGATTGAAAAATGCTACCAGATTGGAACTGAGGAATTGCTAATTTGCACAATGCACTAATAAGACCACAAGACATAGGAGCAGAATTAATCCATTCAGCCAATCACGTATGCTTCAAACACAGCTGATTTATTATCCCTCTCAACCCCATTCTCTTGCCTTTTCCTTGTTACCCTTGACACTCTTAATAATCTATAATCTTCCAAACCTTCGCTTTAAATATGCCCAATGACTTGGCTTCCACAGCCTTTTGTGGCAATGAATTCCACAGATTTACCACCCCCTGGATTAGGAAATTCCTCCTCAAGTCTGTTCTAAAGTGAAATCCTTGCATTCTGAGGCTATGCTCTCTGGTCTTAGACTCCTTGACAAAGGAAAATATTCTCTCCACGTCTACTCCAGTTAGACCTTTCAATTATATATATAGGCATCCATTAGTCTCATGAGACCATGGATTTGCGCCTTGGAAGGTTTCCAGGGCACAGGCCTGGGCAAGGTTGTATGGAAGACCGGCAGTTGCCCATGCTGCAAGTCTCCCCTCTCCACACCACCAATGTTGTCCAAGGGAAGGGCACTAGGGCCGATACAGCGTGGCACCGGTGTGGTCGCAGAGCAATGTGTGGTTAAGTGCCTTGCTCAAGGACACAACACGCTGCCTCAGCTGAGGCTCGAACTAGCGACCTTCAGATCACTAGACCAACGCCTTAACCACTTGGCCACGCGCCAACACCTTTCAATATTTGACAGGTTTCAATGTGTTCCCACCCCCCACCATGTCATACATCAATCTGGCCACCAGAGGGAAGCAAAGATAACAAGCCAACCCCTTAATGCTCACCTGCCTTTAAGGCTGATTATTAATTCATGGTTATCACCTGTGCCTTGTTTGTAGTCTGACATAATTTCCTTATCCCTGATTTCTTTGTTCAGTCTTGGCATCATCCTTTGTAAGTGAAGATGTGTTTTTGTTTGAACTTTATTTTTTTTGGATTTTGACTTTGCCTGTCAGCTTCTTCGGATCCTCTGCCTGTACCTTGCCTGTTTAGGAATCCAGTAAAACCTTGTTGGATTTTTTTCTGCTAATTTTGTGTGACTTTTCTCTGCAATTGGGTTCACCAAGTTGCTGTCCAAGTTGCATGCCATCTTGGTCAATGTCTCCCATCCACTACATAATGTACTGGTTGGGCACAGGAGTACATTCAGCCAGAGACTCATTCCACCGAGATGCAGCACAGAGCGTCATAGGAAGTCATTCCTGCCTGTGGCCATCAAACTTTACAACTCCTCCCTTGGAGGGTCAGACACCCTGAGCCAGTAGGCTGGTCCTGGACTTATTTCCTAGCATAATTTACATATTACTATTTAACTATTTATGGTTTTATTACTATTTAATTATTTATGGTGCAACTGTAACGAAAACCAATTTCCCCCGGGATCAATAAAGTATGACTATGACCACTAATCAGTATGAGGGAAGTTAAAACTGTGACACCTCATTCTTCTGAACTCCAGTGAGTACAGGCCCAGAGTCATCAAATAGTCCTCATACATTAGCCCTTTTGTTCCTGGGATCAATGCCAGCACATCCTTTCTTAGATTGGAGGGCCAAAAACTACTCACAATAATTAGGAAACTCATACCTAATGTTTTAATTTTGTTGCTTTGCTGTTCAAATATTATTATTTTTAATGGAATAGCTCAACTGTGCAGTACAACCAATTTGCTGAAATCTGTACATTATAAGTACTACCATCAACCTCAGAGGGGAGGCACAGTTGTGTAGTGGTTAGCACAAAGCTTTACAGTACAGGCAACCTAAGTTCAATCTCTGCCACTGCCTGTAAGGAGTTTGTATGTTCTTTTGGTGGCCGTGTGGGTTTCCTCCCAGTCCAAAGATGTACTGGTTAGGAGTTTAATTGGTCGGTGCAAATTAGGCTGGAATTGGGTCGGGAGATTGGTGGGCAGCATAGCTTGAAGAGCCAGAAGGGCCTATTCATTGCTGTATCTCAATAAATATTTTTTTTTTAATTCTTATGGTCTATCCATACCGATTCAGACAGATTGACTGCAAAATGCCTGTATAACTCCTGTATGAATAATGTGGTGCTATGCAAGGAAGTTGCTGCCCCTCATTTTTTTTTCTCTCTCAAAATAGTACTATTCCTGCAAGATTCTTTTCAGATTGGGTCTAAAATAAATGCTGCCTCTGGTAGCATTAAAGGGTTTAATGAAAAAAGAAATCAGGCCTTTTTTCATGCCATCATTCTGGAGTTTGAAACTTGGGATCGTCTTTGGGTACAGTATGGTAGCGATGCAGTTAGCACAGGGCCAGTAATCGCCAGTCAGGACTCAACTTTTTTCCATTGTCTCAAAGGAACATGTAGATTCTCCCCGTAACCTTGTGGGTTTCCTCTGGGTGCTCGGATTTCCTCCCACATTCCAAAGACGTATGGGTTGGAGTTGGTGAACTGTGGGCTTTGCTACGTTGGTGATGGAAGCACGGAGCCACTTGCGAGCCGCCCCCAGCACTACCTTCGCTGATTTGATTTGATTTTACAATGCATTTCACTGTATGTTTTGATATTTTGATGTACATGTGACATATAAAACTAATCTTATCTCATAATTAAAAACTAAAATTCACTCAGCTTTATTACCAGAGTTATTTTGTGTTCTCATGTCTTTTTTGCTTGCTCTTTCATGGGTACGTTACCTTATAATAACAAAGTTAAACTAACTGTATTTTCATATTTGATGATAAATTGTTCAGAATACTCAGCCTTGCACCATAATATACTTTGGTAGGAGAAGTTATTAAAAGAAAGAGAGTGCTGTTTTATTAATGGTGGCAGACTAAAGAGAGAAAATAATTATTATGTATTCCATCTAACAAATAATTCATAACTTATTTATAAAAACCTTTGATTACTGCACACAGTGGAAAAGGCAAATCTATTTTTCTAATAACCATCCTCCCCTTAATACATTAGCAAGTGTTTATAAATTGGGGCTGATTATTTATTTATTTTTATTGAGATACAGGGTGGAATAGGTCTTCTTGGCCCTTTGACCTGCACCACCCTAGCCTAATCACGAGATTTCTTTGGACTGTGGGAGGAAACCGGAGCATCTGGAGGAAACCCACATGGTCACGTGGAAAACATAAAAACGCCTTACAGGCAATGGTGGGAATTGAACCTAGGTCACCTGTACCATAAAGCATTGTGCTACCCCCTGTGTTACCATGCCATGTGGGTAAAGCGTTATGGTGTAATGTGTTAAGTATCACAAACACAAGAAACCCTGCAGATGCTGGAAATCCAAAACAACAGATACAAAATGCTGGAGAAACTCAGTAGGCCAGACAGCTTCCATGGAAAAGAGTCAACAGTCGACATTTCGGGGTAACATCCATCTTCAGGAAAGGAAGAGGAGAAGTTAGAGTAAGAAGGTGGGGGAGGGGAAGAAGTAGTACAAGATGGCAGGTGATAGGTGAAACTGGGAGATGGGAAGGGGTGAAGTAAAGAACTGGGAAGTTGATTGCCTGGAGAAGAGGGAATCTGTTAGGAGACGACAGAAGATTTCACGGAAGAAAGGGAAGGGGAAGGGGGAGGAGCTCCAGAGCGAAGTGATAGGCAGGTAAGGAGATGAAATGACAGGAATGGGGAATGGTGAAGAAGAGGAGGGAGGGCAATTACCGGAAGTTCAAGAAATGGACGTTCCCGCCATCAGGTTGCTTATGTGTTGAGTATATTCAGTCAATCGCTCCTAAATTTAGAGTGACATCAATTATTCAGAATAATAACACAATGTAAAATGTTGGAAAAATTAATTGTTTTGTAATTAGTATTTGTACAATCATTTCCTCATTGTTCATGCTATTAAGTTGTTTTAATTACATTATATTATAATTGCATTTTGCTATTGAGGGTGTAATAAGGCACAATTAGAGTGCACCTAACTTTCTCTGTAACCTAGCTGCCAGATGTATTCATCACTGTATGAGGAACTCGATTTATTAATTATAGAACAAAATTGTACATAATGTACCAACAGATTTTTTAGTTTAGCAACTAGTATATCAAAAGCAATCTCCCAGCACATTAATTGCCATAAATATTTACACATTGTGCTCCATCAGTTGATCATAAATAACCTGAACGCCGCATCCAATCTTAATATACACTCAGTACCCACTTTATTAGGTACCTCCTGTACATTATAAAGTGGCCACTATGTATATGTTTGTGATCTTCTGCTGCTGTAGCCCATCCTCTTCAAGGTTTGATGTGTTGTTTGTTCAGAGATGCTCTTCTGCACACCACTGTTGTAAAGTGTGTTTATTTGAGTTACTGTCACCTTCCTGTCAGCCTGAACCAGTCTGACCATTCTCCTCTGACCTCTTTCATTAACAAGGCATTTTCACCCACACAACTGTCACCCATAGGATATTTTTTTTCTTCCTCGCACCAGTCTCTGTAAACCCTTGAGAGTGTTATGCGTGAAAATTCCAGGAAATCAGTGGTTTCTTAGATATTCGAACAACTCAGTCTGGCACCAACTGTCATTCCATGGTCAAGATCACTTAGATCACATTTCTTCCCCATTCTGATCATTGATCTGAACAACTGAACCTCTTGACCATGTCTGCATGCTTCCCCTGTAAAAATATTATATGTAGGAGAAATTCATCTTTGCCTGTTTGTACTGAGCACATAAAGAATAATGGCCATAGACTACATTCACCTCAGCTTGTTTGACTTCACAACTGAATATCGAATACAAACTTTGAAGTAAATTTATTATCAAAGTGCAGTACATACAGTATGCATACACTGGCATATACAACCCTGAGAATAACTGCTAACAGATCCACAGCTCTGTGCAAAGGTCTTAGGCACCCTAGATTTTTTATATGGTTTCAGATGGTATGGCCTCCATACAGCCCTGATCTCAACATGACTGAAGCTATATGAGGTTACTTTGAGAGAAGGAAGCAAGTGAGACAGCTGGAATCTGCAGAAGAACTGTGGCAAGTTCTCCAAGATGCTTGGAACAACCTACCAGCTGATTTTCTTATAAACCTGAACGACAGTGTACCTAAGATAATTGATTCAGCTTTAAAGGCAAAGGATGGTCACACCAAATATTGATTTGATTTAGATTTTTACTGTTTACTTCCCCTTAGAGTAAATTTTTGATATTTAGAAACTCTTCATTTCAAAGTTCAAAGTACATTTATTATCAAAGTATGTATATTATATAAAACCTTGAGATTTGTCTACTTACAGGCAACCACAAAACAAAGAAACCCAATAGAATCCATTTAACCAGAAGATCGTCAAACACCCAACGTGCAGAGAGAGAAAAAAATCATGCAAACAATAGAAGCAAGCAAATAGCATTGAGAACTTGAGTTCACGAAACTGGGTCCACAGCCAGGCATCACTGCAGTTGAATCAGGAGTCCGTTTGTTTCAGGCCACAGGCTCAGTTCAGTGCAGAGCAGTGGAGCAGTGAGCCTCGTGGACCAGGGAGCTGAACCAGTCCGTCCCTTGCCTCGGGCCCTTCAGCCCTCAGTGCGTAGATCCAATTAAATTAGAAGTCAGATGGCTAACTAATCTCATCTCTTTTGCCTACACAATGTCCATATCTTTCCATTTCCCTCACATGTATATGTCTATCCCACCGCTGACTGTAAGGGGCTTAAATGTTCTCCCTGCCACTGTGTGGGTTTCCTCTGGGTGCTCTGGTTTCCTCCCAGAGTCCAAAGACATATCGATTGGTAGGTTAGTTGGTTATTGTAATTTGTCCCGGGATTAGGCTACGGTTAAATCCGGGGTTGCTGGACAACGTGGCTCGAAGGGCCAGAAGGGCCTGCTTCACACTGTATCCCAATAAATAAATGAATTAATAAATATAAACGTCTCTTAAAAGTCTCTAATGTACCTGTCTCTACCACCACCCAAGGCAATGTATTCCAGATACCCACAACTCTGTTTTAAAAAATTTGGTGCTCACATCCCCTTTGAAATTATTCCCTCTCACCTTAAATATATACCCTCTAGTATTAGACATTTCACTGGTGGGAAAAAGATACGGTCTATCTACTTTATCTATGCCTCTTATAATCTTATAAACCTCTGTCAGATCTCCCCTCAGCCACCATCTCTCCAGAGAGAACACCCAGAGTTGTTTTCTCTGTGGGATTAGTGTAATTGAGTGTTTAATGATTGATGTAGACTCAGACCATAAGCCCATATGACATAGGAGCAGAATTAGGTCCATCAAGTCTGCACCATTCCATCATGGCTGATTGATTTTCCGTCTCAACCCCATTCTCCTACCTGTAACATTTGACACCCTGACCAATCAAGAACCTATTAACCTCTGCTTTAAATATCCCCAATGACTTGGCCTCCACAGCTGCCTGTGGTAATGAATTCCACAGATTCACCACTCTCTGGCTGAAGAAATTCCTCTTCATCTTGTTCTAAAGGGACATCCTTGCATTCTGAGGCTGTGTCCTCTGGTCCTAAACCCTCCCCTATGTGGGAATTCCTCTCCACGTCCATAGTTTTGATTCTGTGTTGTATGACTCTGAGTATCAAATTTTGCAATTTTCCATTTATTACTTTTGTCAGGAGGAATATTTCAAACTAATGGAGCACACGTATCAGGAATTCCATCAATAGAGGTGGACCAAGACATGCTGATTTATCACTAAATCACTAGTTACTCGATACCCATTCATCCAGTATCATATCAGTACCCTTCCCTCTTCTTTCAGTCCCCATTCTGACTCCTCTTTCACGTCTCCTCTTCTCACCTGTCACCTCCCCTGTAGCCCCTCCTCCTTCTCTTTTGCCCATGATCTACTCTCCTCTCCTGTCAGATTCCCTCTTCCCTTTACTTTTTCCACCTATCACATCCCCCACCCACCTGATTTCACCGATCTCCTTCTAGCTTGTACTCCTTCTCCAACTCCTACCTTCTTATTCTGGTTTCTTTGCCTTTCCTTTTCGGTTCTAATGATGGGTCTCGGCCCAAAATGTGGGCTCTTTATTCCTCTTCAGCCTGACCTGCTGAGTTCCTTCAGCATTTTGTGTGTGTTGCTCTGGATTTCCAGCGTTTGCAGGATCTCTTGTGCTTACCAGTTTCTCTGATAATTTTCTTCACAGTTACAGCGACTAGACTGGGGAATGAAAGAGTATTCTAAGAAATCATAAATTGGAAGTGAAGGTAAACAAGAGTAAAATGTCCGACTAAAGGAATACAGGCCTGGCTTTAGACAACTGCAGTAGTGTATCTGTGAACATGTTAACACAGTCCTGCTGGATAAGGCTGAAAGACATGTTTGTACCAGTTACTCCACATTCCTCTATTAACAGTTGTAATAAGTAACGGTTGGCAATTGATTACAGAGCTCAGATTTTCATTTGAGACGGGACTGAATCAGGTAATGTTTCATCCAGACTCTTCAAGTAGGATTCCGAGGGGATTATAGATCCTGAGACTCATGAAGTCTATTTATGTTCAAAGTCAATAGGAATGAGATTACCTCATATGCAGGAAAGACGTAAAGGAAAGTGGACGGGTGTGGAGCTGCATGCAAACAGAAGCCCACTCTCCGAATAAGAATCAGGTTTATTATCACTGATACATGGAAATAAATTTGAAAATATGTAGCTCAGGTGGTCGATTGGGTTGAGTTGTCTGTTGTGTGCAGCTTGGGTTGAGTTGTTCTCAGATCTCGGCAATTTACTTGCAAATAAATGTCTTGTCACATACGAGGAGGCATCATCAGTGTGTGTCCTCTGAATGCTTGGCCTTTATATACTTAGCAATCAGCTGATTGGTCATCATGATGGAAACCCAATTGTGACATAGGGAGGGAGTCTCATCGCTGGTTGGTTGCATGGTGAACTGCGTGTGTTGTGGTCTGGAACTTTGCCTGCTTTGGCTCATAAATAGGATCAAAGTTGACATGTCTGTTTACAGAATTGTTCATGGAAAACCATGCTTCTAGGAATTCTCTTCCAACACCCCATGTCTGCTTGCTCCATGACCTTCACTGATGCCCAGTCCAATTTCTGCCCCTCTCGATCTTCATGGGTAGGGGCTAGGGAGAGTTGGTCATACCGCATCACAGCCAGTTGATGTTCATGAGTCCTTGTGGATAGTTTTCTCCCAGTTTGACCAATACAATATTTGCTGCGGTCCCCATATTAGATTTTGTAGATGACATTGGTCTTGTCCAGTAGCTTGGTTTGTTATTTTGGTCTACAAAGTACTCTCCTTAACATTACTGCTGGCTTATGTATGACCGAAATTCTACTTAGTTCAACCCAATCACAGATATATGTTATGAAATGTGTTGCTTTGCACTGGAGGATGTAAAAATGACAATAAATTACAAAAATACATAAATAGTGCAAACGATGAATAATGAGGTTGTGTTCATGAGTTTAGGGACCTTTCAAAAATCTGATGGGAGATGAAATAAAGCTCTTCTTAAGGCATTGAATGTGGCTTTTCATGCTCCTGTACCAGCTCTCTGATGGTAATAGTGAGAAGAGGGCACATTTTGGGTGGCAAGGGTCCTTAGTGATGGAAACTGCCTTTTGAGGAACTGCCTCTTAACGATATCCCCATGGTGGAGATGTTTATGCCTGTGATAATGCTGGCTGAGTCTCCAATCTTCGGGAGCCTCTTGCAAGCCTGTGCCAGATGGTGATGCAACCGGTCAGAATGATCTCTATTGTACATCTATAGAAACTTGCAAGGCTTTGGTAACATACCTGCACTGTAGTCAGGCTTTTCCACTGAGATTGAGTAGGTCTACAGCTAGAGGCGATGGGTTAAGTGTGAAAACGGAAAAGTTGAAGGGGAACATGAGGGAAAAGTTGGATAGGTACAAGGATGGTAGGGGTATGGAGGGCTATGGTCCAGGTGCTGGCCGATGGGAGTAGGCAGTTTAAATGGTTCGTCACACACTAGAATGCCATATTAGCATTCATTTCAAGAGGTCTAGAATACAAGAGCAAGGATGAGGCTTTATAAGGCACTGGTGAGGCCACATACTGACCCAGATTCAAAGATGAATCCCTGAATACAGTCCAGTACACTGATTCAAAGTAGTCCTGTAGCCACTCCTGTGCTTCCCTTGTCCAAACCTTCTTGGTCCTCACTGCTGGTGCTGCAGTCTTCAGTCTCTGCCTATACTCAAGGAGTAGAAGTACAACTAGGTGATCAGACTTCCCAAAGTGAGGGCGTGGAATAGCACGGTAGGCATTCTTGATGGCGGCGTAACAATGGTCCAGTGCGTTAGTATTGCAAGTGATCTGTTGATGGTAGTTGATTAGTGATTTTTTCGGACTGGCCTTGTTAAAATCTCCCAAAACGATGGTGAAGGCGTTAGGGTGCGCTGTTTTGTGCATGTTGATCCCATTGCTCAGATCACTAAAGCCTGGTTGACATTGGCCTGAGGTAGAATGTAAACTGCTCCCAGAATGACCCCAGAGAACTCCTGTGGTAGGTAAAAAGGAAAACACCTAACTGCTAGATATTCCAGGTCTGGTGAGCAGAATTGGGACAGCACTGATATATTTGTGCATGAAGAAGAGTTAATCATGAGGCTCCTTCACCTCTGCTTTTGAGAGACTCTATAGGTCTATCCTGACAGTGTATAGCAAACCCGTTGATGTGAATTGCTGCATCCAGTACAGAAGGGGTTAGCCAGGATTCCGTGAAACAACGGACACACATAGTCCTAATGTCCCTCTGATTCAGTACCCTGGCTCTGAGATAATCGACTTTATTTACCAGAGACTGCATGTTCGCCAGCAAGATAGTTGGTATAGGGAGTTTAAAATCCTGTTTCCTTAAACGCACTTGTAATCCTGATCTACGCCCGTGCTTCCTCCATGGGCACTTCCAACCACAGACTATGTTGTTTCCGTCGGTTTTAAGCAGCGATAGTTCGTTTAAATGCGTTAAGACATCTTTGTTGACTGTACTGACCTTGGAAGCAGTTGTGCTCAATATGAGGGGGGAGCTCATGGAAACCTTTTGAATGTTGAACAGTCTAGAATGAGCAGATGTGGAAAGGATGTTTCCCATGGTGGGAGAGTCAAGGATAAGAGTCCACAGCCTCAGGATAGACGGGCGCCCTTTCAAAACAGAGATGCAAAGAAATTTCTTTAGCCAAAGGGTGGTGAATTTGTGGAATTTGTTGCCACATGCAGCTGTGGAGGCCAGGTCACTGGGTGTATTTAAGGCAGAGATTGAGAGGTTCTTGATTGGACATGGCATCAAAGGTTACAGTGAGAAGGGGTTGAGGAGGAGATTAAAAAAAAGGATCAGCCATGATTGAATGGCAGCACAGACTCGATAGGCCAAATGGCCTAATTCTGCTGCTTTGTCTTATGGATAGACCAAAGAGCCTGTTTCTGTGCTGTTCTTTGCTGTGACTATATTTCAATAAATTTTCAGTAATAATGTAAATATATTGTTTAAGCATTCTTTGTTTACACAATTCATTATGGGTTATATCTAAGAAGTACGTGAATGGCACATGTCATTACACCAACACACCATGTGTGAGTGCCTCACTAACAAAAAAAGAAAAAGAATAACTAAGTAAATAGGCTCTTGTGTTTTTCTTTTGATTAGTTAGACATAAAAAAAACAAATGAAGTAGACCCACTGCTGTGCCTTCTTCATAATTGCATCAAGGTGTTGGTTACAGGACAGATCATGTTGACACATTGACGCTAGGGAACTTAAAGGTGGTGCACCAAAGAGTTGTTTTCTGTGTTGTAGGATTCTATCACTACATGGCTTAATGTGATATACATATTCTTAACGTTTTTACTTATTGTCATAAACTAGCTGCAGAATAAACTAGCTTTGGTAGAATAAGGTTTACATAGAAAAATGCAGAGATGATTGACAAAGTAAGGAAGGAGGCATAATCTTCATCAGCATCATCATTATGTGTCATGTCCAATGATGTGATTATGAGAACATTGTCATTCTTCTGATGGCTGGCACTGTAAAGTGTTATGCTAATTGTGATGCCACCATTCCACACAAGGACAAATAAAGAGTTTTGACCAAAATTGTTGATCGTTGATTTCCTGCTAGAGATGCTGCTTGACCTGGAGTTCCTCCAGCATTTTGTGTGTTACTTTTCACTCATCATCTATTCACAAGGAATTGGATAAAGGCAGGGAATTAAATCATCATCATTTTGTACCATGTTGTATAAGATGGGCAATCATGGTCTTCCATCTGTCTTTATCTACAGAACGAGGGAATGTTGCCTGTGGGGAAGACTTTCTTCATGCTGCTGTTCTTAATTATTTTCTCCATCCATGACCATGATTGGTCTTGGCAAATTTTTATACAGAAGTGGTTTGCAATTGCCTTCTTCTGGGCAGTGTATTTACAAGACTGGTGACCCCAGCCATTATCAATACTCTGCAGAGATTGTCTGCCTGGTATCAGTGGTCACATAACCAGGATGTGATCTGCACCAGCGGCTCATACGAACATCCATCACCTGCTCCCGTGGCTTCACATGACCCTGATCGGGGGACTAAGCACCTTGCCCATGGGTGACCTGCAGGTTAGTGGAGGGAAGGAGCACTTTACAGAGACGTATCTCCACCCCACCACCCAATCTTCATATAGTGTTATCAAGAGATGCAATGACATAGATTATAGTGGGAGTCTCTGTTATGTTGTAGCTGAAACAGTAATCACATTAGGCTATTTAACCAATAAAAAAACGTATTTAGAAAATAGAGCATAGAAAACTACAGCACAATACAGGCCCTTTGACCCACAAAGTTGTGCCAACCATGTAAACTACTCTAGAAACTGCCCAGAATTTCCCTACCCCATAGCCTACCATTTTTCTAAGTTCCGTGTACCTATCTAAGATTCTCTTAAAAGACACTATTGTATCCGCCTCCACCACCGTCACTGGCAGTGCATTCCACGCACCCACCACTCTCTGTGTGAAAGAAAATGAAGTTTCTGGGACATTTCGTCAGAACTTTGCTGATATGTTGATTATTTTCTGATGAGTTTAGGAGTGTGCTAACCACATACTGACCAACAGTTAATGTCATGGATGTGCCTAGTACCATTGCTGAAAGAAAACCCCATGTTACCATCACTTTCTTATTTATACAGCTCGGTAACAGAACCTTCTGGCCCAAAGAACCTGCGCCACACAGTTACACCCATGTGACCAAGTGCACAATTTGTTTTCTTCTGCACCTTGGCTGTTTGTCAGTGAATAGTTTTTCATTGATTCTTCTGTATTTCTCTGTTCTACTGTGAATGCCTGCAGGAAAGTGAATCTCACTGTAGTATATGGTGACATCTCCATACTTTGGTTATAAATTGACTTTGGACTTTGTAGGTCTTTTGACTGTGGGAGGAAACCAGAGGAGCAAGTGGCCAGTTCCTGCCAATTTTCAAAAAGTGAAGGTGGGACTGTCAACATGAGGCAACTTAATCATTCTCATGAGCGAATCCTCTCATGTCATGTGGGGTATAAAGTAACACAAAGCCCTGTTAGACTTCCCCATCATCAATTCAGCTAGTTAAAAGTTTGTCTCAATTGTCATTTTTATTTAAATTGAATACCTTTGGAAATTATTGCCAGTTTTCAGTTGAGCGAATCTCAGTTTCTGGAACACACGTAATCCAAATGCATGAACTCACATGTCATGTAAATGGAAGTCTTAGGATAATTGGTAGAGATGTCCCTCTTGCTACAAATCAGCAGTCACCCACCATGAGGGAAATAAAATCTGTCAAATCCAACATGTCACATTACAGCAAAGGAAATGACAAGCCGTATTAAAAGAGGTAATTTCAGAATCGGAACCAGGTATACTGTCACTGACTTAAGCCATAAAATTTGTTGTTTTGCAGCATCAGTACGGTGCAAGGAGAAGAATTTATGATAGATTCATCGAGCATTACAGCACAGAAACAGACCCTTCGGCCCATTTTGTCATACCTGTACTGTTACTCTGCCCACATTCTGCCTATCGACCTACACCTGTACCATTGCCCTCCACAACCCTCTCATCCATGTTCTTATCCATGCTTCTGTTAAGTGTTGAAAGCAAACCCATGTCCACCACTTCCACTGACAGCTTGTTCCACTCTCTTAAGGTGAAGAAGTTTCCCCTCAGGTTTCCCTTAAATATTTCACCTTTCACCCTTAACCTATGACTTCTAGTTTTAGTCTCACTCAATCTCAGTAAGGAAAAGCCTGGTTGCATTAATCCTATCTCTACACCTTATAATTTAGTATACCTCTATCAAATCTTCCCTCCTTTTCCAACATTCCACAAAATAAAGTCCTAAATTACAAAATAAATAAATAGTACAAAACATAATGAAGAAGTGTTCATGAGTTCATAGAATCATTTAGAAATTTGATGGTGGAGGGGAAGAAACTGTCTGTAAATCATTGAGTGTTGGTTTTCAGGGGCCTGTACCTCCTTCCTGATGGTTGTAATGAGAAGAGGACAGGTCCCAGATTATGAGGGTCCTTAATGAAGAATACTTCCTTCTTGATGTGTCACCTCTTGGCGATGTCCTCAATTGTGGGGAGGGTTGTGCTGATGATGGAGCTGGCTAAGTCTAGAACCCTCTACAGCCTCTTGCAATCTTACACATTTTAGCCTCCACACTAGGCATTGGCACAACCAGTAAGAATGTTCTCTACAGTACATCTATGGATATTTGCTAGTTTTTGGTGACATGCAAATCTCCTCAAACTCCTAATGAAGTAGAGTTGCTGGTGTGTCTTCTTCATGATTTGAGTAGTCATGCTGTTTTTGGCCTACCCATTTTCTGTTTCCATAGAAACTGGGGAGTCCTGTAGACCTGCAGGACACTGTACCTAAATGAGTTTCAATGTCATGAACACAGGAGATTCTGCAGATGCTAGAAATCCAAAGCAACACACATAAAATGCTGGAGGAACTCAACAGGTCAGGCAGCATCTGTGGAAATGAATAAACAGTTGACATTTTGGGCTGACACACTTCTTCAGGAACGGAAAGAAACGGGGAAGATGACAGAATAAAAAGGTGGGGCAGCAGAAGAAGAATAACTGGAAGGTAATAGGTGAAGCCAGGTGGGTAGGAAAGATAAAGAGCTGGAGAAGAATAGGAGATGAGCGAAGACCATAGGAGAAAGGGAAGGGAAAGGGACACCAGGGGGAGGTGATAGGCAGAAGAGAAGAGGTAAGAGGCCAGACTGGGGAACAGAAGAAGAGGGGAGGGAATTTTTTTTACCAGGAGGCGAGATTGACATTCATGCCATCAAGTTGGAGGCTACCCAGATAGAATATAAATTGTTGCTCCTGCAGCCTGAGGGTGGCCTCATCTTGGCAGTGACTTGTCAGTTATCTTGTGTTCACACAAGGAGGACTGGGAACACATTTCTGATGGCCTCTAGTGTCTAGTCCTGAGAGAGGTTAAAATTAAGGCAAGAAGCACAGAAGTTGTCACTGTTGACATTTTAAAATATTAATGATTAAAGGTTGCTCTGCTCAACAGATTGATACCATTGTGGAAAAGGAAATGAACCAGAAATCACGTTTTATTTTTACGATGCTGTGGTCAAAGAGGATTGTACATGGTCTGCAGACAAATACTGATCAAGGCAGCCTTGTTTTGCCTCAAGCTTTCTTATATTCTAACTGAGTAAAGGCTGAATTTAAATATCTCAGGATCAATGGTCTGGAAGCTTAATGGCGTGAGTTAAATATGCAAGGTGCGTGGAGACAGTTTCAGGTGGGAAACTGCATGGTGTGCAGTTTCTACAGTACAGTCTGCATATCATGTCAGTGGCAAGTTGCCATCAGAAGTCAGCTTGATTGACAGCCTTGGCTTTCATTTCAGTACCTTGAGGCTAACCTTAGATTGAGTTGCAAAACCAGGATACGGGTGATTAGCAGCTCAGGGGGAAGTGTCCTCAGCCCTTGGGAGAATGTCCCATATTCGCCAATGAGTATTTGTGTAGTTGGAAGGAAGATAGGAGGGGTCAGGCAGCATCTATGGAGGAGAATAAACAGTCAACATTTTAGGCTGAGACTTTCGATCGGAGTCTTCCAGCAGCAGTTCTCCAGCAGCTCTTTTGCCTTCTCTTGCATGTCAGAACACATTTGACACAGTCGGTAAAGCTCACCGATACCTCCACTTTCTGAGGAAGCTGTAGACGTGCAGTAGAGAGCGTCCTGACAAGCTCTATCCCTGCGTGGTACAGAAACTGCCCTGCAGCGGACAGAAAAACTCTACAACAGGTAATCAAAACTGCCCTGCGCATCAACGGCACCAGCCTACCTGCCATCAAGGACACGTATACAGAAGGATGCTGGAAAAGGCCAGTAACATCATGAAAGATTCCACCCACCCTGCACATGGACTGTCTGTCCCACTCCCATCAGGGAGGAGGCTACATATCATCCACACCAAGACCACCAGACACAAAGTCAGTTACTTTCCCCAAGTAGTAAGGCTGATCAACACCTCCACCTTCTACACAACCCCTCACCTACGTCCACCCCCCACACCCTCAACCAGCACTACTTTATCATATCCTGTCAGTCACCTTATGTACAGACACTCCTGTGCCTAGCATCACTTTATGGACATTACAATCCACCTACTTATATAAACTATCTTATACATTTATACTTTCTGTGTTCAAATTTCATGACATATGCCAGTGATATTGAACCTGATTCCGATTCAAATTGCAAAGTACATTTCAATTGTTCAATAGTTCATTGCTTCAATGGTTCCATTTAATATCAGAGATGTGTACAATATGCAGCCTGAAGCACTTGCTCTCCGCAGACATCCACGAAACAAAAGTACAACCCCAAAGAATGAATGACAGGAAAAATGTTAGAACCCCAGAGACCCCTTTCCCCCTCCTACACACAAGCAGCAGCAAAGCATCAAGCTTCCCCTTCTCCTTCCCCCCACTTATTCCAGAAAAAACCTCAGCACCCCCCCCCCCACCACCCACCATGCCAGCAATAGCAAAGAGACCATGATCTAGAACCCACTGTTTACCCAACAGGTCGACATGTCTCAGGCTGTCCCTCTCCCTCTCACTAACAACGGAGAGAGAGGTATCGTTTCTGCCACAGTAGGAGGGGAGACGAAGGTCTCGCTGTTTTGATGTTACAGTCTACGGCATTGCTTTTTTATTTTGAATTCACCAACGTGAGAATCAGCAGCAAACTCTCTCCCTATGGAGAGAGAGAGAGAGATCGCTTGAGTGCAGAGGACTCCGACTGCTGCACCTGCCGACTCGATATTCCAATCTCCCACGATGCTTCAGTGGGTGAGCAATTGGCCCCATGGTCAGCGTGCAAGGCCACACCCCAAAGGTGCACGACCTCCAGGCCACTCCTGGAGATATCAAAAAATGGCCGCTGAATGAGCTTCAAGAGTGGGAACTCACCGCCGTGAAGAACCGTAATTTCAGTGCAGCTGTACATCACAGACTCCGACAGAACCCCTGCCACCTTGAAAAGAAAAGAAGAGGCATTAGAGAGAAGATTCAAACTGTTTCACAGATGGATTGGGAGAAGACACCCTCTGGCACTGTCTTTAGCTCCTCCCCCGATGTGACGTTCATTATCAAAGTATGTATATGTTATACCATCTTGAGATTTGTCTCACAGACCTTCAGTACAGCAGCAAGCTAAACCAGTCCAACCCTTGCCTTGGACCCCGACACCCTGACCTTTTCCATCTATCCCATTGCATAAATCATTGTCCGAACATCGGGTTCAGTTACTTCAATATGCTCAGGGACATGGACTCCATGGACTCTGCCACCCCAACTCAGCCTGTACCTAACACCTCTGGTTCAGCACGGTGCTTAGATCATCGTCCAAACTTCAGATTCAGTCACTTTGGTACGCTCTGGGGTCAGGACCTCGCTGCCCCAACTCAGCCTGTACCTGACCTTTCTGATTTGGCCTGGCACTTAAACTGATCGAACCTCAGGCCTTCCTCGCTCTCAGGATCTCGTATTTTTTTTCCAAGTACTTTTATGTTCTAGAGTTACAAAACATAACATCCGGCTCATCCTCGGACCGTGTTGGTTGTTGATGCAAGTGACGCATTTCACTGTATGTTTCAATACTTTGATGTACATGTGACAAACAAAACTCATTTTCTAAATCTTTTAAAAAGTACAGGTGCATCTTTGATGTGGTCGGAGTGGGTACGTGTAAACTCCACCCTGAGTTCAGGACTGAGGAGGGAGGATGTAGGTTTGATTTCAATCAATTTGTAACTAGTCCCTCAAAAATTGATACACCAGTGCAATATTGGGGAGGTCAATAACGTTAAAGCCTGTTTTCTTTGGGACTGAGGTATGATTAAAATATGCAAAAACATTATTACAGATATAAATTGCTACTTAATTCAATATGTTATTGAATATTTCAGAATAGCTATTACCTCCTAACTTCTCATTTCCACACCCACCCACCTTCCCCCTCACCTGGTCTCGCCTATCACCTGCCAGGTCGTACTCCTTCCCCGCCTCCCAACTTCATATTCTGGCCTCTGTCGCCCTTCCTTTCCAGTCCTGATGAAGTGTCTCAGCCCGAAACTTCGACTGTTTATTCCCCTCCATAGATGCTGCCTGACCTGCTGAGTTCCACCAGTATTTTGTGTGTGTTGCTGTGGACTCCCAGCATTTGCAGAATCTCTTTTGTTTCAGAATAGCTGGCCTGCTGGTTCACTAATATAATTAATAGTATGAATAGTTTGAAAGTGATAGAATACAATATAAATATCAGAGTAACACACATTAAATGCTGGGGGAACTCAGCAGGTCAGTCAGGATCTACAGAGAAGAATAAACAGACGATGATTTGGGCCAAAACTTTTCATTAGAACTG
Organism: Mobula hypostoma; assembly: GCF_963921235.1. Lineage (NCBI taxonomy): Eukaryota > Metazoa > Chordata > Chondrichthyes > Myliobatiformes > Myliobatidae > Mobula > Mobula hypostoma. Next base: position 9,374,411 of record NC_086112.1, on the reverse strand, counting down.
GAAACAAAGGGGGAAGATGCCAAAATTAAAAGGTGGGGGGAAAGGATGGAGAACGAGCTGGCAGGTGATTAGTGAAACCAGGTGAGGGGGAAGGTGGTTGGGTGGAGTGAGAAGCTGGGAGGTGAAAGGTGAAAATGTTAAAGGGCTGAAGAAGAAGGAATCTGATCGGAGACGAAAGTGGACTATGGGAGAAAGGGAAGTGGGGGAGGCACCAGAGGGAGATGAGGGCAGGTGAGGACAAGAGAGGGAGCAAGAGGGGAGCCAGAATGGGGAATGAAAAAGAGAGGGGGGGGAGAAAGTATCAGAAATTAAACAAATGGATGTTTAACCATATTGTTCAACCATTCTGATATAAAATACTATAATTTTCTTGAATTAAACGGTTTAAGAGAAAAGTGAAAAATATTGAAAATCTATAATAAAAACAGAAATTATGGTCAGCCACATCATTCATAGGAATGAAATTTCATACTCAGATGGAGTCTTTCAGTCTGAAATTTAATGATCAGTGTAAAGTTCTGTTGGTACAGAGTAAATTCCTCTGAATGGGATACAGTGCAGAACATGAAAATAATTAACAAATTGCTAATGAACAAACGTTTTTCAAAGGCGCAAGCAGAAATTGCTTCGCTTTTGATTGGGAGCTAAGACCTCACAGTCTCACAACTACCTGAGTTGATTTTCGTCCAGTTGATCTGGTTCAATCTGAATCAATCTGCCAGGGCTTGTTGCCACGTCCATGAAAGACCACAGTGTCCCACAACTACCTGAGTTAATTTTTGTCCAGTTAATCAGATTTGATCTAAATGAAGCTGCCAGGGGGAAATGCCACATCTCTCAAAGGCAGAATCACAGCTTGGAATTGTAAAATATGAAATACAAAGTAGAGACTAAGAGAAGAAGGCCCTGCTTTGTGCATTTTCATAAATAAATCAATTTATGAGAGAACGTAGCCTACAGACTCTACAACTTATTCTCATTATTATTTATATATACTATAATTTGTCTTTTGCACATTTTAGTCAGTAATAATTTAGTCATAGAACACCACAGCTTAGATACAGGCCCTTCGGCCCATCTAGCTGTGCCAAACATTTAATCTGCCTTGTCCCATTGACCTGTACCTGGACCATAGCCCACTGCACCCCTCCCATACATATACCTATCCAAACTTCTCAAATATTGAAATTAAACTCATAACCATCCACTTCCTCGGGCAGCTCATTCCACACTCTCACTACCCTGAGTGAAGAAGTTTTCCCCCATGTTCCCCTTAAATATTTCACCTTTCACTCTTAACCCATGACCTTTAGTTGTAGTCCCACCCAATCTCAGTGAAAAAGCCTGCTTGCATTTACCCTATCTATACCCTCATAATTTTGAGTACCTCAATCAAATCTCCTCTCATTCTCCTATGCTCCAGGGAATATTTATTTATGTATAGTTTTTCATAGGTTCAATAGTATTTCTTATTTTTCCTGTAAATACCTCCAAGAAAATGAATCTCTGGGTAGTATATAATGACAAATATATACTTTGATAATAAATTTATTTTGACTTTGACTTTGGTCGTTGGAGGCAGGGATGTGATTTTTATGTACAGCAGATTGGAAGCCACATCAATAGCAGGTCTATAAAGTAAACCTCGATGGGCGATCCATCTTTCCCCGATGGCCCGTCTGTCTGCAAACTTTCTGCAGATGTTGCTGCCCTACTTCAGTGAAACTGGGACTGGGAACAAATCCATCCTGATTCAGCATCATCTTTGCAAGGAGAGGAGGATGTAATTGTTCTTAAAAGGAAAAACAGAAAAAATATGTAATTGTTTTGCTTTTTATTGAAGCCTTGGGGACAGTTACACCATTTCTGGAAATGACAAGCAGAAAATTGCCCTCATTCATTACATTTATCTATTTCTGAAAAGAAAATGTGCAGCCACCTGGCTCTAGATCACAAGACAGAATATTTCCCTTATTTCTGAAGTCGCTGAGAATTCCACTGGATTTTGTATATCCTTTAGAAATGGTTTATTCTTGGGTTCAGAAACACTGGGAGAAATCAACCAGTCAACCAATCTATGGAAAAACCAGCAGTTAATATTTTAGTTCCAAGACTCTTCATCAGAACTGGGCCTCAGTTTCTAAAGATGAAGAATCTCAGCCTATTGACTGTTTATTCCTCTTCCTCGATGCTGCCTGACCTGCTGAGTTCCTCCAGCGCTTTGTCTGTGATGCTGTCGATTTCGCGCATCTGCAGAATCTCTTGTGTTATAGATGAAATTGGCTTTATTTGTCACATGTACTGTACTTCAAAACGCCTCTCAAAATCCAACCCTGTGTCCCTGTTGTGAGAGATGGAAATGGGTAAGGCCAGCCAACAGGGCTCTGGTGAAGCAGTATGGGCCAATCCCCTGTACAGTGGATGCAATGGATTATAGAAACATTGATGAACTCCAACCATACCATCGACTTTGAACGACGGAGATGAGAGTTCGTCAAAGGCCTATGATCCACTGGGAGTTATGAGCCCCAGTAAGTACTTCAAAACATTGAGACATACTGTAGTGTGAAATATGTTGTTTGAAAAGCAATTAATACAGTCCAAATATGTGTTGGGAGCAGCCCACAGGTGTTGCCATGCTTCCGGCATCAACATAGCATGTCCACAACTTACCGACCCTGACCTGTACGTCTTTGTGGGGGGGAGGAGGGACCCAAAGTGCCTGAAGCAAATCCACACGGTCAACGGGAGAAAGCACGAACTCCTTACAGACAGAGGTGGGAATTGAACCCCTGATCGTGTTTGCTGGTGCTGTAAAGCGTTACACTAACCTCCACGCCATGGATCTCAACGTGGACCATATGGACCACTGTGGGATCAGATTTCATCGGGGCCACAATTAAAAATACCAGAAAACTGGGGGCTACAGGATTTTTAATGAAAGGGCCATGATAATGTCTTAATGAAATATTACTAAAATACATAAATAAAAAACAAAATTAATATATGCAATTTAATTGGAACCCTGAATGAAAAGAATTGGCAAATATGCCAGATGATGCAGGTGGAGCAGCAAAATAGCTTTGCCTTTGTGTGTATGTGTGTATGTGGGGGGTGGGGGTGGGCTTTAGGCATGTCAGTCGTTATTTCGGCTTCTGCCTGACCATGCACAAATCACCATTCACATCTACAAGGTGGCCCGCTGAGACCTGCTCCACACCCACCCCAAAATCACAAACTGCAGAATGGGTGGGGTTGTCTGCAGAAAGGCCAGTCAGCAAGAGGAGGCTGGTTCCGTTTGCCTTCCACTGACCCATGCTTGTGATAATTCTCATTAAAATATGACACAAAGGCTGCAAGAATTCAACTGGGAGTGTCGACGTAGCCGCTTCTGTGCTTGAATTACAGGTAACGATAAAGAAATGATTTACTAACCGTTTATCAATATATACAGCAGAATTAGTTGTCATCACTTTTGGATTACAGTGGGTGGAGGAAATTTGCCCATGTAACATTGTAATTTGTTCAGATTCCCTTTCAGTTTTGATGAGTCTTAAAACAGATCATTCTAACAGTGGGTCAGACTTGCTGTTGGAAGCTCATCAAACATTATTTCATATACAAAGGAATGGTTTACTGGTTTTATTCCTATGGGTCCCTGCAAGTAGAGGTGTTGAGGGGAATGAGTGGGCTGATTATTTAGCTAAGAAAGCTATTAAAAGTTCAACAGTAGACCTTCTACATAGCTAAAGGGCTAACTCAGAAGCTAAAGGGTTGGTACCATTAAGAATTAGGGGCTTTTGGCAAGACTTGTGGGATAATGGGCATTAGGGGAGACACCTTTACAGATTACATAGAACTGTTGGGTTGATAGGAGAAGGATTAAAACAAGAAGTGAAGTAATTATTTTGACACGACAGGATTGGGCATACTATGCTTAATAATTCCTTATATCTTGTTGGAAAACATCATTCAGTGTTGTGTAGGGTTCGTCATCATTCTGAAACATTTGAACACATTCTATTACAGTGTGAAGCATAGGCTGAAAGAAATCAAATGCGGGCTTCACTACAATATTTGGGGGTTGATAGTTTTCATTTAAAAACTTTGTTAAGTTATGGGAGTAACTTTAATTTCATTCACAGTATTGTCTTTCATTACTTACAAACTAGAAGGCTTTTGGGGGGTAATTTAACTTTCATTTAACTTACACCCCAGTCCAGTTGGTGGTGGTAATGCACCTTTAAGTTGGACTGCCAACCACCAAAAATGTCAGAAGAAGAAGAAGAAGAGATTTTGTTACTGCAGTGGAATCATCAGCTAGATACAGCTAAACCACAGAGAGGCGAGACACATGAAGTCTACCATTACATCGCTTTCTCCAACACAACATCCATTTAAGCCATGATACTTATTGTATTTTGAAAGGAAGTTTAATTTGCTTCTCTTGGTGAGTATACACTTGTTATTAGCACATAGAATCTGCATATATCATAGCATTTTTAACTGCCTAAAAATTGAAACTCTTTTAAAGAATACAACTAAAAAGCTAAGTTTTATTCAGTACTGACAATTTTCATGAGATTACACTTATTATATTTCTAATTTTATAATAAATAAATAAATAAATAAATAGATTCGGAGTTTTGAAATATTTTTATTTTTCATATACACCTGTAACATTACATGTAACATATAATAATAGCTATAACCTGTAAAAACATAAATATTGACTGCATGTTTAGCACAGTTGACCAATAAAACTTCAGCAACTAACGGAGACTATGGAGGGTGGGGTCCACAGAGTTAAGTGAAAGTCACAAGGGGCCACGAACAGAAAAAGATTGAGAACCATTGCTCTACACTACCACACCCACCCTAACTTCTGTTGACTGAGGATGACTGTTCCTTTTCCCATCAGGTCCAGTGTGACCTTTGGGACTGACAAAACTCATCAAACTCCACAGAGCTTCTTAGTCACTCCGCTGACGTGTAATCAGTGGAAGAGCAGTGATGGTCTTGAAATACTTACAGTATGAAGGGACAATAAAGCCAACAGAAAGGAAAATCATTAACGAGGAACAACATTGGCATTGGGTAGGTTGCCCGCACTTTAGCGATTACTTCAAATGAAATTACTTTTCTTTCAATTTATACTTGCATTGCAGGCATCATTGGTGGGCTGGATTTGACTGATGTCCCAATAAGCTCTGAACTTCATCCCAGAATATAACGAAGGTAATCCCACAGTCAAGTCAGTTATTAGGAGCTTTCATAACTTTAGATTTACAGAGTCAGAGAGAGACACAGCTTGGAATCTTTCCTCTGTCCACCGAACCTGTGCCCCAACCACCCAATCAGGCATTGCGATTAGCGTAATGTTTTACAGAGCCAGTGATCTGGGTTCAATTCCCACTGCTGGCTGTTAGGAGTTTGCATGTTCTCCCTATGATCACATGGGTTTCCTCTGGGTGCTCTGGTTACCTCTGGTGAGGTCTTTCAGTGAGAGAGCATTTTGGAGATAGTGATCACAATTCTATCTCTTTCACTATAGCATTGGAAAGGGATGGGAACAGACAGGTTAAGAAAGTGTTTAATTGGAGTAAGGGGAAGTACGAAGCTATCAGGCAGGAATTTGGAAGCCTAGATTGGGAACAGATGTTCTCAGGGAAATGTACAGAAGGAATGTGGCAAATGTTCAGGGGATATTTGCGTGGAGTTCTGCATAGGTACGTTCCAATGAGATGGAAAGGATGGTAGGATACAGGAACCGTGGTGTACAATAATAATAATGAAGGTTGCATCCGGAATTCTTCTGGGTAGCAGACGACTTCCTCGCACGCTGCTCTGTCATAGTGGGAAATCATGTACTCGGCAAGTTACAGCAGTGGTTTGCCATTGCCTTCTGCCGGGTGAGTTTTTTTTTCAAAGAAATCACCAGCTCTTAACCCTGCAGGGATGGAAAGCGTATAGGGGAGCCAGATGGGATCGAACTCGGAACCTCCGACCCACAGTCCAAGCGCTAATGCCACTACACCACCAGCTGTCCCAGTGGTGTACAAAGGATGTTGTAAATCTAGTCAAGAAAAGAAGAGCTTATGAAAGGTTCAAAAAACTAGATAATGATAAAGGCCTAGAAGATTATAAGGCTGGCAAGAAGGAGCTTATGAAAGAAATTAGGAGAGCCAGAAGGGGCCATGAGAAGGCCTTGGCAGACATGTATGTGACGAGCAAGAGGATAAGACGTGAGAGAATAGGACCAATCAAGTGTGACAGTGGAAAAATGTGTATAGAACCGGAGGAGATAGCAGAGGTTTGAGTTCTTTGCTTCAGTATTCACTACACAAAAGAATCTTGGCAATTGTAGGAATGACTTACAGCAGATTGAAAAGCTTGAGCATATAGATATTAAGAAAGAGGATGTACTGGAGCTTTTGGAAAGCATCAAGTTGGATAAGTCACCGAGTCCAGATGAGATGTACCCCAGGCTGCTGTGGGAGGCGAGGGAGGAGATTGCTGAGCCTCTGGAGATAATCTTTGAATCATCAATGGGGACAGGAGAGGTTCTGGAGGATTGGAGGGTTGCGGATATTGTTCCATTATTCAAGAAAGGGAGTAGAGATAGCCCAGGAAATTATAGACCAGTGAATCTTACGTCAGTGGTTGGTAAGTTGATGGAGAAGATCCTGAGAAGAAGGATTTATGAACACTTGGAGAGGCATAATATGATTAGGAATAGTCAGTATGGCTGTGCCAAAGGCAGGTCGTGCCTTATGAGCTTGATTGACTTTTTTGAGGATGTGACAAAACACATTGATGAAGGTAGAGCAGTAGATATAGTGTATATGGATTTCAGCAAGGCATTTGATAAGGTACCCCGTGCAAGACATTGAGAAAGTAAGGAGGCATGGGATCCAAGAGTATATTGCTTTGTGGATCCAGAACTGGCTTGCCCACAGAAGGCAAAGAGTGGTTGTAGACGGGTCATATTCTGCATGGAGGTTGGTGACCAGTGGTGTGCCTCAGGGATCTGTTCTGAGATCCCTGCTCTTGCTGATTTTTATGAATGACCTGGATGAAGAAGTGGAGGGACGTGTTAGCAAACTTGCTGATGACACAAAGGTTGGGGGTGTTGTGGATAGTGTGGAGGGCTGTCAGAGGTTACAGCGGGACATTGATAGGATGCAAAACTGGGCCGAGAAGTGGTAGGTGGAGTTCAACCCAGATAAGTGTGAGGTGGTTCATTTTGGTAGGTCAAATATGATGGCAGAATATAGTATTAATGTTAAGACTTGGCAGTGTGGAGGATCAGCGGGACCTTAGGGTCCAATTCCATAGGACACTCAAAGCTGCTGTGCAGGTTGACTCTGTGGTTAAGAAGACATACGGCGCTTTGGCCTTCATCAATCTTGGGATTGAGTTTAGGAGCTGAGAGGTAATGCTGCAGCTATACATGACCCTAGTGATATCCCACTTAGAGTACTGTACTCAGTTCTGGTTGCCCCATTACAGGAAGGATGTGGAAACCATAGAAAGGGTGCAGAGGAGATTTACAAGGATGTTTCCTGGATTGGGGAGCATGCCTTATGAGAATAGGTTGAGTGAACTCATCCTCTTCTCCTTGGAGCGACGGAGGATGAGAGGTGACCTGATAGAGGTGTATAAGATGATACACCTCACAGTTTTAAGGTGCTTGGAAGCAGGTACAGAGGAGGTCGGGGGTAAGTTTTTTATGCAGAGAGTGGTGAGTGCGTGGAATGGGCTGCCGGAGGTGGAAACGATAGGGTTTTTTAAGAGACTCCTGAATGGATACATGGAGCTTAGAAAAATAGAGGGCTATGGGTAACCCTAGGTAATTTCGCGGGTAAGGACATGTTCAACCCAGCATTGCGGGCTGAAGGGCCTGTATTGTGCTGTATGCTTTCTATGATTGTATGTTTATAACCCTGGTTAGACACTTGGAAGATTGTGTTCAGCCTGGAATATGAAGGATGTGGAAGCTTTAGAGAGATGCCGAGGGGATTTAGCAGGATGCTGTCTGGATTAGAAAGCATGTCTTGTGGGAATGGATTGAGTGAGCTTGGGCTTTTCTCTTAGGTATAAAGGAAGCTGAAAGGTAACTTGATAGGAGTGTAGGAAATGATAAGAGGAATAGACAGCCAGAGACATTTTTCCAGGGCAGAAATGGCTAACATGAAAAGGCATAATTTTAAGGTGATTGGAGAAAAGGATAAACGAGAAGTCAGAAGTAGGCTTTTTACACAGAGAGTGGTGGGTGTGAAATGTACCATCAGGTATGGTGGTAGAGACAGATACATTACGGGCATTTAAGAGACTCTTAGACAGGCCATGGGTAAAAGCAAAATGGAGGACTCTGCAGGAGGGAGGCGTTAGATTGATCTTGGAGTGGGTTAAAAGGTTGGCACAACATTGTGGATTGAAGGTCCTGTATTGTGGTCTACATATGTTCTATGTTGTACATTTTCTCAATGGTCTTGTCACTCATTTCAGAAGCCACAAACCTGCAAAAGGAATTACATCATCCTTGATCCAAAGAAGAAGAAAAAATAACTTTGCATAAAGAAATCACTTGTTATATTGGTTCTAAATGGTGGTACACTTGATTAGAACATACATAGAACAGTACAGCACAACTCAAGCCCTTTATTTTGAGAAAATGCTCCCGTGTTTTGGATACTCCATCTGGAAGAAACATTACTTTAGCATCTACCTAGTCAGTCTCAGAATCCCATGTGTCTCAATAAGATCTGCTCTATACTTCCAGTGAATGTCTTCACTGGAGGAAAAACCCCTCACACCAGCAATTAATCAAATATATCCACCCTACTCTGATGCCTAATTAGATTTTATGAGATCAGAACGATACACACCAATCCAAATGAAATCTCACACCTACATAATTTCTTACTTAACTTTAAGATGGTGGTGACATTATGAAGAAGGTGAAAGGACTTTTTAGAATTTTTTTCCAGGAATTTTTAGGGATCTACCCTAGTTCTGGTCATGCACCAATCACTGGGGATTTTCCCTCCTGTGGCTAACTAAGTTCAACTTCGCTAGAATTAGTATCAGAATCACATTTATTATCCCTGATTTTAAGTCATAAAATTTGTTGTTTTGCAGCAGTACAGAACAAAGGCATAAATAAATAGGAAAAAAAGGAATAATGAGGTAGTGTTCATGGGTTCATGACTATTTAGAAATATGGTGGTAGAGGGGAAGAAGCTGTTCCGAAAAGTGTGTATCTTCAGGCTTCTGTACCTCCTCCTTGATTGTAGTAATGAGAAGAGAGCATGCTGGAGGGTAAGTGTCCTTACTGATGGATGCCATTGAAGATGTCCTTAATGGTGGGGAGATTTCTGCATGTGATGGAGCTGGCTGAGTCTACAACCCTTTGCAATGATGGAAACATGGAAATTAAATCATTTATTTCAATCCATATGTTTGACTGATTGCTTTATTAACAGGTTTTGCATTAGAGCATCCATACCAGGTGGTGATTCAACTGATCAGAATGCTCTCTACAGTACTTCTACAGAAACTTGTATGAGACATTGGTGGCGTACCAAATCTCCTCAGACTAGCTTATTACAGCTCAGGACAAACACCCTGTACACCACTAGATAGCAGATATTGTCTCTGTTTGGTCCAAAGTTCATAGTAAATTTATTATCAAAGCACATATATGTCACCATAAACAACACTAGGATTCATTTTTCTTGTGGGCATTCACAGTAAATACAAAGAAACACAATAGAATCAGTGAAAGACTGCACCCAAGACAGAGAAACAACCAAAGTGGAAAAGACAACAAACTGCAAATACAAAAACACAAAAAATAAACAAATTAATAGTAATAAATAAATAAGCAATAAATATAGAGAACGTAGATGAAGAATCCTTGAAATTGAGTCCGTAGGTTGAGGAAACTGTTCAGTGATGGGGTGACCAATGTTGACTGAAGTTATTCCCTCTATTTCAAGACCCTGATGGTTGAGGGGTAATAACTGTTCCAGAACCTGGTGATGTTGGACCTAAAGCTCTTGTGTCTTCTTCCTGATGACAGCAGTGAAAAAAAGAGCATGACCTGGGTGGTGGGGGTCCCCGATAATGGATGCTGCTTTCCTGCGACAACATTCCACATAGATGTGTTTAACACAGGGAGAGCTTTACCCGTAATGGACTGGGCTGTATTCATTCCTTTTTATAGGCTTTTGTAGGTCCAAGTATTTAATATCCAGAAACCTGAGATAGCATTACAGGTCAAGTTGATAACAAGTAACTGTTCTTGCCAGCTCTGTTGAACACTTTTTCCAGAACATCGATGACATTAGACAGTGAACCATTACAACAGGAATGGGGATTTTTCCAGTGGAGTCAAATTTGTGGGTACCTCAAACTTGGGTAACTTTTCACAAAGGTAAGTAATAATGCACTAGCTCGCTGGACTGTTTTGGCTATTGGCACAGAGAACAAAGAACAGGGTACTTCTTGTTCAGCGTGAACTTCCTTACTACATTGTTATGATATCCATTGCACTCAGCCATGTTTTAATCAGATTGGCTCAGGGCTGTAATCTTGGATAAATGGGGCCCTTAACTGTACACTCAGTGGCCACTTTATTAGTTATCTCCTATAAATAAATAAATGACTCTGAATTATATTTGAGAAAGTCAGCAATCAAAAATTGGCTCTCGGATATTCATCTTTTCTCTACTGAGATATGATCACAGCTGGCAAACCCACTAATTACTGGCCTTCCCCAAAACTACCTTAGTTTTAAGATTGGCTTTATTTGTTCCATGTTCATCAAGGCATTGAAACATACCTTCAGTGACCAGTTTGTTAGGTACCTCCTGCACTTGATAAGTATGTTCATTGAGTGTCATCTACTGCTGTAGCCCATTCACTTCAGGGTTTGACATGTTGTGCATTCAGAGATACTTCTCTGCACACCACTGTTGTAATGCGTGGTTATTTGAGTTACTGTCATTTTCCTGTCAGCTTGAACCAGTCTGGCCATTTCCTTCTGACCTCTCTCATTAACAAAGCATCTTTGCCCATTTAACTGCCACTCACTGAATTCTTTTTTAGTTTTTTTGCACCATTCTCTGTAAACTGTAGAGACTGTTGTGCGTGGAAATCCCAGGAGATCGGTAGTTTCTGAGATATTCTAACCATCCAATCTGGCACCTACAAACATTCCGCTGTCAAATCACTTGGATCACATTTCTTCCCCGTTCTGATGTTTGGTCTGAACAACACTGACCATGTCTGCATGCTTTTATACCTGGAGTTGTTGCCACATGATTGGCTGATTAGATGTGTGCCCTTTTGAGCAGGTGTACAGGTGGACCTGATAAAGTCCCTCTGAGGGTGTGTCTTCACCAGGTCTTGCTAAACGTGGTTGAGGATTCTTTAGCTCAGCTTACTCGGTTCAGAGTCAGGTTTTGCCTCTCACTGAGCTTGTGATGGTCACGGTGCTTTCTTCCATTAACTAGTTGCTTAATTGCATAAATTAATAAAATCAATTGAAATAGAAGGTAATTTAATTAATTAGCCAGGTCCACAAAAAATATTCGGATCTATTGACAAATCTCGGAGCTTGTTAATGGAGCAATCAGTCAGACATATCAAGTGAAATAAATGCTTTAATTTCCATGCTAATAGCAAGTCATAAGAGCTCGTTGTCACCCTAATCAGCATATTGACTTTTGTCATAAATTACTGAGTTCACTATCAGATTGACTGTCACTTTGAGATTTGTTGATACAGACCACTAAAGCCATGAAGAAAATTTAGCAAGGGTTTGAGCCTGAGGCCTGAATGACGAAATCCCGGATGAGCAAGTCTGGGAGCCCACTGGGGAAGTCAGAGGCCCGATGACTGGGAGTCTGTGAGTCGCTGGAGACCCAAAGGCCACCTATCCTGGGGTTAGAGGACAGTCTGTGTGTGTGAGTGGGTGGCAGGAAATGGGCATGTTGGGTGTTTAGTTGCCATTTTAGTGTTGTTGCTGGTGTTGTTTTGATGAGCATTGTAGACATGCTATGTTGGCACTGAAGTATGTGGTGACACTTGCAGGATGCCCCCAATACTTCCTTAGGTTGTGTTGCTGGGCCCGTAATCACTGGAGTTCAGAGGAATGAGGAATGACCTCATTGCAACCTATTGAACGTTGAAAGGCCTTGATAGAGTGGATGTGGAGAGGATATTTCCATTTAGCACAGAGATCCCAATGTGGCCTTCTATATATTGACGAGACCTGACTCAGGCTAGGAGATCGTTTTGCTGAACACCTATGCTCTGTCCGCCAGAGAAAGCAGGATCTCTCAGTGGCCACACATTTTAATTCTACGTCCCATTCCCATTCTGATATGTCTATCCACGGCCTCCTCTACTGTAAAGATGAAGCCATACTCGGGTTGGAGAAACAACACCTTATATTCCGTCTGGGTAGTCTCCAATCTGATGGCATGAACATTGACTTCTCTAACTTCCACTAATGCCTCACCTTCCCCTCGTACCCTATCCGTTATTTATTTATATACACATATTCTTTCTCTCTCTCTCCTTTTTCTCCCTCTGACTATACCCCTTGCCCATTCTCTGGGTTTTCTCCCCCCCTCCCCCTTTTCCTTCTCCCTGGGCCTCCTGTCCCATGACCCTCTCATATCCCTTTTGCCAATCACCTGTCCAGCTCTTGGCTCCATCCCTCCTCCTCCTGTCTTCTCCTATCATTTCAGATCTCCCCCTCCCCCTCCCACTTTCAAATCTCTTACTAACTCTTCCTTCAGTTAGTCCTGATGAAGGGTCTCGGCCCGAAATGTCAACTGTACCTCTTCCTAGAGATGCTGCCTGGCCTGCTGCGTTCACCTGCAACTTTGATGTGTGTTGCTTGAATTTCCAGCATCTGCAGATTTCCTCGTGTTTGAGAGATGAGGAGAAACTTCTTTAGCCAGAGAGTGGTGAATCTGTGGAATTCATTGCCACAGGTGGCTGTGGAGGCCAAGACATTGGGTATATTTAAGGCAGAAGTTGATAGATTTTTGATTGGTTGGGGCATGGAACGTTATGAGGAGATGATAGGAGATTGGGGCTGAGAGGGAAATGGATCAGCCATGAAGAAATGGCAGAGCAGACATGATGCGCCAAATGGCCTAATTCTGCTCCTGTATCTTATGGTCTTAACACAAATAATTCATTTTACTGTGTGTTTCAATGTGCATGTGATAAATAAATGAATCTGAATATGAATCATTTTTATGTATTTTTATTTATTTATTGACATATAGTGCAGAGTAAGTTCTTCCAGCCCTTTGAACCTCAACGCCCAGAAATCACTTGATTTAACCCCAGCCTAATCACTGGACAACTTGCAATGGCCAATTGACCTACCAACCTGTATGTCTTTGGACTGTGGGAGGAAACCGGAGCATCAGGAGGGAACCCACGCGGTCATGGAGAGTATGTACAAACTCCTTACAGGCAGTGATGGGAATTGAACCTGGGTCACCAGTACTGTAAAGCGTTGTGCTAACCACTATGTTACTGATCCACCCTTGAGCAAGTCAACAATCAAAAAGTAGCTGAGGGTTGTCAATCCTTTCTCTCCTAAGATGTGATTACAGTTGGCAGGCTCACTATTTACTGCCCTTCCCCTAAGCTGCTTTTGTTTTAAGATTAGCTTTGTTTGTCACATGTTCAGCAAAACATTGAAACATACCGTCAATGGTCACTTTGTAAGTACCCCCTGCACTTAATAAAATGGCCACTGCATGTATGTTCATGGTCTTCGGCTGCCGTAGATCATTCACTTCAAGGTCCAATATGTTGAGCATTCAGGGATGTTCTTCTGCACACCACTGTTGTAACATGTGGATATTTGTGTTACTGTCATCTTCCTGTCAGCTTGAACCAGTCTGGCCATTCTCCTCTGACCTCTCTCATTAACAAGGTACTTTGGCTCATAGAACTGCAGCTTACTGGCTGTTTTTCTTTTGTTTCTTGCAACATTCTCTGTAAACTCTAAAGATTATTGTGCATGAAAACCCCATGACATCAGCAGTTTCTGAGGCACTCAAACCACCCCATCTGGCACCAGCAAGTCACTTAGATCACATTTCTTTCCCATTTTGATGTTGGTCTGAACAACAACTGAACCTCTTTACCATGCCTACATTCTTCTATGCGTTGACTTACTGCCACATGATTAGCTAATTAGACATTTGCATTAACGAACAAGTGTACATGTGTACCTGATAAAGAGAACACTGTGTGTATGTCTGCGTGTGTGTTTAAGTGCAGTACTGGGAACATGAATAATAATTTTCAAATGGCAGCATTAAGATGGAAGCTGTGGCAAAGTCAGCCTGAGGCAAATTCAGTCCTTTCTTCATGCAAGCAGACCAAGAACAGTTTTTAAACTGCTGAGAGAGACCTGGTATTTGGGGGTTGAAGGATATTCTCTGAGCTGTCATCTGCTGCCACCCTCTGGACACCTTCCGAATCAGAATCGGGTTTAATATCACCGGAATATGTCCTGACATTTGTTGCTATGCGGCAGCAGTACATTGTAATATATAAAACCATAAGATATAGGAGCAGAATTAGGCCATTTGGCCCATCAAGTCTGTTCCGCCATGTCATCATTGTTGATCCAATTTATCTCTCAGCCCCAAGCTCTTGCCTTCTCCCCATATCCCTTCATGCCCTTAGCAATCAAGATCTATCAACCTCTACCTTAAGTATATATAAAGACTTGCCCTCCACAGCTGCCTGTGGCAAAGAATTCCACAAATTCACCACTCTCTGGCTAAAGAAATTCCTTCTCACCTTCGTACTGAAAATATGCCCCTCTATTCTGAGGCTGTGTCCTCTGGTCTTAGACACTCCCAACATAGGAAACATCCTCTCCACATCCATTCTAACATAATAATAAAAACTGTAAGTTAAAGTAAGTATATGTTAAAGTTTAAATTCAATAAGCAGTGCAGAAAGAAAAATAAATAATTAGAGGTAGTGTTCATGGGTTCAATATTCATTCAGAAATCAGATGGCAGAGGGAAAGAAGCTGTTACTGAATCATTGAGAGCATGCCTTGAGGCTTCTGTACCTCCTCCCTGATGGTAGCAATGAGAAGAGGGCGGGTTCTGGGTGATCGGGGTCCCTAATGACGGATGCCTCCTTTTTGAGGCGTGATTCCTTTAAGACGTCCTGGATGCTGGGGAGGCTAGTGCTAATGATGAGGCTGACCGAGTTTACAGCTTTCTGCAGCTTGCTTCAAAAGTAGCTTTCTTACTGTTGGTGGTTATTGTTGTGTCTGTGCACAACCACATATTAATTAAACAAAAGCACGCACGCGGGCGATGGCTTTAACTAGTGCATTCACATCGCAGCGAATGAGGTAGAGAATGATGCACGTGCGTAGGCAACAGCGCATGTGCAGGCAACAGATCAATACATAGTGCTGAAGCGGGAGGGGTCATGTTGGAACTTCTTTATTCAACATACCAGACTAAGTGCCTCTTGACTGATGATCTGTGCGTAGTGGTGTTCTGCATCCACTTTAGGATGTACTGCATAAGGTACTGGATGCACTTTACGGAAATTTGGTCTTTCTGTTACGTCCAGTTCAATTCTGGCCACCATGTCTTTGAGTTTACCAATCTCCTTCTCATTCGCAATAAGCAACTGTCCCAGTCTCTGGTTAATGCTACCGTTTGGGCTGCAGTTGCCTGTTGATGTCACATTGAGAGGTTTTCGTGTATGACAGTCTGGTTTGATTTTTCTCAACCATTCACATCTGAAAAGTGCGGGCCCTCCACTTTTCAATACATAAAGCTCTAACTGTTCTGTTTGGCCTCCATATGTCACATTTACTTTCAGTTTGCCTTTTGGAGACATTTTTTCACCTGTGAAAGTCTTTAGCATCACTGAGGTCTTCTCTAATGTTATTCAGAAAACAGTCTGTTGTAGTCAGCCTCTGGAATTATGGACAAAGTTGGCCCTGTATCCAGCTCCATTTTCAGTTTGACATCAGACACGTCTATTGTGATTCATATGATTTTGTGATCTGCTTCAGTTATAGTATGTAGTTCCAGGCATGACAGTTCACCTTTGTCAGACTCTGTATTGTCTGATTCTGTTTTACACTCAGTAACCTTATGCATTTGCTTACCTTTGTGTTTGAGACTTTTCACTCAGTTGTGATTTTTGTCTGCCTTGCTTATTCTCTATGTGAGACTTTCTTTGAACCGGTAGTTATTTGCACTCATCAGAATATTTGCCACCTCGATAACATCTTTGGCTTTTTGCACCATTCAGGGACATTTTGTGCATTTCACATCCTAACCTCCTTTTCTGTAGTTCTGCTGCATCCTTTACTGCAGTCTCTACTGGTACTGCAATGGTCAATGCCCATTCTAAGGTTAGGTCTCCTTCGGACAGTAGCCTTTTTGATTGCTTTGACTGTGCATGCCACATACAAGCCTGTCCCTTAATGCATCAGAAAGTCCATCTCTAAAGTCACAGTACTGGGAAAGTTTGCACAGTTCTGCAATGTATTCAGAAAGGCTTTCATCTTTTGCCCGGTTCCTTTTGTAAATCTAAATCTCTCAACTATTGCCAGCAGTTTAGGTCTCAAGTGATTTTGTAAGATTGTAACAATTTCATTGAAGGTCTTGCTTGCTGGCATTTCAGGGAATACTAGGTAAGAGATGGTACGTCCTTATGCCCATTAAGCTAAAAAGTGTAGGGACTTTCTTATGCTCCTCCACGTTGCTTGCATTACAATACATTTCCACCCTCCCGATATGCAACTCCCAACCTTCACTAGCCCTATCAAATTTGTCAACATTCCCGACTGAAGCCATCACCACATTATTTACACTTCAAATTCAGCGTGTCTTTCAGTATTACTATGCACTGTACTCACAAGTTTGTTAGCATCTGTGACAGCGTTTTCGTACAGTTTCACTCTCATTGTTTCGTCCTGTAACTGTCAGTGCAGTTCGTGATATTTTCTGACATTTAGGTTCATACTCGTCACTAACTTGTTGTGTCTGCACAACTACATGTATATTAAATAAAAGCACACACGCGGGAGATGCCTTTAACTGGTGTATTCACATTGGAGAGAGAGAAAGAGAACAATGCGCGAACTTAAACAACTGCACATGCACAAACAACGTCCATATGTAGTGCTAAGTGGGGGGGGGGGGGTAATAGATCCATACATTACAGTTACCAGGTCTACCCTTTGATGAATAATTCTGGCATATAGTATTCAGCCCAGAGCAAGCAGTACAGCTTCCCCACACAAAAATAATGATCTGTTCTGCACGATAAACATTCTAATTGCATTAGCTCGATATAAGCTGGCTAATGATCTTCTATCTCAGTGGGTTATATTATCAAATGGCCTTTTGAATCATTGTTTTTCTAAATGTCATCCCGTGAAAGGCTGCTTTCATGGAATCTTCTTGCTGTTGCCATCAATATGTAACTTGATGGAAATGAATTTGAGCTATAAAATAAAAACAAGCGGTTCCCTCCATTATCAACTTGTTCGGTTTGCTGACAAATAACTGAAGCGGATTTCAGAGGAACGCACACAGAATGCTGGAGGAAGTCAGCAGGTCCATCAGATAGGAATAAGTGTCGACGTTTTGGGCCCAGACGCTTCAGGTCGAAGTACATCAGGCAGATTTCAGCATTTATCTAGTAAAATGATTGGAGTACGCAGAGCTACGGTCATGTGCAATCAATGGGAGTAGGCAGTTCAAAAAGTTTCAGCATGGACTTGATGGGCTGAAAGGCCTGTTTCTGTGCTGTACTTTTTCTATGACTCTAACAGGATTATAGGACACAAGATACCCAGTCAACCGACACCATGGTAGGCCAGATACTGTAAACTTCGGTTCCCCATTTAGATAGGAACGACTGCTCGCTGACATTCAAAGGAAAATCATTAAGGTTCTTGTTTTTATATAATTGATTTCAGATAGGATAAATAAGCTTGCATTCTCAGTGAGGAACGTCACCTGCTGGGACTGCATATTGGGGATATTTGCATATGCCTCAGGCCTGAATTCCTTACTCCCGCAAGGCAAGCATCCATGCTGGGAGACAGCATTTATAAAATTAACCCTAATTTCTCAAAGGAGAACCAGTCCAATACTATAGTTCTAACTGCTGTTTGCAGTTCCCTTAAGAATCGCTCCTTACTCTGATCACAGAGCTCTGTAAACCATGTAGATTATTGCAGATGTACATGGAGAGCATTCAAACTGTCTGCATCGCCAACCGGTTTGACAATAGACAATAGACAATAGGTGCAGGAGTAGGCCATTCGGCCCTTCAAGCCAGCACCGCCATTCACTGTGATCATGGCTGATCATCCACAATCAGTATCCAGTTCCTGCCCTCTCCCCATAACCTTTGATTCTGCTATCTTTAAGAGCTCTATCCATCTCTTTCTTGAAAGCATCCAGAGACTTGGCCTCCACAGCCTTCTGGGGCAGAGCATTCCATATATCCACCACTCTCTGGGTGAAAAAGTTTTTCCTCAACTCCATTCTAAATGACCTACCCCTTATTCTTAAACTGTGGCCTCTGGTTCTGGACTCACCCATCAGCGGGAACATGCTTCCTGCCTGCAGCGTGTCCAATCCCTTAATAATCTTATATGTTTCAATAAGATCCCCTCTCAGCCTTCTAAATTCCAGAGTGTACAAGCCCAGTCGCTCCAATCTTTCAACATATGACAGTCCCACCATCCCGGGAATTAACCTTGTGAACCTCCGCTGCACTCCCTCAATAGCAAGAATGTCCTTCCTCAGATTTGGAGGGGTCACTGCACAGCATCGGAAAAAGCTGCAGAACATTGTAGACTCAGCCAGTTCCAGCATGGGCTCTAGCCTCCCCAGTTTCAAGGGCCCCTTCAAAAGGATAATACTCAGAGGCAGCATCCATCATTCACACCTATCACCCAGGACTTGCCCTTTTCTCATTGCTACCATCAAGGAAGGGGCACAGGAGCCTGAAGACACACTCAATGTCTTAGGAACAGCTTCTTCCCCTCTACCATCAGATTTCTGAATGGACAACGAACCCATGGGGCTATGATGTTGTGGCCATTACAGAGACTTGGATGGTGCAGGGGCAGGAATGGCTACTTCGAGTGCCAGACTTTAGATGTTTCAGAAAGGACAAGGAGGGAGGCAAAAGAAGTGAGGACATGGCACAGCTGATCAGAGATAGTGTCACGGCTGCAGAAAAGGAGGAAGTCATGGAGGGGTTGTCTACAGAGTCTCTGTGGGAGGAAGTTAGGAACAGGAAGAGGTCAATAACTCTACTGGGTGTTTTTTATAGACCTCTCAATAGTAACAGGGACATCGAGGAGCAGATAGGGAGACAGATTCTGCAAGGGTGTAACAATAACAGGGTTGTTGTGGTGGAAGATTTTAATTTCCCAAATATTGATTGACATCTCCCTAGAGTGAGGGGTTTAGATAGGGTGGAGTTGGTTAGATGTGTCCAGGAAGGTTTCTTGACACAATATGTAGATAAGCCTACAAGAGGAGAGGCTGTACTTGATCTGGTGTTGGGAAATGAACCTGGTCAGGTGTCAGGTCTCTCAGTGGAAGAGCATTTTGGAGATAGTGATCATAATTCTATCTCTTTTACCATAGCATTGGAGAGGGATAGGAACAGACAAGTTAGGGAAATGTTTAATTGGAGTAAGGGGCAATATGAGGCTATCAGGCAGGAACTTGGAAGCATAAACTGAAAACAGATGTTCTCAGGGAAACGTATGGAAGAAATGTGGCAAATGTTCAGTGGATACATTCCAATGAGACAGGGAAAGGACGGCAGGGTACAGGAACCATGGTGTACAAAGTCTGTTGTAAATCTAGTCAAGAAGAAAAGAAGAGCTTACGAAAGGTTCAAAATTATAGAGATCTAGAAAATTATAAGGCTAGCAGGAAGGAGCTTAAGAATGAAATTAGGAGAGCCAGAAGGGGCCATGAGAAGGCCTTGGCAGACAGGATTAAGGAAAACCCCAAGGCATTCTGCAAGTATGTGAAGAGCAAGAGGATAAGACATGAAAGAATAGGACCTGTCAAGTGTGACAGTGGGAAAGTGTGTATGGAATCGGAGGAGATAGCAGAGGTATTTAATGAATACTTTGCTTCAGTATTCACTACAGAAAAGGATCTTGGCAATTGTAGGGATGACTTGCAGCAGTTGAAAAGCTTGAGCATGTAAATATTAAGGAAGAGGATGTGCTGGAGCTTTTGGAAAGCATCAAGTTGGATAAGTCGCTGGGACTGGATGGGATGTATCCCAGGCTACTGTGGGAAGCAAGGGAGGAGATTGCTGAGCCTCTGGCAATGATCTTTGCATCATCAATGAGGACGGGCGAGGTTCTGGAGGATTGGAGGGTTGCAGATGTTGTTCCCTTATTCAAAAAAGGGAGTAGAGATAGCCCAAGAAAGTATGGACCAGTGAGTCTTACTTCAGTGGTTGGTAAGTTGATGGAGAAGATCCTGAGAGGCAGGATTTATGAACATTTGGAGAGGCATAATATGATTAGGAATAGTCAGCATGGCTTTGTCAAAGGCAGGTCGTGCTTTACAAGCCTGATTGAATTTTTTGAGGATGTGACTAAACACATTGATGAAGGTAGAGCCGTAGGTGTAATGTATATGGATGTCAGTAAGGCATTTGATAAGGTACCCCATGCAAGGCTTATTGAGAAATTAAGGAGGCATGGGAATCAAAAGGACATTGCTTTGTGGATCCAGAACTGGCTTGCCCACAGAAGGCAAGGGTGGTTGTTGATAGGACATATTCTGCATGGACGTTGGTGACCAGTGGTGTGCCTCAGGGATCTGTTCTGGGACCCTTACTCTTTGTGATTTTTATAAATGAACTGGATAAGGAAGTGGAGGGATGGGTTCGTAAATTTCCTGATGACACAATGATTGGGGGTGTTGTGGATAGTGTGGAGGGCTGTCAGAGGTTACAGCGGGACATTGGTAGGATGCAAATCTGGGCTGAGAAGTGGCAGATGGAGTTCAACCCAGATAAGTATGAGATGGTTCATTTTGGTAGGTCAAATATGATGGCAGAATATAGCATTAATGGTAAGGCTCTTGGCAGTGTGGAGGATCGGGGGATCTTGGGGTCTGAGTCCATAGGACAGTCAAAGCTGCTATGCAGGTTGATTTTGTGGTTAAGAAGGCACAATGTGCATTGGCCTTCCACAGCCATGGGATTGAGTTGAAGAGCCGAGATGTTGTAGCTATAGGACCCTGGTCAGACCTCACTTGGAGTACTGTGCTCAATTCTGGTTGCCTCACTGCAAGAAGGATGTGGAAACCATAGAAAGGGTGAAGAGGAGATTTACAAGGATGTTGCCTGGATTGGGGAGCATGCCTTAAGAGAATAGGTTGAGTGAACTCGGCCTTTTCTCCTTGGAGCGACAGAAGATGAGAGGTGACCTGATAGAAATGTACAAGATAATGAGAGGCATTCATCATGTGGATAGTCAGAGGCTTTTTCCCAGGTCTGAAATGGTTAGCACGAGAGGGCACGAGAGTTTTAAGGTGCTTGGAAATAGGTACAGAGGAGAAGTCAGGGTTAAGTTTTTTACGCAGAAAGTGGTGATGCATGGAATGGGTTGCCGGTGGTGGTGGTGGAGATGGAAACGATAGGGTCTTTTAAGATACTACTGGATAGGTACATAGAGCTTAGAAAAATAGAGGGCTGTGTGTAAGCCTAGGTAGTTTTAAGGTAAGGACATGTTCGGCACAGCTTTTTAGGCCGAAAGGCCTGCATTGTGCTGTCGGTTTTCTATATTTCTACTATCTCAATTTGTATTGGCTTTCTTTGGCATGATTATTTAATTTATGTACAATGCTGTGCCGAAGTCTTTGGCATATCTATATAGCCTGGATGCCTAAGACTTTTGCACAGTACTGTCTATGTCAATGTCGAGTGGAGAGCGAGTTTGTAAATTTGGTGGGAGCAAAGGATGTTGGGAATGGTGAGCGTGGAGTGCCACAGGAGTGTGTGGGACAGGTTACAGAGAAGGAGTGCTCGGGGTGGGGGCCGGTGGCACGAGTGTAGACACACTCAGCCCTGAGACACCAGGCAAGGTCACTTGATTCCAAACAATCAGTTTATTGATCATTACAGAACGTCTCTCTGGTACTTCCCGCTCCCTCCCATTTCCCTTCCCCGTTTCCCAACGATGATTCCCCTCTCCCTGCCCTCTTCCCACTCAGTCCACAATAGAGACCAATATCAGAATAAATTTATCATCACTCACATATGTAATGAAATTTGTTTTTTTGCAGCAGTAGTGCAGTGCAATACATAAAATTACTACGGTACTGCTCAAAAGTCTTTGGCGCCCTAGTTACTTTTATGTGCCTGAGACTTTTGCACAGTACTGCGTATATATATATATAGTAATTCATATTTTTATTATTATGGATTGGAATGTGCTGCTGCTTCACAATTTTTACTGCCCTTTTGCACTATTTACTTGAATTATACGTAATTGTAATTTAGAGATGTTTTAATGTATTGCACTGTATCAAAAACAACAAATTTTCATGAAATATGCCAGTGATATGAAACCTGATCCTGATTCTGATTTGGACATTCAACATATCACAGCCTTTTTGAGTTTAGTTTTTAAACCCACCTGCTTCAACTTACAACTCTGTAGAAACTTCTTTTCTTCTTTTCGAATTTCTCATTAGAACAAAAGAAAAAGTCAAGAGGAAGGTAAATCCTTTCCAGTCACTCACAGAAATCTGGCTAAAAATGATCAATATTTAGCATATACATTTACATCAGGGGTTCCCAGCCTGGGGTCCATGGAGCCCTTGGTTAATGGTAAGGCTTCATGGCATAAAGATGGCTGGGACCCCCTGATTTACATGTATTAAGAGTTTGCTGGGGTGTGCAGGTGCATCATGCAACAAAAAAAAACAACATCCAACAATTATAAACAATGAAGTACTGATATGGAATAAAATGTGCATAAATACATAAATACTAGCATGTATTTACGATGTAAACACCATTGTATAAAGTGGATGATATTGGTCCAATACATTTTTAGAATGAAATTGTGAAGTTTCAGCACACCACACAAATTCCAGCTTGGAGAACAGGATGGAGCACTATGTGCAGAACACTGGGTCATTGTTAGTTACAAAGGAGCATGGATTGATCTTAGAGTGGGTTAAAAGGTCAGCATAACATTGTGGGTTGAAGGGCCTGTACTGTGCAATGTTCTATGTTCTATGAACAAAACTGATGGCAACCACTAAAGCCACAGGCAATGAAACTGAGCCTGCAGTGACATATCCGTGAAGGATGAACCACTGTGGAACAGCATCGAAGGTTCAGTTTAACGCGATATACTGAAATACACTCACATTCTGGACCTGGTCCTGACCACACACCCGGTGAGCATTCCAAACTCCTGATGTTCCTGACCTTGACTTTGACTCTGACCCCAATTCCTGCCACACACCAAGCCTCTCGTGATGCTGGTTCTGGCTATACACTCAGTTGACATTCTGAACCCCTGTGCTTCCTATTCCAAACTTAATCCCGATCCCAGCTCCAACTGTTGATAATACAGTGTTTTTCCAAATGCAGTCTTGTTCATGGCAAACCAGATCGCACAGATACCACAGGAGCGACCATAAGACCATAAGATATTGGAGCAGAATTAATCCATTCAGTCTATTTGCCATTCGATTGTGGCTGATTTATTATCTCTCTTTCAACCCCATTCTTCTACCTTCTCTCCATACCTTTTGATGACCTTACCAATCAAGAAACTAATCACGAACGACAGAAAATCTGCAGATGCTGCATATCCAAGTAACACACACAAAATGCTGGAGGAATTCAGCAGGCCAGGCAGCATCTATGGAAAAAAGTACAGTCAATGTTTCGGGCCGAAACCCTTCAGGGGGACTGGAGAAAAAAGAGATGAGGAGTCAGACCTAAAAGGTGGGAGGAAGGGAGGGAGAAACACAAGGTGTTAGGTGAAACCGGGATGGGGAGGGGTGAAAAAAGGAACTGGGAAGTTGATTAGAGAAAGAAATACATGGCCGGAAAATGGGGAGTCAGATAGGAGAGGACAGAAAGCCATGGAAGAAAGAAAAGGGGGAGGAGCACCAGAGGGAGGTGATAGGCAGGCAAGGAGATAAGGTGAGAGAGGGAATGGGGGATGGGGAATGGTGAAGGAGGGGGAGGGGTGCCATTACCACAAGTTCGAGAAATCAATGTTCATACCATCAGGTTGGAGGCTACCCAGGTGGAATATAAGGTGTTCTTCCTCCAATCTGAGTGTGGCCTCATCATGACAGTAGAGGAGGCCATGGATAGGCATATTGGAATGGGAATTGGAATTGGAATTAAAATGGGTGGCCACTGGGAAATCCAGCTATTTCTGGCAGACAGAGTGTAGGTGCTCAGCAAAGTGGTCTCCCAATCTATGTCAGGTCTCACTGATATACTGGAGTCCACGCCGGGAGACCCAGCCACTGTATATGAACCAACAGACTGACAGGTGAGGTGTTGCCTCACCTGGAAGGACTGTTTGGGGCTCTGAATGGTAGTGAGGGAGGAGGTGTAGGGGCAGATATTGCGCTTATTCCACTTGCAAGGCTAGGTATCAGGAAGGAGATCAGAGGGAGGGATGAATAGATAAGAGAGCTGCATAGGGAATGTTGGGGGGAGGAAAAGATGTGCTTAGTGGTGGGATCCCATTGGAGATGGCAGACGTTGCGGAGAATTATGTGCTGGACATGGAGGCTGGTGGGGCAGTAGGTGAGGACAAGAGGAACCCTATCCCTGGTAGGGTGGCAGGAGGGTGGTGTGAAATGGCAGAGATGCGGTTAAGGGCAGCATTGATGGTGGAGGAAGGGAAGCCCTTTCTTTGAAGAAGGAGGACATCTCCTTCACCTTTCTTTGAAGAAGGAGGACATGTCCTTTGTCTTTCTTTCAAGATGTAGGATATCTCCTTCGTTCTCCACTGCATCTGCTCCCAGGATGAGGCTTTTCATTCCAGAATGAAGGAGTTGTCCTCCTTCTTCAAAGAAAAAGGCTTCCCTTCCTCTCTCTCAGCTAAGATGATCATTGGGGTCTCCCTACCATCCACTGGAGGCATTTATCAGAAGTGCTGCATATACAGGGCCCTTAGTATTATTAAGGATTCCACCCACCATCCAGCATCTCCTTTGACTTCCTGTCGTCAGGCAGGAGACTCCAATGCATAAAAACAGGAATGGTCAGAATGGGAAAAAGTTTCTTCCCTAGGGCCATCAGTCTTCTGAACTCCCGGCTGCATTGCATTCGAAGTGTCATTGGTTAATGTGTCCCGTACCTTATAATTACTACCTTACTACATTACAATTACATACCTTACTATATACATGTATATAGTTAAATGACAATAAACTTGACTTGACTTGACGATCAATGCCTTGTAAAGCCCTGGTATTACCTCTTTGCCTTTATATTCTAGTCCTCTCAAAATTAATACTAACATTGCGTTGACCTTCCTTACCACTGACTCAAGTTAACCTTTAGGGAATCCCAGGTCCCTTTAAACCTCCCATTTCTGAATCTGTTCTCTGTGTAGAAAATAGTCTACACCTTTATTCCTTCTCGCAAAGTGCATGATTGTACACCTCACTACACTGTATTCCACCTGTCACTTCTTTGCCCCTTCTCCCCATCTGGCTAAGTCCTCTGCAGCCTCCCTGCTTCCCCAATACTATCTGCCCTCCACCTATCTTAGTATCACCTGCAAACTTGGCCACAAAATCATCAATTCTATCATTCCATTCAGAGGGCTCTGAAAGGGATGTGATAACCAGCAACTATAGTAACACACAGCCAAATTCAAAAATAAAAATAAGTATGATAAAGATTACCTTTATTTTCACATGTATATCAAAACATACAGAGAAAAATCTCATTTGCATCAACAACCTACGCAGTCCAATGATGCGCTGGTGGCAGCCAACAAGTATTGCCATGCTTCTGGCACCAACATACCATTCCTGCAACTTACTTACCTTGACCTGTATGTTTTTTGGACTGTGAGAGGAAACCGGAGCATCCAGGGGAAATCCAGGCAGTCGCAGAGAGAACGTTCAGCTCCTTATAGACAGCAGCAGGAACTGAACTCCCATCACTGGCACTGTAAAGTGTTACACTAGATACAACACTAATGCACCACCCCAAGCATATAGATAGATGAACGGATCATGAGTCACCCAATAGCAAGGGAATGGGATACTGATGTTTGCTGTTGTCTTCAGCTGAAGAAATCTTGACAATAAACCTCTACCCTGCATTTCTCACATCACCATGACAGCAGCAAAATCTAGGTCATGAATGATGATTGACACCTGTCAGGAATACACTGAAATTGGCAGAATCAAATTATCACGAGTCCAACTGTTAATGTTTTTTTTGTCTGCTAAAATATTTACCTTTAAGAACATTAGAAAAGAAGAAGAAACAAGCCATGTGCTCTACTGGGTCCCTCAGCTGAAGATTAAAAGATTAGCTTTATTTGTCACACGTATATAAAAACATCAAGACATACAGTGAAATGCATCATTAGGCATCAATGACCAACGCAGTCAGAGGCTGTGCTGAGGGCAGCCCACAAGTATTGGCTTGCTTCCGGGGCCAACATAGCATGCCCATAACTTACTAACCCTAACCCGTACGTCTTTGGAATGTGGGAGGAAACCTGAGCACCAGAGGAAACCCATACAGTCACAGTGAGAACATACAAACTCCTTACAGAAAGCAGCAGGAATCAAAACGCTATCTTACACAGAGAAGCAGGAACACAAATCATTTGGTCTGGAAGCAGATTAAAAGCACAAAAATATGTAAAGATTCCAGGGCCAATGAACTAAATGACTAAATATTAATCCCCACCACTCAGAGATTCTGTTGCTTCTTCGCAGGATTTTCACACAGAAATTTTTAGATTACAAGAAAGCTATCAAGGAGAGGCATCGAAATGAAAAATGTAAACCTGTTCAATACAATTAAGCACATTTCTGGAGAGGAAGAAGTGAAAATGAGATTGATCAAACAGAAATTAGCCTCTTACTCCTACGGCCATTTCAGTGTTCTGAAAAAATTTGTGCACTTTGATCATAATGTGAAGGGTATCTCCTCTTACTTTGGGATTTAATATTCGTGTCAGCATATTATTAAGTGTGACTTCCCATAAAATGAGATGTTTTGATACTGAGTGTTAATTGTTCATATGTTCTATGCTGTATCGTATATTCGGACCATCATGGTTCTTAGCAATTTTTGCTATAGAAATGGTTTGTCATTGCCATATTCTGGGCAGCGTCTTTACAAGACGGGTGACCCCAGCCATTGTCAATACTCTTCAGAGATTGCCTGCCTGGCGTCAGTGGTCACATAACCAGGACTTGCGATATGCACCAGCTGTTTATATGACCATCCACCTCCTGCTCCCATGGCTTCATGAGACCCTGATCCAGGAGACTAAGCCGGTGCTAAACCTTTCCCAAAGGTGACCTGCAGGTTGGCAGAGGGAAGGAGCACCTTGCACCTCCTTTAGTAGAAACGTGTCTCTAATCGCTTCCCATATTATTAAATTTGGCTTCCCATAAAATGAAATATTTTGATGCTGATTGTTAATACTCAATTCATATTGACTATTAATAATCAGTTTATCCTGAGTATTAATTAACAAGCTTCAAAACCTGGGCTTTCATGTCTCCGTCTGCAGCTGCAGCCTCATCCTTCTTATCTGGAGAGCACTGTCAGTATGGATTGCAATAACATCTCCTCCTCGTTGACAGTCAATACAGCTGCACTTCAACCAAGTCTGCTCATCCACTGCTCTACTCTCTTTATACCCAGGACGGTGTGGCTCAGAAACCACCAATAAGTATGTTGATCACACCACTATTGTTGGCAGAATCTCAGACGGCAGCGAGGAGGCATACAGGAGAGAGATAGATTGGCTGGTTGAGTGGTGTTGCAACGACAACCAAGCCCAAGGGTATGACCGGGGGAGAGGAAGTGGGAAGAACACACACTGGTCCACACTGAGGGTTCAGCAGTGGAAAGGGTGAGCAACTTCAGGTTCCTGGGTAAAAACATTTCAGAGGATCTATCCTAGGCCCAACTTAGTGATGCAAAGAAGGCATGCCAGCATCTCTCCTTTCTCAGGCGCGTGGCCAAGTGGTTAAGGCATCAGTCTAGTGATCTGAAGGTCGCTAGTTCAAGCCTCAGCTGAGGCAGCGTGTTGTGTCCTTGAGCAAGGCACTTAACCACATATTGCTCTGCGATGACACCGTTGCCAAGTTATATGGGTCCTAATGCCCTTCCCTTGGACAACATCAGTAGCGTGGAGAGGAGAGACTTGCAGCATGGGCAGCTGCCGGTCTTCCATACAACCTTGCCCAGGCTTCAGTCAACATTGAAATCGATGGTGTTACGTACCCCGTAACTGGGTTGCCAAACCAGCAGAAATGGATCACTCAGTTGGAGTCTGGAGTACTAGAACTAAGAAAGTTTTATTAAAGAAACAAGCAACACAGTAATCGAAAGGATAATAAATGCAACAGTTCAGTGATGATAAACACACATGTGCACAGAATTAAGATAACAGCATCAATCAAGCTCTATCGTGGTCTAGGGGTAAATGACCAAATTTCAAAATGACTCAAAGTTCAGTTCGCAGTAATCGTTGCCATGGCGATGGACAACGTGGGGGAAGAGACAGAGAGAACAGGAACAACTGATCATTCAGAACACTGCTTCACTCACAGACCAGCGAGATGGCTCACAAACAGCTTTTGGGCGGGTCCTTGGTGATGTCACCTGAGGTCACCGACTGTGACCCCTCCTCCAGATGCGGTCGATCCTCTGCAGTGAACCCGGCACCCAGGCAAGGGCGGACACACACCGGGTTCCCGCTGATCGTACCTTTCCACCCTTGTCGTTGTCTGGTACTTCTCACCCACTCGTGAGAGGCGCACCGCTTCCAGGGTCTCGTTACCTCGGGAGGCGTGTGTCCCCGTCTTAGCGAACCTGTCCCTTTTTATCCCCCTGCTGGGGTATCGCCTGTCCATCACTTCAAACAGTTCAGGGTTCAAAGGGGGGAGCCGCTCCAGACAGCTCTCTCTCCCACATCCCTTCATTACACATCTCCAGACGCTGCTCCATTGTTCCTTATCTCTCCTTCCCCTGAGGGCAGGTGGCAGACCAACTGCTGATGCCACTGATGCTAGCCCAGGCCAGCAAACATCTTAATTTTATGTGTATTCTCGTAACAATGGACAGCCAAAGGAGAAGATTTCTCAGGAGTCTGAGGAGATTTGGTATGTTGGAAAATTTCTATAGAAGTACAATGGAGAGCGTTCTGACTGGTAGTATCACTGTCTGGTATGAAGGCTCCAGTGCAGAAGATTTCAGGAGACTGCAGAACCTTGTAGACTCAGTCTTGTGCACAACTGTCCCCACCATCGAGGAAATCTTCAAGAAGTAGTGCAACAAGGTGGTGGCATCCATCACTAAAGATGCCAGTACATGCCCCCTTCTCGTTACTACCACTGGGCAGAAGGCACAGCAGGCTGAGGACACACACTCAATGGCTCAGGAACAGCTTCTTCCCCTCCACTATCAGATTTCCCAATGGCTTATGGACTCATAAACACTACTTTGTTATCACAATCAGAATCACTTTATTGCCAGTGTGTGAAAAATACCAGAATTGATAGGGGTTCAGTGCCAAGCTTAAAACACCAAGACAAAACCATAACAGATAACATAATAGCAATCAACAATTTACAAACAAAAGTGCAAAGAGCCATGAGCAATTGACAGTCAGCAGAATGGTCACATATGGACTGACTCAATAGTTATCGACAGGGCAAGGAGAGCAGGAAAAACCATATAACAGACGTTGTGAAGGGATGTTGTGCTTTGTTTTTGCACTATTTATTTATTTTGTAATGTATTGCACTGTATTGCTGCCCCAGAGGAACACATTTTACAACATACAAACCAGTGAAATAAACCAGATTTTGATTCTGATGAGGCATGTTAGAATATAGTGATGAATTTCATAGCCACATACAATAATGATGTTTCCCAAAAGATATTTCTTAAATCCCAAGTTCATAGATCCCTCAACTTTGCTTCACAAGTTGATAAGGTTGTTAAGAAGACTTATGATATGTTGGTCTTCATTAGTCAGGGAAATGAAGATTTTGTTGCAACTCTATAAAACCCTGGTTGCACCACGCTTAGAGTATTGTGTTCAGTTCTGGTTGCATTATCACAAGAAGGATGTGGAAGCTTTGGAGAGGGTGCAGAAGGGATTTACCAGCATCCTTTCTGGATTAGAAAGCACATCTTATGAGAACAAGTTGAGTGAGCTAGGACATTTTTCTTCATGGTGAAGGAGGATGAGAGGCGACTTGATAGAAGGGTACAAGATGGTAAGAGGCATAGATCGAGTGGACAGCTAATGCCTTTTTATCAGGGCAGCAAAGACTAGTACAAGAGGACATGCTTTTAAGGTGATTTGAGGAAAGTTTGGGGGAGATGTGAGTGATAGCTTTTTCACACAGCAAATGGTGGGTGCATGCAACTCACTGCCAGGTTTGATAGTTGAGTCTAATACAAAAGGGACATTGAAGAGATTCTTGATAGGCACATGAATGAAAGGGTTATGGGCTATGTAGAAGGAAGGGCCAAAGTACTGTGCTGTACTGCTCTATGTTAAAAGCCTACTATTAATTTTGAGCAACTTTTTAAAATTGAAATTAAACTGACAAAGAGAAGTATTTATTCTGTTTTTAAAGTGAGGACTGCAGTACAAGTAAGTACATCTTAATTGTTAACACTGGAGATTGAATGTAACTAAATCAGCACACATCTGGGATGTCTGCTTCAGTCTAGCTCTGACTAAATGAATGAACATTTGCTCCTCTACTCTCTCAGCTGCCTGTGACATTGTTACATGAAATTAGTTTGGACAGTTTGAACATCATTCCTGGTGGGCTTAAGACCTCGATGCAAGACACCCAGTTGTTGAGCACTAATTTCTATTTTTATTTGGCAGTTTAAACCATTCAAACTGACAGAAGGATGGCTTGAGGGAAAATGCTGCATTGGTACAGCAGAGTTACAGCCCACTGAAAACTGAAGTCTGCATTCGACTCTATCGCACTTGATCGTAAACACATACAGACAGGAGATTCTGTGGATGTGAAGGGGACACCCGAACGGTATGTTGCCTCCCAGATGCCAGGATCAGGGATGCCTCAGATCAGGACCACAGCATTTTGGAGGGGGAGGAAGAACAGCCAGATGTCTTAACATAGAAACATAGAAACATAGAAAATAGGTGCAGGAGTAGGCCTTTCGGCCCTTCGAGCCTGCACTGCCATTCAATATGATCATGGCTGATCATCCAACTCAGAACCCTGTACCTGCCTTCTCTCCATACCCCCTGATCCCTTTAGCCACAAGGGCCATATCTAACTCCCTCTTAAATATAGCCAATGAACTGGCCTCAACTGTTTCCTGTGGCAGAGAATTCCACAGATTCACCACTCTCTGTGTGAAGAAGTTTTTCCTCATCTCGGTCCTAAAAGGCTTCCCCTTTATCCTCAGAGTGTGACCCCTAGTTCTGGACTTCTCCAACATTGGGAACAATCTTCCTGCATCTAGCCTGTCCAATCCTTTTAGGATTTTATACGGTTCAATAAGATCCCCCCTCAATCTTCTAAATTCCAGCGAGTATAAGTCTAGTCAATCCAGTCTTTCATCATATGAAAGTCCTACCAGCCCAGGAATCAATCTGGTGAACCTTCTTTGTACTCCCTCTATGGCAAGGATGTCTTTCCTCAAATTAGGGGACCAAAACTGCACACAATACTCCACGTGTGGTCTCACCAAGGCCTTGTACAACTGCAGTAATACCTCCCTGCTCCTGTACTCGAATCCTCTTGCTATGAATGTCAGCATACCATTTGCCTTTTTCACCACCTGCTGTACCTTATGTCTTGGTACGTAAGGAATCAATGACATAGGAAGGAAAAGCAAAGAGGTCCTGAAAAGAGAATTTAGAGAGCTAGGAAGAAAGCTGAAAAGCAGGACCTGTAGGGTAGTAATTTCTGGATTGCTACCTGTGCTATATGCCAGTGAGGTGAAAACAGGATGATTTGGCAGATTGATGCGTGGCTGAGAAGCTGGTGCAGGGGGAAAGGCTTCAGGTTCTTGGATCACTGGGATCTCTTCTAGGAGAGGGATCATCTGTACAAAAGTGACAGGTTGCACCTGAACACAAGGGGGACCTATATTTTTGCAGGCAGGTTTATTAGAGCTGGTGGGGAGGTTTTAAACTAATTTAGCAAGGGGGGATGGGGACCGCAGTGAAGGGTAGGACAGATCATAAATAAACAAAGATAACGCGCAATCAGACTCTCAGGAAGGGCAGGCAGATGATAGGACAAAATTGCAGCTGGCAAGGTGAGTAGTAGATTAAAAATGGTAGCAAATACAGTACGCAAAGTGTTATATCTCAATGCACCGAATATAAGAAATAAGGTGGATGATCTTGTTGCACTATTGCAGATTGTCAGGTATGATGTTGTGGCCATCACTGAATCGTGACTGAAGGATGGTTGTAGTTGGGAGCTGAACGTTGTATCAGAAAAATAGGAAGGTAGGCAGAGGGGGTGACGTGGCTCTGCTGGTAAAGAATGGCATCAAATCAGTAGAAAGATATGACAAAGAATCAGAAAATGTTGAACCCTTGTGGGTTGAGTTAAGAAACAGCAAGCGTAAGAGGACCCTGATGGCAGTTATACAGGCCACCCAACAGTAACCGGGATGTGGACCACAGATTACAACAGAAAATAAAAAAGGTGTTTCAAAAAGGTAATGTTATGATAGTCATGGGAGATATCAGCATGCAGGCCGATTTGGAATAACAGGTTGGTAATGGATCTCAAGAGAGTGAGTTTGTTGAATGTCTTTGAGATGGCTTTTTAGAGTACTGTAGTTTGTCGTTGAGCCTACTAGGAGATCAGCTATACTGGATTGGGTGTTATATAATAAACTGTAGATGATTAGGACACTTAAGGTAAAGGAACCCTTAGGAGGCAGTGATCACAATATGATTGAGTTCAACTTGAAATTTAACAGGGAGTAAGTGAAGTCTGATGTAGCAGTATTTCAGTGGAGTAAAGGAAATTACCGTGGTATGAGAGAGGAGTTGGCCAAAGTATTTTGGAGGGAGATGCTGGCAGGGATGATAGCAGAGCAGCAATGGCATGAGTTTCTGGGGAAAATGGGGAAGGTACAAGATAAGTGTATTCCAATAACAATGAAATACTCAAATGGCAATATAGTACAACCATGGCTGACAAGGGAAGTCAAAGCTATTGTAACATCAAAAGAGAGGGCATACAACAAAGCAAAAATTAGCAGGAAGATAGAGTATTGGGAAGCTTTCAAAAACCTACAGAAAGCAACTAAAAGAATCATTAGGAGGGAAAAGATGAAATATGAAAGCAAGAAAGAAAATTATATCAAATGTGGATAGAAAATTTTTTCAAGTATATAAAAAATAAAAGAGATATGAGAGTAGATATTGAACCACTAGAAAATGAGGCCGGAGAATTAATAACAGGGGACAAGGAGATGGAAGATGAACTAAATAAGTATTTTGCATCGGTCTTCACTGTGGAAGACATTAGTAGTGCGTCAATATTGAAAGGTGTGAGGAAAGAGAAGTGAGTGCACTTGCTATAACAAGGGAGAAGGTGCTCAAAAAGCTGAAAGACCTAAGGGTACATAAATCACTCAGACCAAATGTACTGCTCCTTGCGGTTCTGAAAGAGGTAGCAGTAAAGATTGTAGAGGCATTAGAAATGATCTTTCAAAGATCATTGGACTCTAGCATGGTACCAGAGGAATAGAAAATTGCAACTGTCACCCCACTCTTTAAAAAAGAGGAAATCAGCAGAAAGAATATTATAGATCAGTTAGCCTGACCTCAGTGGTTGGGGAGAGATTGGAGTTAATAGTTAAGGATGAGGTTATAGAACACCTGGTGACACAGGACAAAATAAGACAAGTCAGAGTGGTTTCCTTAAGGAAAAACTTTGCCTGACGAACCTGTTGGAATTCTTTGAGGAGATTAAGGAGTGCAGTGAATGTTGTATATTTGGACTTCCAGAAGTCCTTTGACATGCTGCCATATATGAGCTTCTTACCACGATGAGAGCCCATGGTATTACAGGAAAGTTACTGGTATGGTTAGAGCAATGGCTAATTGGTAGGAGGCAATGAGTGAGAATAAAAAGATCCTCTTCAGGTTGGCTGCCAGTGTTGAGTGATGTTCCACAGGGGTCGGTGTTGGGACCACTTCTGTTTATGCTGTATGTCAATGATTTAGATGATGGACTATATGGCTTTGTTGCCATGTTTGCAGATGATATGAAGACTGGTGAAGGGGTAGGTATTGTGAGGAAACAGGTAGGCTATAGAAGGACTTAGATTAGGAGAATGGGCAAGAATGTAGCAAATGAAATACAATGTTGGAAAATGCATGGTCATGCACTTTGGTAGTAGAAATAAACGTGCAGACTATTTCTCAAATGGAGAGAAAATCCAGGAAATTGAGATGCAGAGGGACTTGGAGGTCCTTGTGCAGAACACCCTAAATGTTAACTTGCAGGTTGAGTCAATGGTGAGGAAGGCAAATACAATGTCATCACTCATTTCAAGAGGTCCAGAATACAAGAGCAAGGATGTGATGCTGAGGCTTTATAAGGCACTGGTGAGGACTCACCTTGAGTATTGTGAACAGTTTTGGGCTCCTCATCTAAGAAAAGATGTGCTGGCATTGGACAGGGTTCGGAGGAGGTTCAGAAGGATGATTCCGGGAATGAAAAGTGTTATCAGATGAGGAACATTTGATGACTCTGGGTCTGTACTCGCTGGAATTTAGAAGGATGAGGGAGGGATCTCATTGAAACCTTTTGAATGTTGAATGGCCTAGACAGAGTAGATGTGGAAAGGGTGCTTCCCATGGTGTGAGAGTCTAGGACAAGAGGGCACAGCCTCAGGATAGAGGCTCATCCATTTTAAACAGAGATGCGGAGAAATTTCTTTAACCAGAGGGTGGTGAATTTGTGGAATTTGCTATCACTGGCAACTGTGGAGATCAGGTCATTGGATGTATTTAAGGCAGAGCTTGATAGGTTCTTGATTGGACATGGCATCAAATGTTACAGGGAAAAGGTCGGGGAGTGGGGTTGTGGAGGGGAGAAAAGGATCATCAATGATTGAATAGCAATCAGACACGATGGGCCAAATAGCCTATTTCTGCTCCTATGTCTTATGGTCTTATGGTTACTGATAATAGAAGTCAAGACAGTAACATATGCTGTTATAAGACTAATAAAATGGTTCCCTACTATGATAAAATTAACTTTTGACTGTTGTAAATTGCGCGAATGGGACCCGTTCTCGGGGTTTCAGGACCGGCTGTTATTCGGCACTCCGAGGATTCGGCCTGAGAGTCTGGCTCGAATTCGGAAGCCTAAGATCTCGGGGCTCTGGAGACGGGCAGATCAAGAGCCAGTGTCATGGCAGGAGACTCGTGCGTCGTCAGGGAGGCCAGAAAATCATTCGCTGCAGGCCTGAAGACCCAAGATCTTTGCGATCTTCAGGCACAGAGCTTGTAAAAAGCAACAAAACAGACTTTTTAACATCGCAAACCAATGGGTTGTTGTTATGTCTCCACCTCGCTGTGAAAATGGGGGACCTCTCCCTCTCCCTTATTAGGGAGAGAGAGAACCTGTGGTTTATCGAATGCCAGATGAAAATTCTTTGGGGTAACTGCAAGTCTGTGTCTTTGCTATCGCCTAGCTCACACTTGTGTTCAGCAGTGGGTGCTTTCTTTTTTACTGGGGGGGATCGTTGCTCGTTGCCATTTACGCATGGGAGGGGGAGCCGGGGGGACTTTGGGGTTCTCACATTTAACTGTCGTTCATTCTTTGGGGCACTTCTCTGTTTTCGTGGATGCTTGCGAAGAAAAAGCATTTCAGGAAGTATATTGTATACATTTCTCTGACATTAAATTGGAGCTTTGGACGTTTGGAGTCACTGGAGAGAAGCAGCCGGCTGATTTCAAGTAGCCCTATATTCAACCGAATGAGACGCTCTTTGAAAGAAGAGGCCTGTTCAACCCAATATTACATGGCATTTTATATGCTAAAGATTAAAGAACATTTCTATATTTACAATGTATCTACAATGCTTCCTTCAAATAGCATATAAATATCACACCTTCTCACCGATCTCCCTCCCGGCACTTATCCTTGTAAGTGGAACAAGTGCTACACATGCCCTTACACTTCCTCCCTCACCACCATTCAGGGCCCTAGACAGTCCTTCCACGTGAGGCGACACTTCACCTGTGAGACGGCTGGGGTGATATACTGCGTCCGGTGCTCCCGGTGAGGCCTTCTATATATTGGTGAGACCCGACGCAGACTGGGAGACCATTTCACTGAACATCTACACTCTGTCCGCTAGAGAAAGCAGGATCTCCCAGTGGCCACGCATTTTAATTCCATGTCTCATTCCCATTCTGATATGTCTATCCACGGCCTCCTCTACTGTCAAGATGAAGCCACACTCTGGAGGAACAACACCTTATATTCCGTCTGGGTAGCCTCCAACCTGATGGCATGAGCATTGACTTCTCTAACTTCCATTAATGCCTGTCCTCCCCTTCTTACCCCACCCCTTATTTATTTACTTATCTATTATTTATTTTTCTCCCTTTTTTTTCCTCTCTCTCTCTCTCTCTCTCTCTTTTTTCTCCCTCTGTCCCTGTCACAATAACTTGCCTGCTCTCCATCTTCCTCTGATGCTCCTCTCCCCCCTCCCCCTTTTCTTTCTCCCTAGGCCTCCCATCCCATGATCCTCTCCCTCCTCCAGCCTCTTATCCCTTTTGCCAATCAACTTTCCAGCTCTGAGCTCCATCCCCCTGCCTCTTGTCCTCTCCTATCATTTCGGATCTCCCCCTCCCCTCCCACTTTCAAATCTCTGACTAGCTCTTCTTTCAGTTAGTCCTGATGAAGGGTCTCGGTCTGAGACAATGACTGTACCTCTTCCTATAGATGCTGCCTGGCCTGCTGCATTCCACCAGCATTTTGTGTGTGTTGCTTGAATTTCCAGCATCAGCAGATCTCCTTGTGTTTACATATATAAATATCACACCTCCTTCTTCATGCCAACACTCCTGGCACCCAAAATGAAAGTTAATCAACATTGTCTGGCTTTTCAATTACCTGTTGTCAACAGCTCTAGGAACCCATTGTCCCAGGCTGCATATTAAATTTAATATTTTTTCCCAATATTAATCCTATTTGTGGTAGATGTAATACTCAGGTGGCCACTTTAACTCACATGTTTTGGTCTTGCATAAAGTTGGAGAATTTTTGGAAAGATGTTTTCAAAACCTTATCAAAAGAGCTGGATCTGGATTTACAACCAAACTTATTTACAGCTATTTTTGGGATCTTAAAGAAATTGGAAGGATATAAAACTAATATTGGAGAAAATCTCAAGACATTGTATAATTATACCAGAGAAAAAGTGGGCTCCCTAATGGACCATCTTAATGAAATGTGAACAGAAATTTTCTATAGATGCTGGAAATGTTGACGAATACACACAAAGTGCAAAAGGAACTCAGGCATCATCTATGGCAAGGAATAAACAGTCGATGTTTTGAGCCAACACCCTTCATCAGGACTGAAAAGGAAGGGGGAAAAATCCAGAATAAGAAGGCGGGAGAGGGTGAGTAGTACAACCTGGCAGATGACAGGTGCGAACAGGTGAGGAGGAAGGTGGGTGGGTGGGGAAGAAGATATGAAGTAAGAAGCTGGCAGATGATAGGGGGAAAAGATAAAGTACTGAAGAAAAAGGAGACTGATTGGACATGGCAGAAGACCATGAGAGAAAGGGAAGGAGGAGTAGCACCAGAGGAGAGTGATGGGCAGGTGAGAATAGAAGGGGTAAGAGAGGAGCCAGAATGGGACAGTGGTCCATGGGAGAAAGAGAAGGAGAAGAGACAACGAAGGTATGAAGAGCTGGGTGATGTGGGTGAACTCCAAATGAATACCTCTCCTGAGAATTCAGCAAGGAGAAAGATATGGAAAATATTGAGTTCAGCACATGGCTGATATAAAAAAGGTCATTGGTAAGGAGGAGGTTTCAGTTGTTATCTGACACACAAGGGTTGATAAGATCTATCCCAGTTTACTGTAGAAAATGAGGGAGGAGATACTGTAGCTGGAGATTTTTGCATCTTCAATCTCTGCATGTGAGGTGTTGGAAGCTCGGTTTATGTTGTTCCAGCATGGATAAACCAGGTAACTACAGGTTGGATATGGCAATAAGGAAATTATTGGAGAATATCCTAAGGGAAAAGACTTTTGCATGTTTAGAAAGGCATGGGCCAATCAGGAATACTCAGCATGCAGGGAACTCTGGTCTTACTAAGTTGATTGGGTTTTTTTTTGAGGAGCTAATTAAGAAGATTGATGAGGACTGGGTAGTTGATGTTGTCCATATGGATTTTAATAAGGCATTTCACAAGTTCTCACATGGTAGTCTGGTCAAAAATGTTAAGGCACCAGATGAACTAGCTAATTAAGAGACCCTGCAGAAGCTGGAAATCCAGAACTACATACACAAAATGCTGGAGAAACTCAGCAAGTCATGGTGGGGAATAAACAGGCAATGTTTAGGGCCGAGATCTTTCAATAGGACTGGAAAGGTTTTCTAGTAATCTTTCCCCTTCAGCCCGTAGAATGATCGCATTTCTTACTTTAATGGCGAAAAGGTGTATTTTACAACATTGGAAAGAGCTTAATGCTCCAACTACCTTTTTTTGGTTCTCTCAGACGATTTTATGTTTGAATCTGGAGAAAATTAGAAGCAACCTTTATGATTCTTCATTTAAATTTGAACAGATTTGGGGACCTTTTATTCGATACTTTCATTTAATGTAATATATATCCTTCTTGTTTTTTTTCACTGTTTTTAAAGGAGGTCGGGATTGAGGACGTGATTTTAAGTTTAACTCTGTTTGGTTTCAAGTTAGCCCATTGCTTTGCTTTGCTTTAGTTAGTTGCACGGTGGGTTTTTTTTGGGGGGGTTTTTTTTCTTTTTTTTTTCCATTGATATATATATAAAATTTAGTATACTATTATGTTATCTTGGTTTTTTATGTTTAAATTACATTGTTTGTAGTATTTTTTTTGGTATTGATACCTTCTGGAATTCTATTATATTTTAACATTGTATTAATGTTTATATGGTTTACCTTTTTGTATACTTATTCAATAAAAAGATTTAAAAAGAAAAAAGAAAAGGACTGGAAAGGAAGAAGGCTAAAAGGCAGAATAAGAAGGTTGGGGGGGGAGAGTACACCTTCGAGGTGATAGGTGAGACCAGGAGAGGGGGAAGGTGGGTGGATGGGGGATGAAGTAAGATGCTGGGGCGTGATAAGTGGAAGAGGGAGCCAAAGATAAATCTGATAGGAGCAAAGAGTGAAAGCATGGAAGAAAGGGAAGGAGGAGGAGAACCAAAGGGAGGTGATGGACAAGTGAGAGGGAAACCAGAATGGGGAATGGAAAAAGAGATAAGATGAGGGGGAGTTATTTCCAGAAATTGATGTACATACCATTGTTGGACCCTTCCCAGACGGAATATGAGGTGTTGCTCTTCGACCTGAGAGTGGCATCGATTAGATTCAAACCTGTATGAGAGGTGGTAGGGTTGGCAGAGGAAGGTAGGTGCAGCTTTATGAAACACTGGTGAGAATGCATTCAACAGCACTTGGAGCAATGCATGTAGTCCTGGCTACCGCATTATGAGTAGATCACGATTGCACTGGAGAGTACGCAAAGGGAGTTCATGAAGGTGATGCTTGATCTGGAGGTCTTTGGTCATGGGGAGAGATTGGAAAGGCTTGGCTAATTTTCCCCAGTACGAAGGAGGCTGAGGAGGTGACCTGACAGAGGTATATTAAACTATAAGCTGCAGATAGAATAGATTATCAGGGTCTTTGTTCTCCTGGTAGGGGCATCAACAAACATCAGGAAGAAGGAGAAGTTTAAAGGGTAAGCACAAGAGATTCTACAGATGCTAAAAACCTTGAGCAACACACATAAAATGCTGGAAGGACTCTGGAAGTCAGGCAGCATCTATAGGGAGGTGCAAACAGTTGATATTTTGGGCTGAAATGTAGGGTGAGAGACAACTGTTTAGTCACCTCCATAGATGCAGCCTGACTCAGACCTCTTTAAAACTCTTGGAGTTTTAAGAGGATTTGAGAGGTAAGCAGAGTGGTTGAAACTATATGGAATGCACTGCCAGAGGAGCTTGAATGAGATACAATGACTCAGTTTAAGAGGCATTTTGAATAACTAAGGCTTGAAGGATATGGTCCTCATGCAGGCAAATGAGATTAGTGTAAATAGCAAAACGGTTGTCACATATGAATTGTGCCAGAGGGCTGGTTTCTCGGTTGCACAATGCCATGACCCTATCTCAGTGTAGACACAACACTTCAGAGCTGGGTCGTCATCTCAGGTCTATCTCAAGTCTAACTACAGCACTATGTTTTGGCTCATGGATGAGCCTGAATGTGAATTTATCACTGCATTGTGTGATGGCGGGAACGAGTAGACCACGATGAATAGCTGCTGCCTACAAAATACTTGCATGAGTCATGGAGATCTCCACAATAAATTATCAAGTTCCTGCAGAGGATTTTCCCTGAATTTTAATTCATCTAAAGAGTATATGTTCATACAACGTCATGAAATTAGGAAATGCACCTCTGAATCTTG
Source organism: Mobula hypostoma (assembly GCF_963921235.1). NCBI lineage: Eukaryota > Metazoa > Chordata > Chondrichthyes > Myliobatiformes > Myliobatidae > Mobula > Mobula hypostoma. The sequence goes on along the minus strand of NC_086112.1, from coordinate 9,333,381 downwards.
CAGCCTAAAGGAATTTTGAAATATTTAATTAATTAGGTTTCTTTTGTTAAATATTCACAGCTACAGGATCAGTTTCTTGTCTGCATGGACAGAAGTTAGTTTCTTATTCTAAAATCTATCAGCGCTCCAAGCCAAAGATTACCTCAGGTCAAGGTTTTCTCTTGCCTTTATAAAAATTCATTACAGTGACAAGGAAACTGAATGTATTCTGTCAGGCACATCAGAATTAACATTATAGACACATAGAGTTGTAGAGCACTACCATGCATCTAGTCCATGCAAAACTATTATTCTGCCTCGTCCTATTGATCAGCACCTGGACCATACCCCTCCCATCCATGTACTTTTCCAAATTTCTCTTTAACATTGAAATCAAACCTGCATTCCCCACCTCCGCTGACAGCTCATTCCATACTCACACCAACCTGTGAGTGAAGAGGCACCTTGTTTCACCTTTCACCCTTAACCTATGACCCTTAGTTCTAGTCTCACACAATCTCAGTGGAAAAAGACTACTTTCACTTACCCTCTCCATCCCACTCATAATTCTGTATACTATCAAATCTCCAAGGAAAAAGTCCTATCCTATTCAATCATTCCTTTTAATTCCTTTAAATTTTCTCTGTGCTCTTTCAATCTTATTGATATCTTTCCTGGAGATGGGTGATCAGAACTGAATACTATACTCCAAATTAGGCCTCTCCAACATCTTACACGACTTCAACATAACATCACAACTTCTGTACTCAATACTTTGATTTATGAAGACCAATGTGCCAAAAGCTGTCTTTACCAACCTATCTACCTGTGAACTACTTTGATGTGTGTTGCTATCTTACCTGTGACATCACTTTGAAGGAATTATGGATCTGTATTCCCAGATCCCTCTACTCTACCGCACTCCTGGGCAAATATTAGCAAATAGTTCCTAAACCAACTGCAAATAGATGAGAAAAAAAGAATACACCAAGGATCCCTGTTATATTTTGTAACTCCAAAATATGCAACATTCCTCCCTATTTAGCTATAAACTCTAACTCAATATAGAATGCATCTCAACTTATGTACTTATATGCATTTCAACTTATATCTTTAGATGTGAATTATATACATTATAGTTGAATTCTATATATATATATATATATATATATATAGTATACTATATAATACAACTACTATATAGACATCCACAGCATAGTAAATTTTTAAATTATCCCATTCACGTCTAAAGATTTAATCACTGTGGAGGATTTCTTACTTTTGTGGGATAATGTCTTTCCTGTCAAGGGGGGATCACTCTGTTTGCAGGAGAGACTTGTGGCTGTGTTTAAATTTCTGAAATGTAAACTCCTCTTTTAAACACATCTAACAATGTATCCTCTTTAAAACGTTGCATTGTTTGTGTAATTTAAGAGTTTTCAATCATTAGTATTTCAAGAGTAGGCAAGGTGCATCAGAAACCATTTTCATAATTTGATAAAATTCAAAGATTCCGAGATTCAAAGTACATTTGTTATCGAAGTAGGTATGCAGTATACAACCCTGAGATTCGTCTCCTCCACAGACAGCCACCAAACAAAGAAACACCATGGAACATCAAACATCCAGTGTGAAAAAAAGGACAAATCATGCAAATGGCACAAAAACAAGTGAAAACACATTATATATAAAATATCAAAGCACAAAGACATTGAAACAATCAAGGAATTTGTGGCAATATTACATTTAAGTATTTTTAAACCACCATCTCGCCCAAAGAGAAAGCATGCAGGAGGCCTTGTCTGTGGATGAAGGGAGTTAGTGAGTGTGGGCAGAAGTAAAGATCTATTCAAGATTAAGATTTATTTATCACGAGTACCTCAAAACATACAGTGAAATGTGATATTTGTGATCGATGGAAAAGAGGACCTGCCGAAGGAACTCGGCCCAAAACATCGACTGTACTCTTTTCCATAGGTTTTGCTTGGCCTGCAGCATTTTGTGTGTGTTGCTTCAATGCTTTCTGGACTGTCCTACTGGATTCCTGCACATCAATAGGGTGGTGGGGTGGAGATACCTCTCTAACAAAGGAGGTATAAGGCGCTCCTTCCCTCCGCTAATCTGCAGATCACACTTGGGGTGAAGTGTGGCACCTACTTAGCCCCACACCACCCCCACTCCCTGATCAGGGTCACGTGAAGCCATGGGAACATGTGGTGGATGGTCGTATGAGCAGCTGGAGCACATCACAAGTCCTGGTTATGCGACCACTGACACCAGGCAGAACACCTCTGAAGAATATTGATAACAGCTGGGTCACCCGTCTTGTGAAGACGCTGTCCAGAAGATGGCAATGGCAAACCACTCCTGTAGAAAAAATTGCCAAGAACAATGATGGTCATAGAAAGACCATGATGGCACTGCCCAGCAGAAGACAACGGCTGACAAGTTGTGTGTAAGATATTGCCAAGAACAATTATGTTCATGGACAGATGGAAGACCATGATCATGCACATCGTACAACAAGGCACATAATGATGATAATGACGTCCCAGTATCACTGTTGCCATTCATGTGGTCCTCTGATGTGGTACCCTACTACAGTACCTGAGGGGCTTCCTCACCCAACCCAGACCCTCCTAGTCCAGCAGTGAACAAACCCTACACCGCTGTCCGTTCCACCAAGGCCTGCGGTGGCTGCACTGAGCTTCATTGCGTCCCTCAGCATGTACTCCTGCAGCCTGGAATGTGCCAGTCCGCATCATTCCTCCACGGACATGTCAATGAACTAGCAGACCAGAAACATTCAGGCAGACCAAAGTCTGTCTTTCACCAAGGTGATGAGCTGCCAGTTGGCAGCATTTGCTGTTTGTCTCCATAAGATAACCATGGTTCTTGCACCTTAGGACAGGGAGAAGGCAGGAGATGGGGGCTGAGATGGGTATGGATCAGCTGTGATGAAATGGCAGAGCAGTTCTCAATGAGCCAAATGGCATAATTCTACTCCTGTATCTTATGGTCTCTTGGTCTTAATCACTAAGTTTAGCCTATTTTTCCTATCTGAAACTTCCTTTAAAATTTTTGAGATTGTTACTGAAGGGAAAAGGAAGAATTCCAGCAAACAAAACTCAGATGAAACAAAAGAAAATAATTACAGTCGTGGTGTCAAAGATGAGTTTATTCTTCCTTAATCAGAGCACTCTGTGTTTATAATGAATGTTTATGATAAATGAGATTACAAAATCATTGGCTGTTTTGTCATGTGAGTTTGACAGCTGTGTAAGCAGCACATTCATTTTCTCTCAAATTCTGCAAAATTATAAATATCTTTGGGGAAGAATATTTGGATATTTCCAGAACAATGCTGAGAGTTTGCATATAGTTATGTAAGTATCTAGTTTTATTCAATTATACACAAACAGCAGATTGGAAGATTTAAATTATGCTAAGGATGAGATAAGCTTACAAAAGAATTCAATAAAACAAAATAGAAACCATGCAATGCATCGAGATCCAATTAAAGAAAAGATTTTAAAGGTTAGATAGAAGACCACAGCTCAGAACCAAGCCCTTTGGCCCAATTAGTCCCGTTGACTTGAACCTGGACCATAACCCTCCATACCTCTCCCATCCATGTACTTATCCATTCAACTCTCAAATGTTGAAATTCGAACCCACATCCATCATTTCCATTGGCAGCTCGTTCCACATTCTTACCACTCTCTGCGTGAAGAAGTTTCCTCTCACGTTCCACTTAAACATTTCTCCTTTCACCCCTAACCCCTTAGAACTCATCTAGATCTCCCTCTGTGATAACCTCCTTCACCATCAAAAACATCTCCTTCTTTTGGACATCCACAGATTTACTGATCAATCCTTCTGCATTTTCATGCAAACCCAAATCACCTCATTACAGGAAGGGTGTGGAAGCTTTAGAGAGGGTGCCGAAGAGATTTACTGGACTAGAGAGCAAGCTTTATGAGGAAAGTTTGAGTGAGCCAGGGTTTTTCTTTTTGGAGCGAAGGAGGAGAAGAGATAACTTGATAGATGTGTACAAGATGATAAGAGGCATAGTTGAGTGGACAGACAGAGTTATTTTTCCAGGTGAGAAATGGCTAAAACAAAAAGGCATAATTATTTTTATTAGAGGTAATTCGAATAAAGTATAGGGTGATGTCAAAGGCATCTGAGGAATAGGAGTCTCAATTACATGAATAAACTAGCTGCATAAAAATTAATTAAAACACATAACTGTATACCACACATTGTAAATCTTTATGTTATCTGCTTACTGTTTTAAGTAACAATATTTAAGGCTCTATAGTTGGTTAATAAGGGGGAGGCATAATTTTAAGGCAAAAGGATGAATGTGGTTTTGTGCATTTCCTTTACAAATGCCCTTTCACTGTCATTCCATTTAAGATGTTATTTTTATATTTAATTAGGTAAATCTGCAAAAAAGTTATTTCAGTTTGTTTCTCGGTAGGAATCTTTATCATGAATGAGTGCACATTTTCTAGGTAATTAAAGTTTGTTCATAGGAAGGAAAAGTGGCGGTGGGGGGGGGATGTCAGAGGTAGGTTTTCTACATGGAGAGCTTGGTGGTACACACAACACACTTCCAGTAGAGGCAGATACATTAGAGACGTTTAAGACTCTTTGATAAGCACAGGGGTGATAGAAAAATGGAGAGCTGTGTAGGAGGGAAGAGTTATATTGATCCTGGAGTAGGTTAAAAGGTGGGCACAACATCGTGGGCTGAAGTGCCTATACTGTGCTGCATTGTTCTATGTTCAGCATCAATCCCTAAGGCAATCCACAAATCACTGGCCTCTATTCCAAAAAGCTAACTTCAACTTCAAATTCCTGGGTGTTGTTAGTTCAGAGGACTTCTCCTGGGCCCAACAAGTAAATGCAATTACAAAGAAAGCACAGCAGTGCCTCTACTTCCTTAGGAGTTTGCCGAGATTTAGCATGACGCCTAAACCTTTGACAGTTTTCTGTAGATGTGTGGTGGGGAGTATATTGACTGGATGCATCACAGCCTAGAATAGAAAAAGCAATACCCTTTGTTGTGTCTGTGCACAAATACATATACAGTATGTTAAATAAAAGTACACACACATGAGATGACTTTAACTGGAGTATTCACATTGCAGCTAGAGAGAGAGAGAGGAAAAAAACAATGTGCATGCATAGACAACAGATCAGTACATAGTGCTAAGCGGGGGGGGGGGTGTTATTGCTGTAAATGAAATAGATTCATACATTACACCTTGTTCCCCCTTTAGATTAATGCATCTTAAACTGTATATGTACAAAACTTTCAACTTCCCTTTCAGTAACCCATATTCCAAGTAAACACACTTTCACAATAACAGTTCATAACTAACTTCACAGTTCTAAAGGTTCAGTCTTTTGGGTGGCGCTCTGTTTCTCTCCGGACAGCGCCTCTGGACCTGTCAGTGGCAAAAGGATTGGCAGGTGTCTTATCAATGATAACATTCTCGTTGTACCTCTGGACCCATGGTGTAGCATCGGGTTTGGCAGTTGTCTTGTCTAAGACAACATTTTTGGTTTTCTGGTGTCAAGTTGCTGTCAGTGACATGATCATCACTGAGAGGTAAGTCCAGTGACTATAATGTGTCTGTCTTGTTAGATGCTGTCGACTCAGGTGTATTCTTCAGTTGAGCCTCCAGTATCTGGTCCACATGACATCTCCATGTCTGATCTCCAACATTAATTGTTTGCATCAGTGGTCCAGTTCTTGTAGCTATCCTACTGGGAGTCCACTTGTCTTCTCAATAATCACATGCTAGGACTTTCCTGTCCAATCTCAAAGCTCCTTACTGCTTCAGTTGACAACTGGCTGAACTGTTTATTCTGCACTTCCCTCTGTAGATCTGGTTTCAGGAGGTCTCTGCGAGATCTCAGGTAACTGTTCCTGAACAGCATTGCAGGTGTTTGATTTGGACCGATTTCCAATACACAAAAAGGAAGTTGTCTACCTTGCGCTGTAGAGAAATGTCCTCCTTCTCCATCACTTTAATAGACTTCTTGAAGCTAACCCATTTATTGCTGGGTGGTGAGGAGCTGACTGAAATGTCTGATGCCATTTTTCAACATGAACAGTCAGAATTCTTCTGATGTGTATTGTGGTCCATTGTCACTCACAATTTGTTCTGGTAAGCTGTATCTGCTGAAGGTAGTTCTCAGAACGGAGACAGTCTTTGCTGAGGTGGTTGACTTCATTTGTATAACCTCCAGCCACTTCGAATGAGCATCCACAGCAATCTGGAACATGGAGTCCACGAATGGCCCAGCACAGTCAGTATGTATTCTTCACCTTGGTGATGATGGCCACTTCCACGGGTGTAACGGTGCCTGTGGGGTGCATTTTGAACTTTCTGGCAACCTGAACAGCTTTTGGCCAAATATTCAATCTGTTTGTCTATTCCCAGCCACCACACATAGCTCAGGGTGTGACTCTTCATCTTGACTGTACCCAGGTGTCCTTCATTTTGGTTTTCTAACACTCTGGTGTGCAGTTTATAGGGAACCAAAACATGAGGTCCACACATCAACATTCTTCGACATACAGACAGTTGGTCTCATCTCACTGAGAACTTGGGAAACATAGGGTTACCGTGAGCTGGCCATCCCTGCATGGTGATTTCATAGACTTTTGACAATGTCGGGTCACGCCTTGTTTCCCTTTTGGAATTTGTTACCACAAATGGTCCACCAATGCAGTGTGGAACACTTCAGCTGGGTCACAATGTAAAGACTTTCCTTCTTCAGTTGCCAAAAGTGGAAGACATGACAAGCCATCAGAATTGCTGTGTTGTTTGGTACCCTCAAACTCTATGTCATAAGAGTGGGCTCCTAAGAACAGTGCCCAACGTTATGATCAATGGAATTCTATTCCTGGGATTGAAAATGGGCACAAAGTGTTAGTGATGTGTCACCAGCATAAACTTTTGTAGAGGTAGTGGTGGAACTTCTTTATTCCCCATACTAGAAAAAGGACACCTTGGTCGATCTGTGCGTAGTTGCGTTCTGCACTCGTCAGTGATCTTGAAGCAAACGCTATCTGGCGTTCAGATCCATCTTTCATAATGTGCGACAAAATGGCTCCAATGCCATAAGGAGACACATCACACGCCAGTCTGATGGGCAAAGATGGGTCATAATGGGTGAGCTGTTCATCGGCTGTTATTAGTCTCTTTATTTCCTTGCATGTGCTTCACATCTTTCTGACTATTCCCACTTTGCTCCTGTCTGTAACATTGCATTCAATGGGTGCAGTACTGTAGCATGATTTGCAAGAAACCAGAGGTAGTACTTTAGAAAGCCCAAGTATAACCTTAGATGTGACACACTTTCGGTTTGGGTGCCTGCAGCACTGCTTTCAATCTTCACTTGTGACTTATGTAAGCCCTGCTTGTCAATGACATGTCCACAATATGAGATTTCATTTTCGAAAAACTCACATTTCTCTCTCTTTGCATGCAGACAATACTCATTCATCCTGGTAAGAACTTTTCCAAGGTTCTGCAGGTGCTCTTTATCATTCTTGCCAGTCACAGTGATCTCATCAAGGTAACATTGTGTTCCTGAGATATCTTGGAGCACTTGACTCATTGCTCTTTGCCAAATTGCTGGAGCTGATGTGACGCCAAAGACGAGACGATTATACTGGAACAGTCCCCTGTGAGTGTTGATTGTGAGGAATTTCCTGCTTGAATCCTCAATCTCCATGCAGTTAGGCTTGCAGCAAATCAATCCTTGAAAACCTCTCCCCACCTGCAAAAGATGCAAATATGTCTTCTATTTGTGGCAGGGGATACTGCACAGTATGCAACACCGGGTTGATATTCACCTTGAAATCCTTACATACACAAATGCCTCAGGCTTTCCCTTTCTTGATCACTAGGACAATGGGCGTGGTCCAATCCCTCCACTCCACCTTGGAGAGAATTCCAGATAACTCCAAGCTCTGCAATTCAACACCCACTTTAGGATATTGTGCATAAGGCACAGGACGTGCTTTATGGAATCTTGGTGTTGCTGCTTCATCCAGTTCAATTCCGGCCATCAGGCCTTTAAGCTGACCAGTTCCCTTCTCAAACACCTTCTCAGCTGCATTAAGCAGCCGTGCCAGTCTCCGGTTAGTGCTACCATGTGGGCTGTTATTGCCTGTTGCTGTCACATTGAGAGCTTTGCTAGTATGACAGATAAGTTGGATTTTTCTCAATCATTCACATCCAAGAAGTGCTGGTCCTCCACTTTTCAATACATGAAATCCTTACTGATGTGCTTGGCCTCTATACATCACCTTCACCTTCAGTTTGCCTTTGGGGGACATTTTTTCACCTGTGTGGGTCTTTAGCATCACTGGAGTCTTCTCTAATGGTATCTTAGAAAACAATCTGTTGCTGTCTGCTTCTGGAATTAGGGACCAAGCTGACCCTATATCCAGCTTCTTTTTCAGTTTTACATCAGACACATCTATTGTGATACATATTATATTGTGATCTGCATTGGTAATGCAGCTCTAGGCATGACAGCTCTTCTTTGTCAGACTTTGTGTTGTCTGATTCAGATTCGGTCACTTCGTATTTCCTTAGTTTTGTGTTTGCAGTTATGCTTTTTGTCTGCCTGACATAGTCTGTCTATATGACACTTTCTGCAGACTTTTTCTTTGAATCAACAGTAATTTGCCTCGTGGAAGAATTTACCACATCAATAAAATTTTTGGTTTTTGCACTATTCAAGGGTAATTTGTGCATTTCACATTCTAACCTCCTTTTCCATAGTTCTACTGCATTCTTTGCTGCAGTCTCTAACGATATTGTGATGGTCAATGCCTGTTCTAAGGTTAGGTCTCTTTCTGCCAGTAGTCTCTTTTGTGTATTTTGTCTATGCATGCCACATACAAGCCTGCCATTTAATGCATCAGAAAGTCCATCTCTAAAGTCACAGTACTGGGAAAGTTTGCGCAGTTCTGCAATGGATTCAGAAAGGCTTTCAGCTTTTATTTGGTTCATTTTGTAAAATTTAAATCTCTCAGCTATTACCAGCGGTTTAGGGCTCAAGTGTTTTTGTAAAGTTGTAACAATTTCATCGAACATCCTGCTTGCAGGCTTTACATGGGCTACTAGGTTGCGTGAGAGACAGTGCCTTCCTGCACCCATTCAGCTAAAAAGTGTAGGGCTTTCTTTTGCTTCTCCACGTTGTTTGAGTTACAATACAGTTCAACCCTCTCAGTATACGACTTCCAGCTTTCATTAGCGCTATCAAGTTTGTCAACTTTCCCAACTGAAGCCATCGCCATGTAATTTTCACTTTAAATTCAACGTGATTCACTATTACTCGTGGGTTCTTTGGCTTTCTTGTGCTGTTTAACTCTCACTGTTTCATCCCTTAATCGTGCCGTAACTGTCGATGTAGTTCATGATGTTTTTTGACACTCAGTTTTGTGCTCATCGCCAATTTCTTGTGCATGTACACAATTACATATACATTAAATGAAAGCACAAATGCAGGAGATGGCTTTAACTGGTGTATTCACATTACAGTGAGAGAGAGAGAGAGAACAATGCACACGTGCAGACAACAGATCAATATCTAGTGCCAGGGGTTTGGGGGGGGTGGTCATTGTCCTAAAAGAAATAGATCCATACATTACACCCTTGAAGGGAAAATCCTACAAAAGTAGTGGATATGGCCCAGTCCATCACAGGTAAAGCCCTCTCTACCATTGTGCACATCTGTGTGAAACACTGTCACTACCACTATCACTGGGACTGCCACTACCCAGGACACGCTCTCTTCTCGTGCTGCCATCAGGATGAACTTTGAAATTTTAACAGCAGGAATATGCATAAGTGTTATAAACGTCATCAGGATTGAGCATTGATGGGTCCACTGCTTCCACATGTGCTGCTTAGTCACCATTTCATTCTTGCACAAGTATGGCTGTGGGGATGCTGACCGCACATTGGAAGCAAATCTATGGTGTGTTCACATGCAGTCTAGAGATGATCCCAGTTCAGTACAACAAGCCCAGTCAGGTATGTCATATCCAAGAACATTCAAAAGCTTCTGAGAAGGTATTGCTGAATAAAATCGGTACCTGTCCTCACACGTTTGGGTAGCAGTACCTTCTCAGAATTAAACAGATCCATTCATTCAAAATAAAGAACAAGGGCCATGCAGGAAATCAGATACAGAGCTTTCATTTGAGTTCATTACTAAACATAGATTACAAGGTTAGAACTGAGGATAAATATTTTAAGTTTCCTAATTGAAAGAAAAATGCTTCAAGTATTATCTATTTTAAAGCAATAGAAATAAACAGAACAGACTGAAACACATGCAAAGTATCTTTAAACAATCATGTTTATTTTCTCAGCAACTTCAAAATGTTTCCTGTGGTACTTCTAACAGAAGAAAGCCAGATTATTTTCTTGGATTTATGAAAAGCACGCTGGGTGACATCAATTAAACAATGCATACAGTATAATAAACAACAAGATTTTCACTGGCACAATCACAGGAAAATATTCCAGAGGGATGGAAAGCTCCCTTTAAGTCTGAGCATATCTGGGAATGGGAAGGTATGTTTCAAGTAGCATAGCTAAATATTTCCCGTCACATTCCTTGTTAGCAAACGTAAAGGCTGTAGAAAGGAGAATGGGTGAATTATGTTCATATTGATTTCAGAACCAGAATCAGGTTCAACATCACTGGCAAATGTTGTGCCCCCGATGCCACCTTCTCCACGTGGCTGAGAACCCTTGTAAGTTGGGGGACCGCATCATCGAGCACCTCCAGTCCATCCACCAAAAACAGGACTTCCCGGTGGTCAAATATTTTCATTCCAATTTCAATTCCCATTCCAACATGTCAGTTCATGTTGCTTCTCAGGGTGGAGGAGCACCACCTTATATTCCACATGGGTAGCCTCCAACCTGATGGCATGAACATCGATTTCTCCTTCTTGTAGATTATTTTTTCCCTCTCCCTCCCCCCTTCTATTCACCACTCCAGCCTTTTACCACTTCTCACCTGTCTATCACTTCTCCCTAAATCCCCTCCTCCTTCTCTTTCTCCTATGGTCCACTCTCCCCTCCTGTCAGATTCCTTCTTCTCCAGAGAGGAGGCTTGACTCAAAAGTAAAGCAGTGAGATGATTCAGCTTTGAACGATAACTTTAATTGCAAATTACTTTAACAAGTCATGAGGGGCCACAATAGAAGAGAGAACAGATACTAAACACAACATACATAGAACATAGAATAGTACAGCACAGTACAGGCCCTTCGGCCCACAATGTTGTGCCGACCCTCAAACCCTGCATCCCATATAAGCCCCCACCTTAAATTCCTCCATATACCTGTCTAGTAGTCTCTTAAACTTCACTAGTGTATCTGCCTCCACCACTGACTCAGGCAGTGCATTCCACGCACCAACCTATCTCTGAGTGAAAAACCTTCCTCTAATATCCCCCTTGAACTTCCCACCCCTTACCTTAAAGCCATGTCCTCTTGTATTTGGCAGTGGTGCCCTGGGGAAGAGGCGCTGGCTATCCACTCTATCTATTCCTCTTAATATCTTGTACACCTCTATCATGTCTCCTCTCATCCTCCTTCTCTCCAAAGAGTAAAGCCCTAGCTCCCTTAATCTCTGATCATAATGCATACTCTCTAAACCAGGCAGCATCCTGGTAAATCTCCTCTGTACCCTTTCCAATGCTTCCACATCCTTCCTATAGTGAGGTGACCAGAACTGGACACAGTTATAGTGAGGTGACCAGGACTGGACACACGTTAACTAAAGGCTAGGAGCAACTGGTTAAAGCTGGCTGGTCTGATGGGTGAATAAGAATTGTGGATGAGAGCTGGGTTTCAAGAGGCTGCAGGTGAAGAAATGGAAATGGGTGGTAGGCGGCTCCTGCTAGCCAGGTGAAGACTGGGACGTACCGGTCTGAACAGGCCTAACAGCTGTTGAAATCTTGAGGATCTGAATTATAAGGAAGGGTTGAATAGGTTAGGGCTTTGTTTCCTGGAGCGTAGGAGAATGAGGGGAAATTTGATACATGTATACAAAATTATGAGGGGTATAGGTGGGATCTTTCCACTGAGATTGACTTCTATTAAACTCTGAGGAAAGTCCTAGAAAGGAGGAGGACAACGTTAGTGAAAATTTGGACGGGGCAGTAACAGCTGGGTTATTTAATTTTACTTTAAACCCTCATGAACATGTGTCAACAAAGTCCCACCTCTTCAGTAATGCCCCCACCTCATCATTTCCTCTTTGTTACTGTCTACAACTCTGCTACTGAGGGAAAGGGGGTACAAATTAAAACTTGTGAAATTAGGGAGGGAGAGGAAGATTAAAAGCTCGAATGTTGCTACCATGAAGCACCCAACTGATAGTACCGATCTATATCCTCTAACTTGGTGATACACTTTTGAATTCTTATGATAGAGGGAATATACTTACTGTATATATGGCTAATACGAGAGGGTAGAGGAGGGATGTCAGAGGCGGGTTTCTTACACAGAGAGTGGTGGGTGCATGGAACGTGCTGCTGGGGTGGTGGTAAAGGCAGGTACATTAGGGACATGTAGGAGACTTTTCAGTGGGCACGTGGATGATAGGAAACACGGAGAGCAATGTGGGGGTGGGGTTTGATTGATCGCAGACGTTGTTGAAAGGTCAGCACAACATGCTAGGCTGAAGGGCCTGTACTGGGCTGTACTTTCCACATTCTGTGGCCATCATTTGTGGGAGCTCCGGACTTGACCATGGGAATGAAGGCCAAGGCACAGCTATTGAGTCCCAGTATTAAACCAGTACACGTTGCTTCATCCAGTAAAGAATAAGCTATCTCTTCTTTGCTTAATCAACTCAGGAGAGTTTAGGTTGGCTAGAGTTGTTTAGGAGGGTTTAAACTAATTTGGCAGGAGGATGGGAACTGAAGTGATAGTGCTGAGGATGATGTAGTTGGCTTACAAACAAAGGCAGTGTGTAGTGAGACTCCCAGCAAGGAGAGGCTGATAACAGGGCAAAACGGCAGTCAATAGGACAGGTTGCAATGTAAAAGACAGACAAAATCAAAAAGGGTAATTACAGGACTGAAGGTGTTAAACGGAATAAAGTAGATGAACTTGCAGCACAGTTACAAATTGGCAGGTATAATGTTGTAGGCATCACTGAATCAAGGCTTTAAAAAATTATAACTGGGAGCTTACTGTGCAAGGATACACACTGTAACGAAAGGACAGGCAGGTAGGCAGAATGGGTAGCATAGCTCTGTTGGTAAAAAATGAAATCAAATCATTAGAAAGAGGTGACATAGGGTTGGAAGGTATTTAATTGTTATGGGTAGAGCAAAGAACTTCATGGTCATGCCCTTTGGTAGAAGAAATAAAAGGATAGACCATTTTCTAAATAGAAAGAAAATTCAAAAATGTGAGCTGCAAAAGGACCTGCAAGTCCTTGTGCAGGATTCTCCAAAGGTTAGCTTGCAGGTTGAGTTGGTGGTGAAAAAGGCCAAAACGAGGTTAGTATTCATTTCAAAAGGACTAGAATATAAAAGCAAGGATGTAATATTGAGACTTTATAAAGCACTGGTGAGGCCTCACTTGGAGTATTGTGAGCAGTTTTGTGCCCCTTATCTTAGAAAGGATGTGTTGACACTGGAGAGGGTTCAAAGGAGGTTCACGAAATTGATTCCAGGAGTGAATGACTTGTCACATGAAGAGTGTTTGATGGCCCTGGGCCTGTATGCACTGGAATTCAGAAGAGTGAGGAGTGACCTAACTGAAATCCATAAGACCATAAGACCATAAGACAAAGGAGCAGAAGTCGGCCATTCGGCCCATCGAGTCTTCTCCGCCATTTTATCATGAGCTGATCCATTCTCCCATTTAGTCCCACTCCCCCGCCTTCTCACCATAACCTTTGATGCCCTGGTTACTCAGATACCTATCAATCTCTGTCTTAAATACACCCAATGACTTGGCCTCCACGGCTGCCCGTGGCAACAGATTCCATAGATTCACCACCCTCTGGCTAAAAAAATTTCTTTGCATCTCTGTTCTGAATGGGCGCCCTTCAATCCTTAAGTTATGCCCTCTCATACTAGACTCCCCCATCATGGGAAACAACTTTGCCACATCCACTCTGTCCATGTCTTTCAACATTCAAAATGTTTCTATGAGGTCTCCCCTCATTCTTCTAAACTCCAAGGAATACAGTCCAAGAGCGGACAAACGTTCCTCATATGTTAACCCTCTCATTCCCGGAATCATTCTAGTGAATCTTCTCTGTACCCTCTCCAACGTCAGCACATCCTTTCTTAAATAAGGAGTCCAAAACTGCCCACAGTACTCCAAGTGAGGTCTCACCAGTGCCTTATAGATCCTCAACATCACATCCCTGCTCCTATACTCTATTCCTCTAGAAATGAATGCAACATTGCATTCGCCTTCTTCACGACCGACTCAACCTGGAGGTTAACCTTAAGGGTATCCTGCATGAGGACTCCCGAGTCCTGTTGCATCTCTAAACTTTGAAATCTCTCCCCATTTAAATAATAGTCTGCCCATTTATTTCTTCTGCCAAAGTTCATAACCATACACTATCCAACATTGTACTTCATTTGCCACTTCTTTGCCTGTTCTTCCAATCTATCCAAGTCTCTCTGCAGACTTTCTGTTTCCTCAGAACTACCAGCCCCTCCACCTATCTTTGTATCATCAGCAAACTTAGCCACAAAGCCATCTATTCCATAAACCAAATTGTTGATGTACAATGTAAAAAGAAGCGGCCCCAACACAGGCCCCTGTGGAACACCACTGGTAACCGGCAGCCAACCAGAATAGGATCCTTTTATTCCCGCTTCTGTTTCCTGCCAATCACCCAATGCCCTATCCATGTATGCAACTTTCCCGTAATTCCATGGGCTCTTATCTTGTTAAGCAGCCTCATGTGTGGCACCTCGTCAAAGGCCTTCTGAAAATCCAAATATACAACATCCACTACATCTCCCTTATCTAGCCTACTTGTAATTTCCTCAAAAAATTGTAATAGGTTTGTCAGGCAGGATTTTCCTTTAAGGAAACCATGCTGAGTTCTGCCTATCTTGTCATATGCCTCCAGGTACTCCGTAACCTCATCCTTGACAATCGATTCCAACAACTTCCCAACCACCGATCTCAAGCTAACAGGTCTATAATTTCCTTTTTGCTTCCTTGCCCCCTTCTTAAATAGCGGAGTGACATTTGAAATCTATCGAATGTTGAAAGGTCTTGAAAGAGTGGATGTGGAGAGGATATTTCCTATGGTGGGAGAGTTTCGGATCAGAGGACACAGCCACAGAATAGAAGGGCATCCTTTTGGAACGGAGATGAGGAGGGAATTTCTTAAGCCAGACAGTGCTGAATCTGTGGAATTTGTTGCCACAGGCTGGGGCTGGGGGTGGGGGTGGCGGGAGGTAACTTGGCCGCTTGTGTGGAGGCCAAGTCTTTATGTATATTTAAGGCTGAGGTTAATAGATTCTTGATTGGTCAGGACATGAAGGGACACGGGGAGAAGGCAGGAGACTGGGGCTGAGAGGATAAATGGATCAGCCATGATGAAATGGTGGAGCAGATTCAATGGGCCAAATGGCCTAATTCTGCTCCTATAGCTTATGGTCTTATAGAATGTAAGTTCAAATTCATTTTATCGTCATTCAAACGTACGTATACATGTATACCACCAAACAAGGCAACATTCCTCTGGCCCAAGGTGCCCAACACAGTTCATATACGTAACTCACACACATAACACATAAAGGAAGATTTCTACTGGTAAATTAACAAACAATAAGGAGCCTATATGATACAAGTTAAAAAGTAAACAGTATAACACTTCACACGTGATGAGACCTGGGTAGTGGTAGGGTGTTCAGTAGTCTTACGGCCTGGGGGAAGCAGCTGTTTCTCATCCTATTAGTTCTTGTCCTAATGCTACAGTACCTCCTGCTTGATGGTCGGGGGTCAAAGAGATTGTTAGAGGGATCACTGATAATGCCAAGAGCCCTGCATACGCAGTGCAGTGCTTCATTGATTCTTTTATGGATTTATTCAGCACACCCACAAGAAGGTTAATCTCTGGGCCGTATATAGTGACATATATATACTTCGATAATAAATTTACTTTGAATTTTGAACTATAATTTATGGAAGAGAGATCCCGATGTTCCTCTCAGCAGTCGTCGCAATCCTTTGTAGAGACTTGGTGTCAGATGCTTTGTAATTCCCGTGCCACACACTGATACAGCTGGTCAGCACACTCTCGATGGTGCTCCTATAAAAACTGGCTAAATTCGGGGATGGGGGTGTAGCTTCACTGCCACAATCTCTTCAGGAAGTGGAGGCACTGCTGTTCTTTCTTGACCAAAGTCGGTCTGATTGGAAAACTTGTGAGTCCTTTATCGAAGTCCTTATTGACTAATCAGTAGCCTGTGCCAGATCGTCCATTGACAAAGAGTTTCTTTGAAAACAAGAATTTGTCCAGTCTTCAGTGAGTGGGGCCAGTGTTGAGTCCAGATGAACATGCACAAACACTCTGCAGGGCTGAATTTTTTTCAAACCTTCCTGGACGGCTCACTCGAATTGGCAGTTCTTTAGTGAAAATCCAGCACAACGTGGGAATAGTGCAGCAGGAGTGCATAAAGGCAAGGGTGTGAGAAAACATTTCACTCATCACACAGAATTTCAGTGGGCCATGTAGTCATGTTATCAAGGGAAATAGTTTCATGAACATATCCAATTCTGAATATAATGTTATGGATCTGTAAAAACAAAAGCAAGAGTTTAAAGTACATCTTTCTCACATCTGATTTCACTGATTTATCTAGCACTATAAATATCCAGTAACCAGTCCTCAGCACTGTTCACCTCTGATATTCAAAGTCAAAGTAAACTTATTATCAAAGTAGCATACAAATTGCTGGAGGATCTCAGTAAATGAGGCAGCATCTATGGAAATGAATGAACAGTAGATGTTTCCAGCCAAGACCCCTTTTTTAGGACTGGAAAGGAAGGGAAAAGGTGCCAGAGTAAAAAGGTGGGGGGGGGGGGTGGAAGGAGGCTAGCTGGAAGGTGAAAGGTGAAGCCAGGTGGATGGGAAAGGTCAAGGCCTGCAGAGGAAGGAATCTGATAGGAGAGGAGAGTGGATTGTAGGAGAAAGGAAAGAAGGAGGGGCCCAGGGGGAAGTGATAGGCAGGTGAGAAGAGGTTGGAGGCCGGAGTGGGAATAGAGGAAAAGGGGAGGGGAAGGGAAAAAAGGATGAATACGTTATCATATATGACCTTGAGATATGTTTTCTTGCAGGCATTGACCAGGAAAATAAAGAAGTACCACATATTGTATGAAAAATTATATATAAACAAAGAATTAGTTTGTCATTCTTTTTTTGTCTTCCTTTGCACATGGGTTGTTTATCATTTTATTTAGAAGACAAGTTCTGCAATAATATAAATAGTACTACTGAGGACATGAGTTGTAAAGTGTTTGAAAGTAAGTCCATCAGTGGTGGAATCGGTTCACTGTTGAGACGTGTGAAGTTATCCACACCCATTCAGGACCCTGATAATTGTAGGGTAATAACTCTTCCTGAACCTAGTGGTGTGGGACCTAAGGCTCCTATACTTCCTGCCCGATGGCTGGAGTGTTCACCGATATCTTTAACTTCTTGCTTTAGCAGTCTGAGGTACTCATCTGCTTCAAGCAGATTTCTCTTGTACTAGTGCCTAAGAAGAACATGGTAACCAGCCTCAATGACTATCGTCAAGTAGCACCTACATTCATTGTGAGGAAGTGACTTGAGGGGTTGCTGAGAAACGTATCAACTTCTGCCTGAGCAGCAATTTGGATCTGCTCCAATTTGCCTACTGCCACAACAGGTCCACAGCAGATGCCATCCCATTGATATTTCACTCAACCCTGGAACATCTGGACAATGAAGATGCACACAACAAGATGCTCTTCATCAACTCCAGCTTGGCATTTGATACTATCATCCCTCAAAACTAATCAATAAGCTTCAGGACCTTGGCCTCATAACCTCCTTGTGCAACTGGATCTTCAGTTTCTTCACTTGCTGACCCCAGTCACTTCAGATTGGCAAAAGCATCTCCACAATCCCCATCAGCGCAGGTGCACCACAAGGCTGTGTGCTTAGACCACTGCATAACTCACTTTATACTTATGTGAGGCTAAGAACAGCTGCATTATCATATTTAAGTTTTGCTTATGACACCACTGTCATTGGCCAAATCATAGGTAGTGACGAATCAGCACATAGGAGGGAGATTGAAAATCTGGTTGAATGGTGGAAAGACAACAACCTTTCACTCAATGTCAGCGAGACCAAGGAACTGGTTATTGACTTCAGAAGGAGGAATCCGAAAGTCTATGAGCCAGTCCTCATCAGGAGGTGAAGAGGATCAGCAACTTTAAATCCTCAGTGTTATAATTTCAGGGTATCTGTCCTGAGTTCTGCACGTAAGTGCAATTATGAAGAAAACATGGCAGCAGCTCTACTTCTATAGAAGTTTGTGAAGATTCAACATGACGTCTAAATCTTGGACAAATTTCTATAGAGGTGTGGTGGAAAGTATATTAACCAGTTGCATTACAACTTGGTATGGAAACACTAATGCTTTTTAAACGAAATTCCTACAAAAAGTGATTGATATGGTCCAGCCCATCACAGGTAAAGCCCTTCCCACCATTGAGCACATCTACATGGAGTGTTGTCACAGGAAAGTAGCATCAATCAGCAAGGACCCCCAACATCCAGGCCAACTATAATGCCTTTCTATGCTAATCTCAATTTCCTGCAGCAGGCCCATATCCAACTCCACATTCCCATACCAAGGATTTGTCACAATATTACAAATGTATCTGCTTTTTGGCAGCTCATTCGAAATAACTAACTAAGGCCTCTGGGTGAAACATTTCCCATCAAATCACCTTTAAATTTCTCCCTTCTCACCTGAAACCTCTGCTACAAGTCTAAGACTCCTCCTGCCCTTGGAAAAATACTCTGACTGTCTAAACTATCTATGTCTCAAAATTTATTCAAACTCTTTAAGTCAGCCTGCTATATTCCAGGAAGAAATAAAAACTTAAAATACTCAAAGCAACACATACAACATGCTGGAGGAACTCAGCAGGTCAGGCAGCATCTGTCATGGTCCGCTCCGTGAAATCCGTGTTCCGGTTCACGGTCCGGTCCGTGGACTCTAGACTCCGAGTCTTCTGGCTGTCCCTTGTTTCAATTGGGATTAATCATAGGCACCTGATGCTCGTCTTGAGGCTGGGAACGAGTGTGGTTGTAGGTTCGTCTTGTCAGTATCCCTTTGGAGCAGCCTGTTGGTGGAAGGCTAGAGCAGCCATTCGCGATCTCTGGGCCTGGTTGGAGGACCACTGCTTCATGGAGCCTTGTTGTCTTTAGTCGGAGCAGTCATCGTGGTATGGATTTGGCTGTTTCCGGGGCCAGCTGAGTGGCCGTCTGCCACTCCGAGCTAGATATGGATTCGGCTGTTTCTGTAGCCAGCCAAGGTTGCTGGCTGCCCCGAAACTCGGAGCCACCCCGGATTGAGCTCCCTTCCTGTCCTTGCCTCTGTGGGGTAAGTCAGGCCATCCTTGCCGTTACCCTGTGATTGAATCTGTCCCTTCTTGTCCTTACCTCTGTTGGGTAAGTCAGGCCATCTTTGCCGTTACCCTGAGGCTAGTCTGGTCCCTTCCCCCTTCCATCTGAATCCCTGACAGTTTCCTCGGCAGTTGACCTCGGCAGTCATCCGGGTCCTGCATCCTTGTAAGCATCCTGGCCTGGTGTCCAAGGAAGGGGCCCAGCCCTGCGAAAGCATCCTGGGCCTGCATCCTAGAAAGGGTCCCTGCCCTGCATTCCAAGAAAGAATTCCTTGCCCTGCCCAGGCTTCGAAAAACCCAAGCCATGTCCAGTCCTGTAGCAACATCATGTCCTTGTCCAGTTCCGGGGGTCCGAGCCTGAGTCAAGACCCAGGTTCTGGGTCCTTGTCCAGTCTCTGGCTTGTAGTCCAAACCCAGGCTCGTAGTTCAGTCACTTGTAATGGTCCCACTTTACCAGCGAAAGTCCTGACGCACGTCTGTGTTCCTGTCCCAGCTCCTAGTCTGTGTCCAGTCCCGTCCCTAACTCTAGTCCAGTCTAGTTCCCAGTACTTCAGTGTCTGTGTCTTGCATTTGGGTCCACTCCCAACACCCCCTTATGACAGCATCTATGGAAATGAATGAACAGTTGATGCTTCAGGCCAAGACCGTTTATCAGAACAGGAAAGGAAGGGGGAAGAAGCCAGAATAAGAGGAGGGGGAGGAGAAGGGGTCCAAGCTAGAAGGTGATGGGTGAAGCCAGGTGGGTGGGGGAAGGAAGAAGAAGTAAGAAGCTGGGAGGTGAATGGTGGAAAAGATAAAGGGCTGGCAAAGAAGGGATCTGATAGGAGGGGAGATAGGACAGTGAGGATTGGAATAGAATGAGGTGGCAGATAAATGTGTGGCTGAGGGGGCAGAAGTTCATTTTTCTGAATAATTGGGACCTCTTCTGGGTGGGATCTGTATAAAAGGGACAGGTTGCACTTGAATCAGAGGGGGACCAATATTCTTGCGGGCAGATTTACTAGAGCTGTTGGGAGTGGTTTAAACTAATATGGCAGGGGGATGGGAACCAATATGATAGAGCTGAGGATGAGCCAGCAGGTTTACAAATAGCTGATGGGTGTAAAATGAATGTAAGGAAGGACAAGCCAGTGATTGGGTACAACTGCAGACAGCAAAGAGTTAATTTGTACAACAGAGGCAAAATTCAAAATGGCGAAGAATACAGGACTGAAGGTGCTGTATTTAAATGTGTATAGCATTTGGAATAAGGTGGATGAAGTTGTGACATAATTAGAAATTGGTCGGTGTGACGTTGTGGGCATCACGGAGCTGTGGCTGAAAGAAGGCCATAGTTGGGAGATTAACATCAAAAGATATATTTTGTATTGAAAGGACAGGCAAGAAGGCAAAGGCGCTGGTGTGGCTCTGTTGGTAGGAGATCGAATTACCTCTTTAGAAAGAGGTGGCATAGGGTTAGAGAATGTTGAATTTTTGTGCATGAAATTATGAAACTGCAAGGGTAAAAAAAATTATAAGAATCATATATGAGCCTCCAAATAGTAGCCAAGATGTGGGGTTGAGATTGAAAAGGGAGCTGCAAAAGGCATGTACAAACGTAATAAGGATAATGTCAAGGGGATTGGGAAAATCAGGTTGGTGTCATATTGCAAGAGAGGGAATTTGTACAATGGCTACGAGATGGCTTTTTAGAGCAGCTGGTGCTTGAGCCTACTAGGGGAAAGGGTATCTTAGATTGGGTGTTGTATAATAACCCAGATCTTATTGGGGAGCATAACGTAAAGGAACCTGTAGGAGTCAGTGATCATAATATGATTGAATTCATACTGCAATTTGAGAGGTAAAAGTATAAGTCAAATGTATCAGTATCACAATGGAATAAAGGGAATTACAGCAGCGGAGGAAGATACTGGCAAGGATGATGGCTGAAAGGAGATGGTTTAAGTTTCTGGGAATAGTGCACAAGGCACAGCCCACAGAAGAAGTTGTTCTCAAAAGTCAGGGGTAGGGGACTGCAGCTGACAAGGGAAGTTAAGGACTGCATAAAAGCCAAGGAAAGGGCAATATAAGGTAGCAAAAGTGAGTGGGAAATTGGGTATTTGGGAGTGCCATTGCTATTACAAAGGAAAAAATGCTAGGCAAACTGAAAGGTCTTAAGGTGCATATGTCACCTGGACCAGATGGACTATACCCCAAAGTTCTGAGAGAGGTTGCTGACGAGATAATGGCTGCATTGGTCATGATCTTTCACGAACCACTTGATTCTGGCATGGTCCCAGTGGGTTGAAAAATTGCAAATGTCACTCCACTTTTCAAGAAGAGGGGAAGACAAAAAGAAAGGAAATTATAGGTCAGTTAGCTTATACTCAGTGACTGGCAAAGTGTTGGAGTTCATTATTAAGGATGAGGTGTTGAGGCACTTGGAGACTAATGATGAAATAAGTCAAAGTCGGCATGGTTTCTGTAAAGGAAAATCTTGCCAGAGCTCTTCGAGGAAGTAACAAGCAGATGGACAAAGGAGAGGCAGTGGATGCCACTTACTTGGATTTTCAGAAGGCGTTTGATAAGGTGCCACACATGAGACTGCTTAACAAGATACAATCCTATGGTATTACAGGAAAGGTACTGGCATGCTTAGAGGAATGGCTAACAGATAGGAGGCGGCAAGTAGGAATAAAAGGAGTTTTTTCTGGTTGGTTGCCAGTGACTAGTGGTGTTCCTCAGGGGTCAGTATTGCGACTGCTACTTTTCACATTGTTTGTCAATGATTTAGATCATGAAATTGATGGCTTTATGGCAAAGTTTGCAGATGTTACAAAGGTTAGTGAAGGGGTAGGTAGTGCTGAGGAAACAATATGATTGCAACAGGACTTAGACAAATTGAAAGAATGGGGAAAAAAGTAGCAGATTGAATACAGTGTTAGGAAATGTATGATAATGCATTTTGGTAAAAGGAATAATAGTGCAGTCTATTATCTAAATGGGGAGAAAATTCAAACATCAGAGGTGCAAAGTGACTTGGGAGTCCTCATGCAAGACTCCCAGAAAGTTAATTCACAGGTTGAGTCTGTGGTAAAGAAGACAAATGCAATGTTGACATTTATTTCAAAGGGAATAGAATATAAAAACAAGCAGATAATGCTGAGGATTTTTATAAGACTCTAGTCAGGCTGCACTTGGAGTATTGTCAACAGTTTTGAGTTCCGTATCTCAGAAAGGATGTGTTGTCATTGGAGAGAGTCCAGAGGAGGTTCACAAGGATGGTTCTGGGAATGAAGGGGTTAAGATATGAGGAGTGTTTGGCAGATTCGGGCCTGTACTCACTGGAATTTAGAAGAATGCAAGGGGGTCTCATTATAACCTACCAAATGTTGAAAAGACTAGATAAGGTGAATGAGGAGAGGAAGTTTCCTATGGTGGGGGTATCCAGAATTAGAGGGCACAGCCTCAGAATTGAGAGGTGACCTTTTAGAACAGAGGTAAGGAGGAATTTTTTTTACCCAGAGAGTAGTGAATCTGTGGAATACTCTGCCACAGACTGTGGTGGAGGCCAAGTCTATGGGTATATGTAAGGCAGAAGTTGATAGTTTCCTGATTAGTCCAGGCATCAAAGGATATGGTGAAGAGGCAGGTATATGGGGTTGAGTGGGATCCGGGATCAGCCATGATGGAATGGTGGAGCAAACTTGCTGGACTGAAATAATTCTGCTCCAACGTCTTATGGTCTTATAGACCATGGGAGAAAGGGAAGGAGGAGGGACATCAGGGAAAGGTGATAGGCCGGCGAGGAAAAGATGGAAACGGGTGGGGAAAAAATTACTGGGTAAAGGAGAAGTAGTGGTTAGCACAACACTTCACAGCTGACTCAGGTTCGACCGTACCTCTACCTAGAAGGAATTAATATTTCCTTCCCATGATCCCATGGATTTCCTCTGGGTGCTGCAGGTTTCTCCCACAGTCCAAAGACATACCGGTTGGTAGGTTAATTGGCTATTGTAAATTAGGCTAGGGTTAAATTGGGGGATTGCTGGGCGATGTGGGTCAAAGGACTGGAAGGGCCTGTTCTGTATGGTGTCTCAATAAATAAATAAATAAATAAAATGCTCATTCTATCATGTTGGAGGCTACCAGATGGAATAAGAGGTGTTGCTCCTCCAACTTGAGAGTGGCCTCCTATTAAACCTATCTTCCCATTCCAGTTAATATTCAGGAAAACATTTTCTGCATTCCCTCTCCAGCTACCACATCCTTCCTGATGTGTTCATTTTAAAGTTGAATAAGACGTTTCCTGCAATCTATCCTATCTGTACCTCACATCATCCCCTCCCCTTGGACATGTCCCATTTTGGTGATTATACTTTCAAGGCCAACTGTCAGATATAACAGGTTCCTAATCATCTAAAATACTATGTCCAAATTTGCAAAGAAGTCTAAATACTTGCAGCAATTTTACAAGAGAGTTGGATGCTGGATTATATCAGTCCCATGTTTTCTTATAATCTGACGAAGAAATAGTTTTATATGTAGCATTTCTTATAACAAGAGTGGTTTTCTATTAATGTAACAATACCAGAGGCATATGAAAGATCTATAAAATGAATACAAGATGAGAACAATTTGTCAGGGAGAGTTGGAAGGGAAAGGAATCCACCTTGATGAAAAGTGGAATTCAGATTGGAGATGACAATATCATCACTTTGCTATCTATTCTCATTTATTCCAAAGTTATACTTAAAGCACCAAATGTTTATACAGAAATCAGGACAGTCATCACCTCTCCTCCTCCTCCCCTTTCTTGATTGGTACGTTGTCCTCTCCTATCAGATTCCTTCATCTTCAGCCCTTTACCTCTTCCACCTGTCACCTCCCAGCTTCTCACTTTAACCCCCTCCCCAACCATGCCACCAAATGAGCTTTGAAAATAATTGGGGGAAAATGACTTGAGGGGGGGCATAATAATAATTTCAAGGATGTTAATGGATTTTCAAAAGCAAGCAGAATACACCCTACATGAAAGTAAAGTAGCTAAAATAATGTTAGAGTATAGACAATTACAGCACAGTACAGCCCATGATGTTGTGTTGGCCTTATAACCTACTCTAAGATCAATCTAACCCTTCCCTCCTACATAGCCCTCCATTTCTCTTCCATCCATGAGCCTCTCTAAGAGTCTCTTAAATATCCGAATCCGTCTGCCTCAACGAGAATCCTTGGCGGAGTGTTTCATGCACTCACCACTTACTAAGTAGAAAACCTACCTCTGACTTGCCTCTATACTTTCCTCCAGTCTCCCTAAAATTATGCCCCTTGTATTAACCATTACCACCCTGGGGAAAACTCATTGGCTGCCCACTTGATCCATGCATTTTACCATCTTGTACTCCTCTATCTATTTGAGGCACCAGATCTAGATAATCAGGCCATCGGGATAACGTATATTACATAAAGGAGATGCTGTGTGGTTATGTTTTCTGTACCAGAAGAGTAAGCTTCATTTGACTGTGAATATTACAGATAGAGCTGATCCTACATCGCTGAGAATAACAGAGGACAATAGACTGCCTTGTGTCAGCGATCAACTTAACAGAAACAAAACTAATCTTGACTGCCAGGAAACTAAGTTCAATTGAAATGTGGACAAAGCAGTGAGTTGTTTGCTTTCTGGTTGCCTTAACTCTTGTGTGAGAAATCCTTTGAAGCAGCCAGCATGACTGTCAAAATAATCACAGATATTTTTGCTGATGAGATGATCCAGCCATATGCCCGTCCAAGGTCACACATGACTGTAACAGAACTAACAGCTGCTGTACCTCAGCTGTGACACTTACCTCCCGGAGACTTCAAAAGCAACATTTTCAACAATAAATATCTTAGAAATATGAAAAAGTTTCCCGGTTTTAGAAATACTCGCTTTGAGAGAGATGGCCAAACAATCATGAGCAGTACTGATTTTCCTACACTACCCACAATACAGACCCTCCAGTCCACAATTTTGTACCAACCCTTTAACGAACTCCAAAATCAATCTAACCCTTCCCTCTCACATAGACCTCCATTGTTCTTTCATCCATAGAAACCATAGAAACTACAGCACAGAAACGGGCCTTTTGGCCCTTCTTGGCTGTGCCGAACCATTTTCTGCCTAGTCCCACTGACCTGCACACGGACCATATCCCTCCATACACCTCCCATCCATGTATCTGTCCAATTTATTTTTAAATGTTAAAAAAGAACCCACATTTACCACCTCATCTGGCAGCTCATTCCATACTCCCACCACTCTCTGTGTGAAGAAGCCCCCACTAATGTTCTCTTTAAACTTTCCCCCCCTCACCCTTAACCCATGTCTTCTGGTTTTTTTCTCCCCTTGCCTCAGTGGAAAAAGCCTGCTTGCATTCACTCTATCTATACCCATCATAATTTTATATACCTCTATCAAATCTCCCCTCATTCTTCTACGCTCCAGGGAATAAAGTCCTAACCTATTCAACTTTTCTCTGTAACTGAGTTTCTCAAGTCCTGGCAACATCCTTGTAAACCTTCTCTGCACTCTTTCAACCTTATTTATATCCTTCCTGTAATTTGGTGACCAAAACTGAACACAATACTCCAGATTCGGCCTCACCAATGCCTTATACAACCTCATCATAACATTCCAGCTCTTGTACTCAATACTTTGATTAATAAAGGCCAATGTACCAAAAGCTCTCTTTACGACCCTATCTACCTGTGATGCCACTTTTAGGGAATTTTGTATCTGTATTCCCAGATCTCTCTGTTCCACTGCACTCCTCAGTGCCTTACCATTAACCCTGTATGTTCTACCTTGGTTTGTCCTTCCAACGTGCAATACCTCACACTTGTCTGTATTAAACTCAATTTGCCATTTTACAGCCCATTTTTCCAGCTGGTCCAAGTCACTCTGCAGGCTCTGAAAACCTTCCTCACTGTCTACTACACCTCCAATCTTTGTATCATCGGCAAATTTGCTGATCCAATTTACCGCATTATCATCCAGATCATTGATATAGATGACAAATAACAATGGACCCAGCACTGATCCCTGTGGCACACCACTAGTCACAGGCCTCCACTCGGAGAAACAATTCTCTACTACCACTCTTTGGCTTCTTCCATTGAACCAATGTCTAATCCAATTTACCACCTCTCCATGTATACCTAGCGAATGAATTTTCCTAACTAACCTCCCATGCGGGACCTTGTCAAAGGCCTTACTGAAGTCCATGTAGACAATATCCACTGCCTTCCCTTCATCCACTTTCCTGGTAACCTCCTCGAAAAACTCCAACAGATTGGTCAAACATGACCTACCACGCACAAAGCCATGTTGACTCTCCCTAATAAGTCCCTGTCTATCCAAATGCTTGTAGATTCTGTCTCTTAGTACTCCCTCCAATAACTTACCTACTACCGACGTTAAACTTACTGGCCTATAATTTCCCAGATTACTTTTCGATCCTTTTTTAAACAACGGAACAACATGTGGCACTCTCTAATCCTCCAGCACCTCACCTGTAGACAGCGACATTTTAAATATTTCTGCCAGGGCCCCTGCAATTTCAACACTAGTCTCCCCCATTTCCTCTGGTTCCGCACATAGCCGACCACTCTGATCTTCAAGAGGACCAATTTTATCCCTTACAATCCTTTTGCTCTTAATTTACCTGTAAAAGCTCTTTGGATTATCCTTCACTTTGACTGCCAAGGCAACCTCATGTCTTCTTTTAGCCCTCCTGATTTCTTTCTTAAGTATTTTCTTGCACTTCTTATACTCCTCAAGCACCTTATTTACTCCCTGCTTCCTATACATGTCATACAACTCCCTCTTCTTCTTTATCAGAGTTGCAATATCCCTTGAGAACCAAGGTTCCTTATTCCTATTCACTTTGCCTTTAATCCTGACAGGAACATACAAGTTCTGCACTCTCAGAATTTCTCCTTTGAAGGCTTCCCACCTACCGATCACATCCTTGCCAGAGAACAACCTATCCCAATCCATGCTTTTTAGATCCTTTCTCATTTCTTCAAATTTGGCCTTCTTCCATTTAAGAACCTCAACCCTAGGACCAGATCTATCCTTGTCCATGATCAAGTTGAAACTAATGGTGTTATGATCACTGTAACCAAAGTGCTCCCCTACACAGACTTCTGTCACTTGTCCTAACTCGTTTCCTAACAGGAGATCCAATATTGCATCCCCTCTAGTTGGGCCCTCTATATATTGATTTAGAAAACTTCCCTGAACACATTTTTCAAACTCTAAACCATCTAGACCCCTAACAGTGCCTATCGAAGAGTCTCTTAAATGTCCCTAATGTATCTGCCTCACCACCACCCCTGGCAGGGTGTTCCACTCACCTACCACTCTCTGTGTGAAATATCTACCTCTAGCGTTCCCCTATACCTTTCTTCAAACACATTATAGTTATGCCCCCTCATATTAGCCATTACCACCCTGGGAAAAAAATCTCTAGCAATCCACTCTACCTATGCCTCTGATCATCTATACACCTCTGCAGAGACCTCTCATTTTCCATTAAAAGGTGGGGAAGGGGAAAAGAGGCTAGTTGGAAAGTGATAGGTGAAGCCAGGTGGGTGAGAAAGGTCAAGGCCTGGAGAAGAAATGATCTGATAAGACAGGAGAGTGGACAATATGAGAAAGCAAAGGGGAAGGGGACCCAGGGTGAAGTAATAGGCAAGTGACGAGAGCTAGGAGATCAAAGTGGGGAAATCAATATTCATACCATCAGGTTGGGGGAAGGGGAGACATCCAGACAGAATATAACTGTTGGTCCTCCACTCTGAGGGTGGCCTCATCGTAGCACAAGATCGTCATGTGAGAATGGGAAGGGAATGGGAATTTAAATGTTTGGCCACGGGAAGTCCTGCGTGTGGCAGTTGGTGCAAAGGTGCTCGACGAAGCAGTCCCCCAATTTACGACAGGTCTCACCAATGTAGAGGAGGCCACTTTGGGAACACTGGACACAATACAGGACCCAGCAAATTCACAAGTGAAGTGTTGCCTCACCTGGAAGGACTGGTCAGGGTCTGTTTCACACTGTATCTCCCATCCGGTAGGCGCTACAGGAGCCTCCGCTCCTGCACCAGCAGGCACAGGAAGAGCTTCTTCCCTGAGGCTGTGACACTGTTGAACCTCTCATCACAGCGCTAAGCAGTATTGCATCTGTATTGTACTGTCTCAGTACTTTTATATTTGTGTGCTGCAGCACTTTTTTTATTCACAGTTATTTTATAAATAACACTATTCTTTGCATTTCTGGTCAGATGCTAAATGCATTTCATTGGCTTTGTATCTGTACTCGGCACAATGACAATAAAGTTGAATCTAATCTAATCTAATCTAATAATAAATAATCCAGGCAGGATCCTGGTAAATCCCTCTCTAAAGCTTCCACATATTTCCAATAATGAGTGACCAGAACTGAACACAATGTAGATAACACACGTAAAAGTTGCTGGTGAACGCAGCAGGCCAGGCAGCATTTCTAGGAAGAGGTACAGTCGATGTTTCGGGCCGAAACGAAGGGTCTCGGCCCGAAACATCAACTGTACCTCTTCCTAGAGATGCTACCTGGCCTGCTGCGTTCACCAGCAACTTTAATGTGTGCTGCTTGAAATTCCAGCATCTGCAGATTTCCTCAACAATGCAGATACCCTTCCCTCCCACTGGAGTCAATTTGCTTCATCACTTAGTCAAACGCTGATCATTGCTGCTTGTTCTCTCGACCATCCAAAACAAGAATGTTTTCTTTATTAAATTGTTGCAAATTACATTTGTATAGCAACCCAGAATGTTGTTTAATGGTGTCAGTGTGGCAGAGATTTTTCAGTTCGGATCAAAGTTAACTTGCTCTCTTGACAGATGCTGCCTGAGTTATCAGGATCAGGATCAGGATAGAATCAGGATCAGGATCAGGGTAAGAAACCGAATTAGAATCAGGTAATAGTGAGACCAGATGAGAATATTCTGGTAAGATGCTGACATGCTCAGACACAGCGACCTCTCCGGGTTAACCAAAGGTGTTATTGGCTTTTTTAAACATCCTTTTTTTACGATTGGAAAGCACTGCTGGATATTAAGAACTTCAAGAACTGAAGGTTTACCCCATCATTGAGTTGTTTGATAGTGGGGTTGCTGGAGGAGCTGCACTTATTGTGGGCCCCTTTTCTGCCTGCTACAGAAAGGCACTGGAGTTGGTGCACGGATGTGCCGTCTAACACCCAGCAATTGACTTGGACGTTTTGTTGTAATTACAATTGATTGGACATTGATAATGTAGAATACTGCAAGTTCGGCTCACTGGTTTATTGGTGAGACTTTTGGCAAGGGAGCTGTGTGGCTCTCTTGTAGCACGGTCTAGACCCTGCCACAGGGTCACCTGTTGCAGCCGCTGAGGAGAGAAAACACTGGTGGTGGTATGGTGTGATGTACATTCTGGGTTGGGGGAGGGACCCTCCCATAGGTGGTGCCCTCCAGTGTTCACTCAGTGGAAAACAAGCAGGATTGCATTCACCTGTGGACTTCCGTGAGCTTGTTCTTATCGACAACATCAATGCACCATCAATCTATGGGACATGACTCTCAGGAACTTGCACTATAATATATATTTTTTTGTGTGACTGTATTTTTACTGCTATCTTATGTGTCCTATATGTACCTTGTGCTGTGTATAACTGTTTGGTATTGCGTTTGTACCTTGGCCCTGGAGTAATGCTATATCGTTTGGCTGTATTCATGGGTATTCATTGTGGGTGAATGACAATTGAACTTGAACTTAAAGCTCAAAGGACAAGAAAGGGAAAGTGCGGGAGGGGAAAATATCAAATTGGTAAAGGGTGACACCATTAAAGAACTTATACAGAAAAATTATTATAATTTTAACTTGTTTTTGGGCCTTGAGCCAATACAGGTCAAAATAGAGCTTAGTGTGCAACTTGGTCACCTAGCAACAGGAAGGAAGACATTACGTTGGAAAGGATGCAGCAAAGGTACACGAGGATGTTACTGAGACTGTGGGGGAGGGACTTGAATTATAAGGAAAGCAGTTAGGCTGAAGTTTCTTCCTCTGGAGCAAGAGTTCCCAACCTTTTTTTATACCATGGACCCTTGACATTAACTGAGGGGTCTGTGGACTCCAGGTTGGGAACCTCTATACTAGAGCATATGACCATAGGACCATTAGACACAGGAGCAGAATTAAGCCACCTGGTCCATCAGGTCTGCTCCCCGATTCCATCATGCCTGATTTATTATCCTTCTCAACCCCAGTTCTCCTGCCTTCTCCCTGTAACCTTTGACACCCTGACTAATCAAGAGCCTAACAACCTCCACTTTAAATACACCCAATGACTTGGCTTCCACAGCCTTCCATGGCAATGAATTCCAAGGATTCACCACCCTCTGGCTAAAGTGGTTCCTCATCTCTGTTTTAAGTGGACGTCATTGCATATGAGGCTGAGGGGTGACTTTATAGACATTTATAAAATCAGAAAGGGCATTCATAGACACTTTCACCAGGCAGACGAATCTAAAACTAGAGGCTATAGCTTCATGGTAGAAGGTGAAGGATATAAAAGGGACCTGAGGGGTGGGTTTTTCACAGAAAGGCTGATGCGTAGGAGTTGATCATCATCATCATCATTATGTGCTATGATATCTGACATGGGCAATCATGGTTTATTGACCATGATTGTTATTGACAAATTTTACAGAAGTGGTTTGCCTTTGTTTTCTTCTGTATAGCATCTTTACAAGGCAGGTGACCCCAGCCATTATCAATGCTCTTCAGAGATTGTCTGCCTGGCCTCAGTGGTCACATAACCAGAACTTGTGATAAACACC
Source organism: Mobula hypostoma (assembly GCF_963921235.1). NCBI lineage: Eukaryota > Metazoa > Chordata > Chondrichthyes > Myliobatiformes > Myliobatidae > Mobula > Mobula hypostoma. The sequence continues at coordinate 9,301,801 of NC_086112.1, read as the reverse complement.
AGCTGCTCATACAACCATCCACCACCTGCTCCTCTGGCTTTATATGACCCTGATCGCGGGAGTGGGCAGGAGGGGCTAAGCAAGTGCTATACCCTGGGAGACCTGCGGGCTAGCAGAGGGAAGGAATGCCTTCCACCTCCTTTGGCAGAGACGTATCTCCACCCTGCCACCCCGACATTTAAACGTAGGTACAACATTTAATTGACATTCAGAGAGGTATAAGGAAAGGAAATGTTTAGAGTGATATGGGCCAAACACAGGTAAATGTGACAAACTTAGTTAGGCCCCTCCCCGTATTCTGGCGTCTTCCCCCTTCCTTCTCAGTCCCGATGAAGTATGGTGGCCCGAAACGTCGACCGTTAGTTTATTTCCACAGACACTGTCTGACCTGCTGAATTCCTCCAGCATTTTGTGCGTGTAGTTAGGAATCTCAGTTGGTAAGGATGAGCTGGATCAGGGGGACTTTCTTTCATACATAGCTCTATGACTCTAAGGCGCCTAATCAGGGCTTAAACGTTTACTACGGTAGAAGTCCTCTGTTATGAGTGGATTTCAGGCTAAAAACTGTACATTATTAAGTCGCATTGTATGCTTCCAAACAGTACCTCCCCCCGTCTCATTCAGCTTAGTGAAGATTTTACCCTTCTGTTCCTTTGACAAATTCATGACAAAAATGTTTGTTTAACTGGGAAGCACTTTCAGATAAACCTTGTTTTTTTTTCTTTTGCTGAGCTGCGAGGGGTAAGCCTTTGGTAAATTAAACAAGATTAATCCCCATCACAAGACTGGGGAAAAAGAACAAGACTGTTGTATTTTTATTGTCCCAAGATGCTTGGTCATCATGTGTGAGGCTTTGTCAATGCAGTGTTCATAGGAATAGCAGTGTTGCCTTCCTTAATCAGATTATTCATGGCCAAGTCATACAAAAGGAACGTGTATTGGAGAGATACAATGATTTGATACATTTCCGTAGTCCCATCCACATTCAAAAATAAACTGATTTACAATGGCAAATGGGAACCAACTGGACAACTAAAGGCATTTGTGGGCATAATATATGTACATACACAGTGCTGTGATAAAGTCTGATATAGCCAGGGTGCCAAAGACTGTACTTTTGCACAGTACTGCATTTGTTAATGTGGAATGATGAGCAAGTTTGTAAATCAGGTGGGAACAAAGGATGTTGGGAATGGCAAGGGTGGAGTGCCCAGGGATGGGTGTGGAACAGGTGGCACAGAAGGAGTGCTAGGGGCAGGGGTCGACGCGGGTGCAGACACACCCAGCCCTGAGACACTAGGCAAAGTCATTTGATTCCAAACAGTTGGTTTATTGATCATTACAGAATGTCTCTGGTGTGTCCCATTCCCTCCCCTTTTCCCAACCATGAGTCCCCTCTCCTTGGCCCCTTCCCACTCTCAGTCGACAATATAAATCCATATCAGAATCAGGTTTATCTTCACACATATACATCATGAATTTTTTTTTCTCTGTGACAGGAGTACAGTGCAATATATAAAATTACTACAAAGGTCTTAGGCATCCTAGCTACATGTATGTGCCTAAGATTTTTGCACAGTACTGTATTTACAGTGGATTCCAGTTAACTGGGATTATCAGCACATTTTGGCTCAATTAAACGGCTGCCCAAATTGGCCAAAATTCCAAGGAAATAGTAAAAAAGGTATAAAAAAAGACAAACTACCATTTTACTAAGTAACAAGTTATGTATTTAAATAAAATACAGATCAAATTAGAACACTATTAATACTACTAAAGTACCATAAAACTGTGTATTAGTTCTTAATAGTTATTGACAGAAGAATTAATCCGGTGTACACTGTTGTGTTCTTTTGATTGACTGTAAATAAACAAAATCAGCGCAGGCACCTTGTGTAAATAATGGACTATCTTCATACAATGCTTTCGATGATGGCATTCTCCAAATTTTTATTTTCATTGTAACATTCAAGATGATTGCCGATACCTTCAAATGTTTCGAGGTTCTTAAGCAGTGAAATCCTTTCATTTTCACTCTCGGCTGTTTCTGGCATCTCCGAGCCTGAATGCTTGAAACCACAGTGAGCAAAACAGTTCTGAATTCTCTTACTGCTTCTTTCTTGCCAACTATCAGTGACAAAAATCACTGCTTTTTGAACTCAAACACATGCAACTGACGCTATATAAAAACTGGTTGCTCTGAGCATGGTGCGGTGTCTAATGGCCACACATTGTGCATGACTGACACTAGTTAGAAACTGTTCAGCAACAATCTCCTGTCCCAATTAAGTGGTATAGTGTCTCAAATAACCAAAGGGAGTCCTGGCTGTTTTTTTGATTTGTTTTTATTTTTTAAGAGTTGTCCCAAATAAGCAGCTGCCCCGCATTTAATCAATGGCTGAATTAACTGGAATCCACTGTAATTATATTGATTATTGACAGATGTACTGAAATACAGTAAAAAGCTTTTGTCTGCATATTGTCTAGACAAATAATTCCATACCTAAATAATGGAAAACAGAATTTGAATAGTGTTACAGTTATACTGAAAGTGGTTATTTTTAAGCTGCCCCTCAATAGATCCTAGGCGTACACATCCTACACTCCTGCAAGATGTACAGTATAAGAGACATCTCATACGCCATAAGACCATAAGATATAGGAGCAAAATTCGGCTATTTGGCCATCAAATTTGCTCTGCCATTCAATCATGACTGAACCATTTTTCCCCTCCTCTGCCCTACGCCCCAGCCTTCCCCTCATAACTTTTGATGCCATGGCCAATCAAGAACCTATCAATTTCCACGTTAAATACACCCAATGACCTGGCCTCCACAGCTGTCTGTGATGATAAATTCTACAAATTCACCATGTTCTGGCCAAAGAAATTTCTCTACGTCCCTGTTTTAAATGGACGCTCCTCCATCCTGAGGCTGTGCCCTCTTGTACTAGGCTCACCAGCCATGGGAAACATCCTTTCCACATCTATTCTGTCTAGCGCTTTCAACATTTGAGAGGCTTCAACGAGGTCCCCTTCATCCTTCTAAATTTCAGCAAGTACGGGCCCAGAGCCATCAAACGCTCTTCATATGATAACCCTTCATTCCTGTAATCATCCTTGTGAACCTCCTCTGAACCCTCTCCAATGCCAGCACATCTTTTCTTAGATAAGGAACCCAGAACTGTTCTGAATACTCAAGGTGAGGCCTCACCAGTACCTTATAAACCCTCAGCATCACATCTCTGCTCTTATATTCTAGCATGAATACTAACATTGCATTTGCCTTCCTCACCACTGCCTCAACCGACAAGTTAAGACCTCCAAGACCCTTTGCACCTCAGATTTTAAGATGTTTTACCCCATTTAGAAATAATGGGGTACTCACTTCTCTTCCCTCACGTTCTTCAACATCTGATACAGTTTTTCACAGTGAAGGTTGATGCGAAATACTCATTTAGTTCATCTGCCATCTCTTTGTTCCCTGCTATTATTTCTCCAGCTTTTATTTTTATCAGTCCTATATCCACTCTCATCCCCTCTTTATTTTTCATATACTGTACTTGAAAAATCTTTTTCTATCCACCTTGATATTATTTGTTAGCTTGCTTTCATTTCTCGTCTTTTCCCTCCTAACGATTCTTTTAGTTGCTTTCTGTAGATTTTAAAAACCTTCCCAATCCTTTATTTTCCCACTAATTTTGCTTTGTTATATGCCCTCCCTTTTGCCTTTACATTAGCTTTGACTTCCCTTGTCAGCCACAGTTTTTTATTTTGCCATTTGAGTATTTCTTCATTTTTGGAATACACCCATCCTGCATCTTCCCCATTGTTTTCCTCAGAAACTCAAGCCATTGTTGCTCTGCTGTCATCCCTGCCAGCATCCCCTTCCAATTTACTTTGGCCAGCTTCTCCCTCATACCACTGTAATTTCCTTTGCTCCACTCAAATACTGCTACATTAGACTTTACTTTCTCCCTATCAAATTTCAAGTTGAACTCGATCATATTATGATCACTGCTTCCTAATGGTTCCTTTACCTTAAGCTCCCTAATCACCTCCATTTCAGTACATGACACTCAATCCAGCATAGCTGATCCCCTAGCAGGCTCAACAACAAGCTGCTCTAAAAAGCCATTTCATAGGCATTCAACAAATTTACTCTCTTGAGGTCTATTACCAACCCAATTTTCCCAAACGACCTGCCTGTTAAAATCTCTCATGACTATCATAACATTGCCCTTTTGACATGTCTTTTCTATTTTCTGTTATATTCTGCAGTCCACGTCCCTGCTACTGTTAGGAGGCCTGTATATAACTGCTATCAGGGTACTTTTACCCTTGCAGTTTCTTAACTGAACCCACAAGGATTCAACATCTTCTGATCCTATGTCATGTCCTTCTAATGATTTGATGCTACTTTTTTTTACCAGCGGAGCCACGCCATCTCCTCTGCCTACTTTCCTATCCCTCCAATACAATGTGCAACCTCGGACATTCAGTTCCCAACTACGACCATCCTTCAGCCACAATTCAGTGATGGCCACATTATCATACCTGACAATCTGTAATCCACCTATTTCTTATACTCTGTGCATTGAGATATAACACTTTGAGTACTGCATTGGCTACCCTTTTTGATTCTGTATCCCTAATGCACTGAGACTCACCCTACTGTCGGCAGTTTTGTCCTATCACCTGCCTGCCCTTCCTGACAGTCTGACTGCAGGCTATCTTTGCTTCTTTACCATCTGTCCTATCCTGAGTCCCTTCACTCCGGTCCCCATCTCCCTGCCAAATCCGTTTAAAACCTCCCCAACAGCTCTAACAAACCTGCTCACGAGAATATTGGGCCCCTCAGGTTCAGATGCAACACATTTCTTTTGTACAGGTCATGCCTCCTCCCAAAGAGATCCCAATGATCCAAGAACCTGAAGCCCTCTTCCCTGCACCAGCTTCTCAGCCAGGCATTTATCTGCTAAATCATCCTGTTTTACCCTCACTGGCACGTGGCACAGGCAGCAATCCAGAAATTACTGCCCTGGAGGACCTGCTTCTCAGCTTTCTACCAAGCTCTCTAAATTCTCTCTTCAGGATCTCTTAACTTTTCCTTCCAATGTCAATGGTACCAATATGTAACAAGATTCTGGCTGCTCTCCGCCCATCTCCAGTAATGTAACTGAGTTTTATACTAAATCTTCTTTTTCTCATTATGCCACTGGCATTAGGGCAGCAATAAAGAAAGGTCCTCTATCTCATCTGGCATTCATCGCTTCCTTCAACATGTCAGTAGCTTATTCTCAGTTTACTGTTAAACCGAGGTTGTAATCCTCCTGGGGAATTATATTACAATAGTCAATCCTATTGATACTCAATAAGTATCAATGATACTTACTGTTATCCCTGAATATTGATATACAGGGAAATCAATATGAAAGTAAATAATAAAATTAGGGTTCTAACTAATAATATTTACTTATCAATAAGTATTGATAACCCTGTACAAAATTGTTAATGTTGTTGCATCAATAACATCAATGTTTCATGACGTAACATTAACAATTGAAAAGAGGAATATCAATCCTTAGCAAACTTGTTCACAAAAACACACAGCTTCTCTCCTCAAAAAACTGCAACTGAGTGTTGAACGCAGTACATTATACTCTCTCCCCAGCCGAGTTCTTTTTGTATCCTAATGAAAATCTGTGCATTCATTATAAATCAAATTAATTTCATGGAAAGTGAGTGGTTCACGTAAGCGATGCATTTCCTTGAACGTTTCAATGTACATGTGATAAATAAATCTGAATCTGAAAAAGCCTCACAGGGTTAGAGCTGAGATTTCAGAGAGTTGAATAAATGTAATGAATGGATCTCCTGAAAGTAGTTTGCAAAGAGTCAGTACAATCCTACGCTATCTTGGAAGAAAAGGATGAACAATTTGTAAGAAAGGTTTCAAGACTCAAGATTGTTTCGTGTCATTTCCAGTACATACAGTAAGTGTAAAGGAGAACAAAATAATTGTTACTCCATGTCAAATACAGCACAAAAATCAAAGTAAATTTAGCTATCAAATTACATGTCTATGAAAGTTCTCAGTCATCCAGATTGTTGTATATCAAGTAAATCAAGGCACCTGGACTTGCTGTGTTGTCTAGAAGTTATTTCCATAAGACCATAAGACATAGGAGCAGAATTAGACCATTCAGCCCATCGAGTCGCTCCACATACGTAAACCCCTTCATTCCCGGAATCATCCTAGTGAACCTCCTCTGGACTTTAATGACGACACATTGTTTCTGAGATATAGGGCCCAAACGGAGTGTTTGTCAGCTTTGGGCCTGTACTCACTGGAATTTAGAAGAGTGCGAGGGGATCCTATTGAAACTTACCAATTGTTGAAAGGACTAGATAGGGTGGATATATAGGGGATGTTTCCTATCGTGGGGGTATCCAGAACTAGAGGGCACAACCTCAAAATTGAGGGATGACCCTTTCAGAACAGAGGTCAGGAGGATTTTTTTTATCCAGAGAGTAGCAAATCTGTGGAATGCTCTGTCACAGACTGCAGTGGATATATTTAAGTCGGAAGTTGATTGTTTCCTGATCTGTCAGGGTATCAAAGGATATGGCGAAAAGGCAGATGTATGGGGTTGAGTGGGATCCATGATCAGCCATGATGGAATGGTGAAGTAGACTCAATAGGTTGAATGGCCTAATTCTGCTCCTTCCGCTCTTATGGTCTTATGGTCTAAAACTGTTGATAATACTTCAAGTGTGGCCTGACTAGTGTCTTATAAAGTCTCAGTATTACCCCCTTGCTTGTATATTCTATTCCCCTTTAAATAAATGCCAACATTGCATTTGCCTGCTTTACCAAAGCCTCAACCTGTAAATTAACCTTCTGGGAGTCTTGCACAAAAACTCCGAAGACCTCCAGCACCTCTGGTGGTTGAACCTTCTCACTATTTAGATAATAGTCTGCAGTATTGTTCCTTTTACCAAAATTTATTATCATACATTTCCCAACACTGTATTCCATCTGAGAGGCTTCTTCAGTTGTGATCCCTGGTGGGTAGGGATCCACCCCTGAACAGAGGGGTGGGGGGTAGGACACCACCTATCAGCTGTTAACAATGTAGTCCTGACATCTCTACCCTGGCGTCTCCACAACAGTTCACACCTCTATTCATGCAAAGATAAGGCGAATGACCATCTCATTACCTCTATGACCCTTCATGTGATTGCAAAACCTTTAAACAACTCACAGAGTTTATAAACTGCAAAACAACCACCATGGATCAGAACTGAAGAAGCCTCTCAGATGAGTGGCAAAACATCTTCAAGACAACATACTAAGTCCAGTTGCCTTGATTTACTACTGCTTGATATACAATTGCATACAGGCAACCATTTGCAAACCAGATTCATTTTCTTGCGGGCATACTCAATCAGTCCATAGAATAATAGCCATAACAGGATCAATACAAGACCACACCAACCTGAGCATCCAACCAGTATGCAAAAGACAACAAACTATGCAAATACAAAAAGAAATAATAATAATAAGCAATAAATATCGAGAACCTGAGATGAAGAGTCCTTGAAAGTGAGTCCATAGGTTGTGTGAACATCTCAGTGAAGTAGAGTGAAGTTATCCCCTTTGGTTGAAAAGCCTTATGGTTTAGGGGTAATAACTGTTCCTGAACCTGGTGGTGTGAGTCCTGAGGCTCCTGTACCTTCTACCTGAAGGAAGCAGCAAGCAGAGAGCATGTCCTGGGTGGTAGGGATCCCTGAGGGTTTCCTTTTTATTGCTGGTGAGATCACTTTGCTATGAAGAGAGAGAATGTTACCTAGGTTATCTGAGTTTTAGAGGTGGACTTGGACTGCAGATGTTTTTTCAGTCAAATGGTTTTTTTGTATTCTGTGTTTTTCACCTGATTTTCTTGTTTTTTTGTGTTCGGGGTAGGGGTACTGGGGGGCGGGTGGTGGTCAAGGTGCCTGGTCCATTTTTGTTAATTTTTTCTGCTGAGAAGAGGGATTTGGGGGTTGGTGATCATGCTGTTGTTCTTTTCTTTCTTGGAGAAGAATGTCAGTGTTGTATACTTTGATAATAAATGAATCTTTGAACCTTTGATGATGGATGCTGCTTTTCTGTGACAATGCTCCGTGTAGATGTGCTGAATGGTGGGGAGGGCTTTACCCATGATGGGCTGTACCACTACTTTTTGCAGGATTTTCTATTCAAGGGCACTGGTGTTTCCATGATGCAGCCAGTCAAAATACCCTCCACTGCACATCGATAGAAGTTTGTCAAGATTTTAGATGTCATGCTAAATCACTGCAAACTCCTGAGGAGGTAGAGATGTTGCCCTGCTTTCTTCGTAATTGCACTTATGTGCTGAGGCCAGGGCTGGTCCTCCAAGCTAATAACACTGAGGAGTTTAAAATTGCTGACCCTCTCCATCTCTGATCCTCTGATGAGGACTGGCTTATGGATCTCTGGTTTCCTTCCCTGAAGTCAATGATCAGCTCCTTCATCTTGCTGACATTGAGTGGGAGGTTGTCATTGTGGTGCCACTCAGCCAGATTTTCAATCTCTCTCCTATTTGCTGATTCATCACCTCATTTGGTTCAGTCTACAACAATGGTGCTGATAGCAAACTTGAATATGGCTTTGGAACTGTGCCTAGCTACACAGTCATAGGTGTAAAGCAACTAGAGCAGGGGGCGAAGCACACAGCCTTGTGGTGCATCTGTGCTGATGGAGATTGTGGAGGTGATGTTGTTGCCAACCCAAAATGACTGGGGTCTGCAAGTGAGGATATCCAAGATCCAGTTGCACAAAGAGGTATTGAGGCCAAGGTCTTGAAGCTTATTGATTAGTTTTGGAGGAATGATGGTATTGAATGTTGAGCTGTAGTCGATAAAGAGCATTTTGATGTACGTATGCATCTTTACTGTCCAGTGGTTCCAGGGTTGACGGGAGAGCCAATAAGAAGGCATCTGATGTGGACCTGTTGTGCTGGTAGGCAAATTGGAGCAGATCCAAGTCACTTCCCAGGCAGGAGTTGATATATTTCATCATCAACCTCTCAAAATACTTCATCACTGTGAATGTAAGTGCTACAGGACAATAATCATTGAGACAGGTTGCCACGCTCTTAGCCAGTATAATTGAAACCTGCTTGAAGCACATGTGAATTCAAGACAGCTGAAGCAAGAACTTAAAAATCTTAGCCAGTTGATCAGTGTAGGTCTTTAGTATTCAGCCGGGTATCTCCTCTGGGCAGAATGCTTTTTGGGGGTTCACCCTCCTGAAGGCTGCTTGCACGTCAGCCTCAGAGACTGAATCACTCTGGGGATCTGAGGAAATCTCAGGCCTCTCCACCAGAACAAGGTGACGATCCTTGGAGAAGGAATATGCAATGATACGATTGGAGAATAATTGAATCATCATAATTCCAGTCACGTTTATCTCTACAGAATTACTTTTGCATAATTAATAGAATCATATGAATAAATAATAGACAAGGTTGCATTGTTAAAAAACCCAACTTCCCTCAGGACTTACTTGCCACAGACCCCTTCTAACAGCTCCAAGACAACCTGTTAAAATGAATGTTCAGAGGAAACTGTAAGAATAACTCCGGCTAAGACTTCCCATGTGAGTTGGCTCAAAGCCCTGATGTCAATTTGCCAAAACATTAACAATTTAGTCCAGGGATGTCAATATTTAGCCTGTTTGTTCACAAAATCACACATTTTAGCCCATCCAAATGTTGTCACAAATGAAGCCTGTTGAGCTTTGAACCCAATGCATTGTGTCCTCTCCCCTGCTGAGCTCTTCTTGTACTTAGGAAAATCTGCGCATCAATTATAAATTAAATTACTTTCATGGAAACTAGATGGTGGCTCCAAATTCAGTCACAAAGGAGGGGAACTTTCGAGATCATTGCCACATCTGGAGTATTGTGTATATTTCTGGTCTCCTCACTATCGAAAGGATGTTGAGGCTTTGGAGAGGGTGCAGAAGAGGTTTACCAGGATTCTGCCTGTTTTAGAGGGCATGTGCTGTCACGAGAGGCTGGATAAACTTTGGTTGTTTTCTCTGGAGCTCTGGAGGCTGAGCAGAGATCTGATAGAGGTTTACAAGTTTATCAGAGGCATAGGTAGAGTGGACAGAGAGTATCATTTTCCCAGGGTTGAAATATCTGATGCTAGAGGGCATGCATTGAAGGTGAGGGGGTAGGTTCAAGAGGGATGTGAGGGGTAAGTTTTTCACTTAGAGAGTAAAATACTTACCCCTCACATCTGCCTGGAATGCATTGCCTGGTAAGGTGCTGGAAACAAATACATTAGAGATGTTTGGATAGGCACATGGATATAAGGAAGGTGGAAGGATATGGACATTGTGTAGGTAGGAGGGATTAGTGTTTGCATGTTTTTGATTTGCTTTTTAGCTGGTTCGGCACAACATTGTGTTCCTGTGCTGTATTCTTCTATGTTCCATATTAACATTTAAAGGAGGCTTTGAATAATAGAAGGGAAGAATAAGTAAGTTTCTCTTCATCCCAGGGTTTGAACGGCTTAGGCGCCGGGCCAAATTGAAATGGCCGGGTTTCGGAGTCGAAGTGAGAGACAGGCCAGTTCAGCTCGCTACTCCACGAGGTTTACTCACCTCTGCACTGGACTGAGGTCACCTAAATCGCTTCTCTGGCTTCTGTATCAGCTACAGTGATGCCTGGCCTTGTGAACTTCAGGACTGAGTGCTGTCTGCTTGCTTTATCGTTTGTACAATTGGTTTTCTTCTCTCTCTCTGCACATCGAGTGTTTGATGGTCTTCTTTTGGTTTTAATGGCTTCTGTTGGAGTTCCTTGTTTTGTGGCTGCCTGTAAGAAGACGAATCTCAAGGTTGTACAAAGTATACATACTTTGACAATAAATGTACTTTGAACTTTGCACTTTGAAATGGACACATTCCCTCCAGAGGACAAGAGATATATAAGAAAAATGATATAAAAGAAAAATTTATAAGAAAAATGGTGCAGTAGATTATTTTCTAGTTATCATCATCATTATGTGCCATGTCATATGACATTGGCGGTCATGGTCCCATGACCATGGTTGTACTTGGTCAATTTTTCTACAGAAGTGGTTTGCCTTTGCCTTCTTCTAGGCAGTGTCTTTACAAGACGGGTGACCCCAGCCATGATCAAAGCTCCTCAGAGATTGTCTGCCTGGCGTCAGTGGTCACATAACCAGGGCTTGTGATATACACCAGCTGTTCATACGGCCATCTACCACCTGTTCCCATGGCTTCATGTAAACAGGTGACGAGATGGAGATACATCTGGTAGGTTACCTTTATTTTATAGTACTTCCTTAAATTCCATATCTTTTTTGAATGGGTAATGGAACTCCTGACATGCCTATTCATGAATATTCAACAATTTATTCGTTGTACTCCTTTGTTGATTCATTTGAGAAAACTGACAACATACTTTGTACAAATGCTGAACTATTTCTGAGCCCAAATCTTTACCTAACCACTGACGACATTTATGGTATAGTGGGATTATTGATCTACATTAGACCATAAGATTTAGGACCAGAATTAGCCTTTTCGACCAATCGAATCTGCTCTGGCATTCTGGTTTAAATCAGAACAGTACAGAACAGCCACAGGCCCTTCAGCCCATCATGTCTCTCCAAACTATGATGCCAATCTAAATAATCCCATTTTACTTTTCTTTTATTTGGAGATCCAGCATGGCATAGGCCCTTTCGGTCTTTTGAGTCACACGGCCAGCAACCAATTTAGCCCCAGCCTATTCATGGAATGATTTACAGTGTACGTAATTGGTACGTCTTTGGACTGTGGGAGGAAGCAAAGAGGCTGCAGAAGGACTTTCACCGATTCGGAGAATGGGCAAAGAAGTGGCATGTGGAATAAAGTGTATAGTTATACATTTTGGTGGAAGAAACCTGTCGAATGTTGACAGGCCTTGATAGAGTGAATGTGGAGAGGATGGTTCCAATGTTGGGGGAGGTCTAGGACCATAGGGCACAACCTCAGAATGGAAGGGCGTCCATTTAGAACAGAGATGAGGAGGACTTCTTTAGCCAGAAGGTAGTTGACCTGTGGGACTTTTTGCCACAGGCGGCTGTGGAGGCCAGTTCATTTACTGTATTTAAAGCAGAGGTTGATAGATCCTTGATAAGCTATAACAAGAAAGGTTACAGGGAGAAGGCAGGAGAATGGAGTTGAAAGGAAAATGGATCAGTCATGATCAAATGGCAGAGCAGCCTTGATGGGCTGAATGGCCTAATTCTGCTCCAATGTCTTATGGCCTTATTGTCCCACCACTGTGCACATTTACCTGGAGCAAAGTCACAGGAAAGCAGCATCATTCTCAAGGATCCCAACCACCCAGGCCATGCTCTCTTCCTGCTGTGCCATCAGGAAGAAGATACAAGAGTCTCAGGACTCACAACACCAGATTCACCCCTTAACCATCAGTCCTCTGAACCAGAGGGGATAACTTCACTTGTCCTGTCATTGAAATCTTCCTACAACCAATGGACTCACCTTCAAGGAATCTTCATCTCATGTTCTCAAAACTTATTGCTTATTATTTTTTTTTGTTTCTTTGTACTTACTGTGAATGCCCACAAGAAAATGAATCTCAGGGTGACATATACTGTCTGTACTTTGATAATAACTTTACTTTGAACTTTGATGAATCCCTTGACAACTTGCCTCACAATCCACAACTCCGCCAATTTCCCTTTGCATGACTGATTTTATCCCCAGCAACAGTCATGCACCTAATAACATACACTGCACAGTGCAATATTTTCTCTGCCACTGGTGGAGCCCAAGTCACTGGGTAAATTTAAAGCAGAGGTACTTAATAGGTACTTAATTAGTGGAAGTATCAAAGGTTACAGGGTAAAGGCAGGAGAATGGAGCAGAAAGAGAAAATAAATCAGTCATAATCAAATGGCAGAACAGACTTGATGGACCAAATGGCCTAATTCTGTTCCTGTATCTTATAGTCTTATGGTCTTACTACTTCATTCTAATCTTACTTGTCTTCTCTAAATCTGTTTCAATGTTGACCAACAATTTCAGCACCCTGAGTGATCAATGCTCCTCCACCATCTCCTAACTCTTATTCTGGCTTCTTCCCCCTTCCTTTCCAATCTTGATGAAGGGTCTCCATCTGAAATGTTGACTGTTTATTCCCTTCCATTGCTGGTTGTCCATCGTCTCAGATGGTGACAGGAAAGCTGTGTTGGAGGGTTTTAGAGTGGAAAAGCCCTTGCCTCTCTCGACCTCAGAAGTCCGGGCCCATTGGTACAAATGACCATTATAAACTGGGGTCTTCCTTGTTTGCAGTGGATGACCATGACCATGACATCTCCAGTGCTCGTCATGCCCTTGGCTCTCCATGAGGCACTGCAGTACCGCCTCCTTGGCCACTGGATCTCCCTGCAGGTTTCATCCTCCCAGTCAGCCAGAGCTGATGTTGCAAGCTAGGACAGGCGTGTCCCTCTCTATGAGGGTGCCCGCAGCCCTTATCTGGGGTAGCTTGCCTGTCGAAACGGTGTACCAGGGTGTGGCCCCTGTCGTATGCAAAGAGAGTCACAGGTAAGGACTGAGTGTCCAAAGGTAATTGACCTGCCCTGGAATAAGTACAACAAACCCCTTCACCAGAGGTGCTACCCCTTCCTAGGCACCCCCTATTCCCCATTCTCCTCCATAGAAGCGGCCTGACCTACCAAGTTCCTTCAGCAGTTTATGTGTTGCTCTATTGGAGAAGTACTTCAGCTGTGCTTTAAACAGTGAGGCACCAGACTGCCTGGTGTACTCAGGAAAATAGAAAGAGAGGGGAAGCGGGAACTCACTGACTCATAGACACTGTTATCATGAGCCGCAGTTGAGACTGTACTGATCGAAAATTTACAATATTCACTTATTAGAGTTAATGCTCTCGAGAACAGCACCAACTTGAGACAGCATGGTAGCATAGTGGTTGGCACAATGTTTTACGGTACAGGTGACCCAGGTTCAATTCCCACACAAAATACTCTGCAGATGCTGGGGTCAAATCAACACGCACAACATGCTGGAGGAAGTCAGCAGGTTCATCAGGACCTGATGAAGGGTCTCAGCCCGAAACGTTGACTGTTCGTTTCCACAGATACTGCCCGACCTGCTGAGTTCCTCCAGCGTGTTGTGCGTGTTGTTTCAATTCGCCCAGCTGCCTGTAAAAGGAATTTGTATGTTCTCACCATGAGAGCATGGGTTTCCTTTCACAATCCAAAGAAGTACCTGTCGGTAGGTTAATTGGTCATTGTAATTTGTCCCGTGACTAGGGTACAAATAAATCAAGGGTTGATTTAAACCAGAAAGGCCTATTCCACATGATAGATAGATAAATGGATTTGCAAGATATTTTTTCCTCCTCAATTAGTGAGCTGCTCGATCAGCCCTGCTCAGAAATGGCATGGAAATAACACATTTGACAGGTCTTTCACTTCATCCATTAGACCAGTTGGGATGTTCTGCTGAAGTTGTACAAACCACCGGTGAGGCCAAATTTCCCTCTCTCTCTCTCCCCGCTCTTTCCCCTTCCCTATCTCCCGCTCCCTCTTGTTCCCGTCCATTCTCTCTCTCCCCATCCCTCACCAATAACCCTGGTGGCCCTGGGCTCGACCCGCACTCACAGGCGTTGAAATACTGTGGGCAGTTCTGGTCACCTACTGACAGGGAGGATATCAGTAAGTTTGGAAGATCACAGAGAAAATTTGCAAGGATGTTGCTGAGATCTGAGCACCTGGGTTACAGGGAAAGGTTGAAATGGACATAGATTATAGAATATAGAACAGTACAGTACAGTACAGACCCTTTGGCCCACAGTGTTGTGCTGACCTTTCAACTTACTCTAACTTCAATCTAACCCTTCCCTCCCACATAGCCCTCCAAGGTTCCATCATCCATGTGCCTATCAAAGAGTCTCTTGAATGTCCCTGATACATCTGCCCCTACCACCATCCCTATAAGTCAGTCCCTGGGGCGCAACATAGCAGGTCAGGCAGCATCTATGGAAAAGAAACGAACCGTTGATGTTTTGGGCTGAGATCCTTCATCAGGACTGGAAAGGAAGGGGGCAGAAGCCGGAAAAATAATGTGAGGGGAGGGAAAGGAGTACAAGCTGGCAGGTGATAGGTGAAGCCAGGTGACGGTCTGGTTCCCCACCCCCTTCCCCACGGCCCACTGTCGTCTCCTATCAGATTCCTCCTCCTTCAGCCCTTTACTTCTGCCACCCATCACCTCCCAGCTTTTCGCTTCATTACTGCTTGCCCACCCACCCACGCTCCCCCTCACTAGGTTCCATCCTCTGGGGCCTGGGGATGTCTCTAATAACACACAATCTGAACGCTCCAATATTTCCTGTCAGTCCATTGTACTCCAGCATTCTTCAATTAAATTAGGTAGAAATTCTCACCTGATTTACCTTAACTCAGCTCCCTCTTCTCAGTGTTATTAAACTTACCCATTATTTTACGTCATGTGACATACTGGGGTGTCACGGTGGTACGGCGGTTAGCGCGACACTGTTACGGCTTGAGGCATCAGAGTTTAAAGTTCAATTGCAGCAAATGAACATAGAACATAGAAAACCTACAGCACAATACAGGCCCTTCAGCCCACAAAGCTGTGCCAAACATGTACTTACTTTACAATTACCTAGGGTTACCATAGCCCTCTATTTTTCTAAGCTCCATGTACCTATACAGGAGTCTCTTAAAAGACCCTATTGTTTCCGCCTCCACCACCGCTGCCAGCAGCCCATTCCACGCACTCACCACTCTCTGCGTAAAAAACTTACCCCTGACATCTCCTCTGTACCTACTTCCAAGCACCTTAAAACTATGCCCTCTCGTTCTAGCCATTTCAGACCTGGGAAAAAACCTCTGAATATCCACACGATCAATGCCTCTCATCATCTTATACACGTTTATCAGGTCACCTCTAATCCTCTGTCGTTCCAAGGAGAAAAGACCAAGTTCATTCAACCTGGTCTCATAAGGCATGCTCCCCAATCGAGGCAACATCCTTGTAAATCTCCTCTGCATGTTTTCCATGTCCTTCTTGTAGATTGAGCACAGTACTCCAAGTGGAGTCTGACCAGGGTCCTATAAGCTGTAACATTACCTCTTGGCTCTTAAACTCAATCCCACGGTTGATGAAGGCCAGTGCACTGTATGCCTGCTTAACCACACAGTCAACCTGCGCAGCAGCTTTGAATGTCTTATGGCCTTGGACCCCAAGATCCCTCTGATCCTCCACACTGCCAAGATACTATATTAATACCATTAATACTATAATCTGTCATCATATTTGACCTACCAAGATGAACCACTTCACACTTATCTGGGTTGATCTCCATCTGCCACTTCTCAGCCCAGTTTTGCATCCTATCAATGTCCCGCTGTGACCTCTGACAGCCCTCCACACTATCCACAACACCTCCAACTTTGTGTCATCAGCAAATTTACTAACTCATCCCTCCACTTCCTCATCCAATTTTATAAAAATTACAAAGAGAAGGGGCCCAGAACAGATCCCTAAGGCACACCACTGGTCACCGACCTCCATGCTGAGTATGACCCGTCTACAACCATTCTTTGCCTTCTATGGGCAAGCCAATTCTGGATCCACAAAGCAAGGTCCCCTTGGATCCCATGCCTCCTTACTTTCTCAATAAGCCTTGCATGGGGTACCTTATCAAATGCCTTGCTGAAATCCATATACACTACATCTACTGCTCTACCATCATCAATGTGTTTAGTCACATCCTCAAAAAATGTAATCAGGCTCGTAAGGCACAACTGCCTTTGACAAAGCCATGCTGACTATTCCTAATCATATTATGTCTCTCCAAATGTTCATAAATGCTGCCTCTCAGGATCTTCTCCATCAACTTACCAACCACTGAAGTAAGACTCACTGGTCCATACTTTCCTGGGCTATCTCTACTCCCTTTCTTGAATAAGGGAACAACATCTACAACCCTCCAATCCTCTGGAACCTCTCCTGTCCCCACTGGTGATGCAAAGATCATTGCCAGAGGCTCAGCAATCTCCTGCCTCATCTCCCACAGTAGCCTGGGGTACATCTCACCTGGGCCTGGAGACTTATCCAACTTGATGCCTTCCAAAAGTTCCAGCACATCCTCTTTCTTAATGTTTATATGCTCAAGCTTTTCAGTCTGCTGTAAATCATCCCTACAATCGCCAAGATCCTTTTTCGTAGTGAATACTGAAGCAAAGTATTCATTGAGTACCTCTGCTATTCCCTCTGGTTCCATACACACTTTTCCACTGTCTCACTTGATTGGTCCTATTCTCTCACATCTCATCCTCTTGCTCTTCACATACTTGTAGAATGCCTTGGGGTTTTCTTTAATCCTGCTTGCCAAGGCCTTCTCATGGCCCCTTCTGGCTCTCCTAATTTCATTCTTAAGCTCCTTCCTGCTAGCCTTATAATCTTCTAGATCTCTATCGTTACCTAGCTCTCTGAACCTTTCGTAAGGATGGATGGGTTTCCTCCAGATAGTCTGGTTTCCTCCCACCATCCAAAGACGTACCAGTTAGTAGGTTAATTGGTCATTGTAAATTGTCCAATGATTTGGTGTTTTTTAAATAGGTAGACTGCTGGGCGGTGGACCAGGAGGGCCTATTCCTCGTTGCACCTCTAAATAACATAAATAAAACATTCTCCCACTGTTGAACTACAGAAATTCGACTTTACATGGGAAGAATTATTTTATTTTATCTAAATTTATGTATTTTTACCAGTTAAAATATTGGCATTATGCCACTAGAAAAATACTCTGCACCAATCTCTTTAAGGTTCATTTTATTTTGTAGACAATAGGAGTTGTGCTTTTTTTAACATTATATTAGATTTCATGCTGAACACTTGACAATGTAATTTTGTCCAGAAATGCAGAGGAGGAGGCAATTTAGGAAATGGAATACAAGGACTGAACCGACCTCGCCCTCACTCCCATCAGCTCACTACCAAGTCTGAGTTTATGCGCTTTGATTTTGTTTTCAGTGCTGAGTCTCAGACGGGACAGGACAAGACTGTAGCCACCTGGTGGTAAAGGAAACTCAAACAAGAGCATCAGTCCTTAATTTCCCAGTGGAAGAAGAACGTAGGACATGGAGCACAAAACTGTACAGGCCCTTTGGTCCATGATGTTGTGCTGGTTTTTAACCTACTGGAGGATCAATCGAACCCTCTCCTGCCACATACTCCATTCTTCTTTCATCCCTGTGCCTGTTTAAGAGACTCTAACACAGGGGTTCCCTAACTAGAGCCCACAGACCCCTTGCTTCATGGTATTACGTACTCCATGGCATCAAAAAAAAGGTTGGGAACCTCTGCTCTAATGTATCTGCCCCTACCACTACCCCGGGAGGGCAACCTACACACCCGCCATGCTCTGTGTAAAAGACCTGCCTCTGACATCCCCTCTATACTTTCCCCCAGTCAGCAGAAGGAAAGTACAAATTATATTTAAAATTATGCCCTTTCATTTTGTCCATTTCCACCCTGGGAAAAAGGTGTTGGCTGTCCAGTCTGTTAATAAGGCAATGTATATTTTCAGTACTGATAGGTACTGTCCTGAGCAGACTGACGCAAAAACATAAAAATATAGAACAATACAGCGCACTATGGGCCTTCACCATATGATGCTATGCTGACCACAGTACTGTGCAAAAGTCTTAGGCACATATATATAGTGAGGGAGCCTAAGATCTTTGCACAGTACTGTATTTGTCAATGTGGAGTGAAGAGTGAGTTTGTAAATCTGGAGGGAGCAAAGGGTGTTGGGGATGGCAATGACAGAGTGCCATGAGAGTGTTGAGGGACAGATGGCAGAGAAGGAGTGCCAGGGGCAGGGGGGTGGCACAGGTGCAGACACACTCTGCCCTGGGATACTAGGCAAGGTCATTTGATTCCAAACCATTGGTTTATTGATCATTACAGAATGTCTCACTTGTGCCTTCTGCTCTCCCCACCCCTCCTTTGCTCTTCCCAACCAGGATCCCCCTCTCCCTGCCCCCTTCCCACTCTCAGTCCACAATAGAGACCCATATCAGAATCAGGTTTATCATCACTCACATATCTCATGAAATTTGTTATATTTTGTGCAAGGAGTACAGTAGGATACGTAAAATTACTCACAGTGCCGTACAAAAGTCTTAGACACCCTAACTATATATGCCTAAAATGCTTAGGCAACTTATATATGCCTAAGATCTTTGCAAAGTACTATATATAAACCTATTCCATGTTCAGCCTGTCCCCTCATACATAGCCCATAACCCCTCCAATTTTTCTATCATCTGTGTTCAAAGTTCAAAGTAAATTTATTATCAAAGTCTGTATACTATATACAACTTTGAGATTCATCTTCTTACAGGCAGCCCCAAACAAAGTAACCCAATAGGACCTATTAAGAAAAGAAATCAGGCACCCAACGCGCAGAGAGGGTGCCTATCTATCTCAGTGTCACATTAGTGTCTCCACTATATCTGCCTCTACCACCACTCCCGGCAGTGTGTCCCAGACACCCACCACTCTCTGATTCAGAACCAGAATCAGGTTTACTATCACTGAGAGATGTTGTGAAACTTGTTGTTTTGCAGCAGCAGTTCAATGCAATACCTAAACCCTAACTCTAACCCCCACGTCTTTGGAATGAGGGTGGAAGTGGCAGCACGTGGAGGAAACCCACAAGGACGTGGCAAGAAGGTACAAAACTCCCTACAGACAGCAGCAGGAATCGATCCCCGATCGCTGGCGCTCTAAAGCTTTACAATACACAGCCTGCAGGAAGTGAGTCTGAAATGACCCACTCAAGGGCAAGAGCAAGTTGCCCAGTCCAATGCTGCACTATGAAAGAAGGTATGAGTTACCTTGGCAACTAGCTTCCATTGAAGTTGTGGCTATCAAAGTGGGGCAGCAATGTTGTATTGTCAAGATCTTCATATGTGCACATTTCCAGTGTAGTTTCCTTGTGTAGGAGCGCCCCCTAGTGGAAAAAGTGTGTACACTATATTTGCAGGATAATCAGAAAATCAGATTTAGATTTATTGTCATTAACATATGTCATAAAATTTGATGTTTTGCAGCAGCAGTACAGTGAAAATACATTAAAATTCTATAAATTATAAAAAATAAATAGTGCAAAAGGAAAGTATTAACATGCATTCACACCACCAGGAAGAAACACAAACAAGAGAAAATCTGCAGATGCTGGAAATCCGAGCAACACACCCAAAATACTGGAGGAACTCAGCAGGCCAGGCAGAATCTATGGAAAAAAGTACAGTCGACGTTTCAGGCCAAAACCTTTTGGTAGAACTGGTAGTCAAAGTTTGGAGCCGAAACGTCAACTGTACTTTTTTCCATAGATGCTGCCTGGCCTGCTGAGTTCCTCCAGCATTTTGTGTATGTTGCTCACACCACCAGGTTCAGGAACAATTATTAGCCCTCAACCATCAGGCTCTTGAACCAAAGGGATAATTTCAATCAGCTTCACTCCCCCATCACTGAACGATTCCCACAATCTATGGACACCTTTCAAGGATTCTTCATCTCACGTTGTTGATATTTATTTATTATTTATATTATTACTTTTTGTGTTTGCTCAGTTTGTTGCCCTTTGCGGTCTGCTTGTCTGCCCTGTTGAGTGAGGTCTTCCACTGATTCTATTATGGCTATTGGATTTACAGAGTATGCCCGCAAGAAAACAAATCTCAGGGTTGTATATGATGACATCTGACTTATGGCCTAATGTCGATGCAGTTAACACATCAGTCATTGTTCACTTAGATCTGAGCAGAACATTTGATACCATAGATCATAGCATGCTCATAAACCACCTTAGTCAATGAGTAGGTGTTTCCGATACCACCTTAAGCTGCTTCATTCTTATATAATTGGATGAAAATTCTTTGTTAGCTGTGGTTTTTGCGCGTCCGAAGTCCATGATATTATGATTGGTATGCCACACGGATCAATTGCCGGACCGTTGTCGTTCTCACTTTTCACGCTCCCATTAGGTCAGATTATTTCAGAACACAAGACTATTACCACAGCTTTGCAGATGACACACAATTGTATTTGTCTATTACACCAGATAACCCTGAGGCTCCATACCTTTTGTTTCAGTGTCTTACTAGCGTTACAGAATAAAAAAATAGAAATTTAGTTATTGGCAGTAAGAAAAGAAAGTGTGAACCTTAGAAATAAACTTAATCATCTGGCTTTACAAACCAAGCCTTAGGTAAAGAATTTAGATGTCATTATTGACCCTGAACTAAATTTCAAATCGCACTACTATGACCTGCGTTCATTCATTTCAGGAACATTGCAAGGGCTTGATTTCTTATAACTCCTCAAGATGCCAAAAAATTGATACACTCTTTGGATTTTAGCCAATTAGACTACTGCAGTGCACTCTATTCAGGACTGCCTAAGAAAAATATAAATCGGCTGCAGTTTGTTCAAAATGCAACAGCAAGAATCTTAACCAAAAAATGAAAATCTGAGCACATTTCACCTATTTTGGCATCATTATTCTGGCTGCCAGTGTCCTTTAGGATCAATTTAAAAATACTTTTAATTGTGTATAAGGCTCTGAATAATCTACCTCCTCCATATATTTTGGAGTGTCTATTCCCTTACATCTGTAAGCATAATCTTAGATCCATGAATACTGGTTTGCTTGGTGTTCCTAGAGCCAAGCATACAAGGACCGGTGACGCAGCCTTTTGCTCTTATGCACTAAAAATTTAGAATAAACTGCCGACTGAGATACGCCAGACCAGTACTGTGGAACTTTTCAAAACACCTATAAAAAACTACTCTTTTGATTATGCCCATTTATAGGATTACTTAATACCTGTTGATGTTGATTACGTAATTTGGTATATTCCATTACATTTTACTCCATTAAATGTTTGTCTTTACCTATGATTTTTAATTTTGTCTCATTTTTATGAATATATTACAATGTAAAACACTTTGAATCTGCATTTTAATGTATGAAAGGTGCTATATAAATAAAGTTATTATTATTAATAATCTACTTTGATAATGAATTTACTTTGAACTTCATGAACCATTCTGAAATCTAATGGTAGAAGGGAAGATGCTGGTATATCACTGAGTGTGGATCTTCAGGATCTCACCCTTATGGTGGAAAGGAGAAGAGAGCATGACCTGGGTGGTGGGGGTCCTTCATCATGGATGCTGCCTTCTTGAGGTTCAAGGACACCTTCAATCCCACTGCCTCGGACTGTGGAATGGATCTCCTGTACGACAAGATGGACTCTTGACCTCACAAAGGACCTCTTCTTTGTCTTGTGAATGTCGTGGATCCAATGCGTTGTACCTGTGATGCTGCTGCAAGTGAAGTATTTCATTGCACCTGTGCTCGCACGGACTTGTGCACAAGACAACAGACTAGCAGTCAGTGCAACACTTAACAGTGCCAGCGACCCTGGTTCAATTCCCGCAGCCGTCTGAAAGGAGTTTCTGTATTCTCCCCGTGACCATGTAGATTCCTCCAGTTCCCTCCTGTTGTGTATTTAATACTTGAGTGGTCTTATATATATATATTTATTTATTTATATAGGTTGATTAAGCATTCTTGTTCATTTAAGTAATTCATTACAGGTTATATGAATTTGTACATGAATTACATACACACCACGAGATGTGTGCACCTCGCTTAAAGTAAATTTGCAGTTAGACTCACATTTTGGATTCCTGTGTCTTCTATTGAATTAGTTTAATGTGTTGAAGTTACAAAACATAGCACGTCCCACATTTCAAAGACCGATGGGTCAATAGGTTAATTGGTCACATGGGTAAAACTGGGCGGCGTGGGCTCATTGGGTTGGAAGGACGTGTTGCCAATCTGTAAAAATAAACACTGAACCAAAGTTATGAGTAAGTCTGCAGTTGCTGGACATTTAAAGCAACTCACACAAAATGGTGGAGGATTTTAGCAGGTCAGGCAGCATCTATGGAAATCGACAGGACTGAGAGGGAAGGAGGAATATGCCAGAAAGTGAACTGAACCAATATCACAGACAGAAAACCTAGAAAAGAAAATGAAGAGCTCTTGCACAGATGGAGTCAGCAGGCTAGTTGGAAAATTCAGTGAGTCCGGAAGGCTATGAAACAGGCAGATGGAAGTGTTATTGCCGTTACACTTCGTTGTAATGGCCCAGGAGATTACAGACAGATGGATGACTGTGGGAGCAGTATAGGGAATTAAAACGGCAGGCAAGCAGAAGCCCAGATTCTCACCAGACAACCGAACACACTACTGTTCGGCAAAGTGACCTCCCGCCTTGCATTTGTAGAGTGGGACACGTTGTAAACATCAAATGTCATACATTATACTCAATTGCTCTTTCAACCAGAAAAGTAACTTGGATCCTTGGATGGTGAAGAGGGAAGAGGTGAAAGATTTTGAGTTTGCTACCCTGGAGTTGTTTCCCATGGGAAAGCCCTGTAAAATAGGATTATTTCAAACTTCTCGTATCTGCAATTATTTTAACAATGCTTATAAGGGGTCGACCATGGTGTTACATCCTAACTGTCTGCAATGAAGTCAAAATGCAAGCCAGGGCAGTTTGATATGTAGAGCAAGCTGTTGCTCATGCAGCAGACTTCCACTCTCCGCACAGCTGATGAATCCAATGGAACAGCAGAGACCAATACAGATTAGCATCAGCAATATCACAGGAGTTGCCAGTCAGCATTGACCTAAACATGGGACTGCCTTAGGGATCCCAGCTCTGGATTTTTCCTTGGGGTTTACTCCTAAGCCTTCCCCGTGAGTGGGTGTAGCCGCAATGCAGCGGAGGTTTGAGATCGGAGTTTACCTTCTCCCAGATGAGCTGCCAACATGGCTGATGAGCCCCATCTGCCCAAAGAGATTGGTTTTAAAGCACCAATAAGCTGCTTTTTCCCCATCTCCTGTCCATTGAAATGGTTCTGTCAGGCTTAGTAGCTAAGCCACACATGAAGGCCAGGAGCTGGACTTGATTGTCAGGGGCTAGTTGAGATGCAGGTCATTGGTTGCATTTAATAGGTAGCAGAAACTTATCCCCAGTAACCCAACACTCCCCAGCTATGGCAGCCTTATGGACCAGCAATATTGGAAAGATACCAATAAGATTGAAAGAGTGCAGAGAAAATTTACTTGAGGACCTGAGTTTGAACAGGTTAGGACTTTATTCCCAGTAGTGTAGGAGAATGAGGTGAGATTTAATCGAGGTATACAAAATTATGAGGGGCATAGATAGGATAAATGCAAGCAGGCTTTTTCCACTGAGGTTGGGTGAGACTAGAACTAGAAATCATGGGTTAAGGGCAAAGGGTGAAATGTTTAAGGGGTTTCTTAGACCATAAGACTATAAGACATAGGAACAGAATTAGGAGATTCAGCCCATCGAGTCTGCTCTGCCATTTCATCATGGCTGATCCCGGATCTTACTCAATCCCATACACCTGCCTTCTCGCCATATCCTTTGATGCCCTGACTGATCAGGAAACTATCAACTTCCGCCTTAAATATACGTACGGACTT
Source organism: Mobula hypostoma (assembly GCF_963921235.1). Classification (NCBI taxonomy): domain Eukaryota; kingdom Metazoa; phylum Chordata; class Chondrichthyes; order Myliobatiformes; family Myliobatidae; genus Mobula; species Mobula hypostoma. The sequence goes on along the minus strand of NC_086112.1, from coordinate 9,277,102 downwards.
TGCCTCCATCACAGTCTATGGCACAGCATACCGCAGATTCAACACACTGTCTAAAAATATTCCTCCTTACCTCCATTCTAAAAGGTCACCCCTCAACTCTGAGGCTGAGGTCTCTAGTTCTAGATACCCCACTATAGGAAACATCCTCTCCACACCCAGTCTATCTAGCCCTTTAAACATTTGGTAAGTTTCAATGAGATCCCCACACTAAATTCCAGTGAGTACAGACCCAAAGCTACCAAACGCTCCTCATATGTTAACCCCTTTTTTCCCAGAATCACCCTCGTAAGCCACCTCTGGACTCTCTCCAATGACAGCACATCCCTTCTCAGATATGAGACCAAAACTGTTGACAATACTCCAAGTACGGCCTGACTAGCATCTTATAAAACTTCAACCTTATGTCCTTGGTTTTATATTCTATTCCCCTTGAAATAAATGCCAACATTGCATTTGCCTTCTTTACCACAGACTCAACCTGTGAATTAATTTTCTGGGAGTCATGCACAAGGACTCCCAAGTGCATAATAAGACCATAAGACATAGGAGCAGAATTAGGCCATTTGATCATTTGAGTCTACTCTGCCATTCAATCAAAGCTGATTCTTTTTTCTCCCTTCCTCAGCCCCACTCCCCAGACTTCTCCCCATAACCTTTGATGCCATCTCCAAGTCCCTCTGTACCTCTGATATTTGAACATTCACCCCATTTAGATAATAGCCCGCACTATTGTTCCTTTTACCAAAATGCATTATCATACATTTCCCAGCATTGTATTCCATCTGCCACTTTTTTGCCCATTCTTCCAATTAATCCTTCTGCAATCGCATTGCTTCCACAGCACTACCTATCTTCGTATCATCCGCAAACTTTGCCACAAAGCCATCAATTCCATTCCCTAAATCATTGACAAACAATGTGAAAAGCAGTGGTCCCTAATACTGACCTCTGAGGAACACCACTAGTCAATGGCAGCCAACTAGAAAAGGCCCCTTTATTCCCACTCGCTGCCTCCTGCCTGTCAGCCATTCCTCCATCCATGACAGTTCCTGTCCTGCACCACCATAGGATTTTATCTTGTTAAGCAACTTCGTGTGAGGCACCTTATCAAACGCCTTCTGAAAATGCAAGTAAATGACACCCACTGCCTCTCCTTTGTCCACCCTGTTTGTTACTTTCTTGAAGAACTCTACCAGATTTGTCAGGCAGGATTTCCCATTACAGAAACCATGAAGACTTTGACTTATTTTATCATTTATCTCCAAGTACCCCAAAACCTCATGGAATGCAGAGATGCAAAGGGACTCTGGAGTCCTTGTGCAAGATAGCCTAAAGGTTAACCTCCAGGTTGAGTCGGTGGTGAAGAAGGCGAATGCAATGTTGGCATTCATTTCTAGAGGTATAGAATATAAGAGCAGGGATGTGATGTTGAGGCTCTATAAGGCACTCATGAGACCACACTTGGAGTATTGTGTGCAGTTTTGGGCTCCTTATTTTAGAAAGGATATACTAACATTGGAGAGGGTTCAGAGAAGATTCGTGAGAATGATTCCAGGAATGAAAGGGTTACCGTATGAGGAACGTCTGGCAGCTCTTGGGCTGTATTCCCTGGAGTTCAGGAGAATGAGGGGGAATCTCATAGAAACATTTCGAATGTTAAAAGACACGAACAGATTAGATATGGCAAACTTATTTCCCATGCTAGTGTATTCTAGGACAAGAGGGTATGACTTCAGGATTGAAGGACGTCCTTTTAGAACTGAGATGTGGAGAAATTACTTTAGTCAGAAGGTGGTAAATCTGTGGAATTTGTTTGCATACACAGCTGTGGAGGCCAAGTCATTGGCCAGTCCATGGGACCATGCCAGAATCAAGTGATTCTTGAAATATCATGACCAATGCATCCATTCTCTCTTTGGCAGCCTCTCTCAGGACTCTGGGATGTAGTCCATCTGGTCCAGGTGACTCATCCACCTTAAGACCTTTGAGTTTGCCTAGCACTTTTTCCTTTGTAATAGCAATGCCAATCATTCCTGCTCCCTGGCACTCACAGACCTCTGGCACACTGCTAGTGTCTTCCACAGTGAAGACAGATGTAAAGTACTCATTAAGTTCATCGGTGATTTCTTTGTCCCCCATTAACATCTCACAAGCTTCATTTTCCAATATCAACTCTCACCTCACATTTACTCATTATATAACTGAAAATACTTTTAGTACCCTGCTTTATATTATTGGCTAGTCATACTTCACCTTTTCCCTCCTTATAGCTTTTTTAGTTGCCTTTTGTTGGATTTTAAAAGTTTCCCAATCATCCAACTTCCCACTCACTTTTGCTGCCTTATAAGCCCTTTCCTTGGCTTTTATGTAGTTCTTAACTTCCCTTGTCAACCACGATTGCTTAACCCTACTATTTGAGAACTCCCTCTGTGGAACAAATTTGTCCTGAGCCTTGTGAGCTATTCCCAGAGACGTCAGCCACCTCCGCCTTGTTGTTAGCCCAACCAGTATCCTCCTGAATCCACCTGGGCAAGCTCCTCTCTCATGCCTCTGTAATTCCCTTAATTTCATTGTGATACTGATACATGTGACTTATGCTTCTCCCTTTGAAATTGTAGTATGAATTCAATTATATTATGATCACTGTCTCTGCAGGGTTCCTTTACATTAAGGTCCCTGATAAGATCTGGGTTATTGCACAACACCCCATCTAAGATAGCCTTTCCCTGAGTAGGCTCAAGCACAAGCTTCTCTAAAAAGAGTCAGGGAGCATGAAGTGTCTTAAGTTACTATAACTAGATAGAAGGTTCTTGGGAGACTGAAAGATATGAAGTTAATTAAGTCACCTGCACCAGATAGTGTACACCTCAGAGTTCTGAAAGAGGTGGCTAAAGAGATTGAGGAGGCACTAGTAATGATCTTTCAAGAATCACTAGATCCTGGAATGGTTCCAGATAACTGGAGAATTGAAAATGTCACTCCTCTCTTCAAGAAGGGAGAGAGGCAGAAGAAAGGAAACGATGTATAGACCAGTTAGTCTGACCTCAGTGGTTGAGAATGTAGCCTGGGGAAAAGTACACACTCAGGACAACAAATACTTTTTCGGGTTTTAATTCCTTTATCTGTTTTAGATGTTTAAGTGCCAGAAGAGGGTCGCAAAACAAAACAAACGAATTTACAACCAGTTCTTGCCGTTACAATCCCAGTTTAACTTTCGATGCACACCCTTGTGTATGGACAGAACTGCGTATGCAGTATAAAAATACCAGAACTAATATGGTACTAATACGGTAGTGGCAATCCTACTTGGATGGTGAGGAACTTTGTATAAGCCACCCTACCCAGCATTCACTCGTGGAAATCTTTCCTCACCCTGCCCAGCACACTCTGGGAGGAACCCAATTCCAACGCCCCACCAGCGTCTTCAGCAGAAACAAAATAGTCTCCCCACTATCCTGCGCGTGCGTAATGACATCACCGTCCCCCTTAAAGGCACAGACAACTATTCTAGCATTACCTGGATGGCTGCCTAAGTACACTTTTAACAATGCTGAATAAGATCCAATGGTCACCCGGTTACAAGAAGGTGTTCGAGTCTATTATTAAGAATGAAGGCTCAAGGTACTTGGAGGCACATGATAAAATAAGCCATATTTAGCATGGTTTCCTCAAGGAAAATCTTGCCTGACGAATCCATTGAAATTCTTTCAAGAAATAACAAACAGGATAGACAAAGGAGAATCGGTTGTTGCTGTGTAGTTGGATTTTCAGAAGGGCTTGGACAAGATGCCACATATGAGGCTGCTTAACAAGCTACAAGGCCAAGGTATTACAAGAAAAATTCTAGCATGGATAAAGCAGTGGCTGACTGAAAGGAGGCAAAAAGTGGGAATAAAGGGAGCCTTTTCTAGCTGGCTGTCAGAGACTAGTGGTTTTCCACAGGGGTCTGTGTTGGGACTGTAGAGATCTGTTTTCACTTTGACACATAAGAGTCTTTTTCTGTTGATCAGTGTCAAAAAAACCAAATTAAATCCATTGTGATTCAATGTTGTGAAACAATAAAACATTAAGACTTCCAAGGGGGGTGAATACTTTTTATAGGCACTGTATATGCACCCAAGTCTTTTGCACGGCACTTTACATGGATGGGAGGTGTATGGAGGACTATGGTCTGGGTGCAGGTCAATAGTATTAGGCAGAGTAATGGTTTGGAATGAACTAGATGGACTGAAGGGCCTGGTTCTATACTGTAGTGCTCCATGACTCTATAATTCTAACATGAGGGGGAACTTCTTCATTCAGAGGGTGGTAAGAGTGTGAAACTAGCTGCCTGAGGAAATTCATTTAAGAGAAGTTTAGACAGGTACATCGGGGGTGCTATGGCGGGCTATGGTCCATGTGCTGGGCAATGGACTAGGTAGAATAATAGCTGGGAATGGACTAGAAGGGCTAAATGGCCTCTTTCTGTGCTGTAGTGCTCTATGACTCTGACTCTCCTGACCAGCCTCTGATGTTGAGCCATCACCACAGAGCAGATGATTTGCATTGACTCATGGACTTCATTTAGGAATGCCTTAAATCTTATTGTGGTTAGATAGATCTGCCCATGACCTAATCCCAACCTGTCTCTGAATCTGCAGCAGCCCCATAAATCTTGCAGCAGTTCGGCTTGGTTCCAATCCAATCTTCTTCTACAGCTTCCCGCAGCAATGAACCGTGTCCTTTCAACTCGCCGGGCACGAAGCACTTGAATTCCTTCCCCAAGTTTCTCCTTCTTTCTCCTTGGAGGAACATGTTAAAATATTTATCACTCCTTTTGCATTCCTGTTCAAATACATTTTATGGTCCAGCTTCAGATTCTGACCAGCAACACTTTTGGAAAGTATTATGATGATACAACAACTAAATAGATCCAGGTCTTTTAAGTCAAACCTGAATGATAATCAGATTCGTTATCGCTGACATATATTATGAAATTTATTGCTCTGTGGTACCAATAGAGGGCAATACATAAAATTACTATAAATTACAATAAGAAATCTATGTCTATATCTACGTAAACCTATATCTATATCTATCTTACTGTGTAAAAGTATTAGGCACATATACAATATAAAGCATGGGTCTCAGACTTTTGCACGGTACAGTATTTGTCAACGTAGAGAGGAGAGCAAGTTTGTAAATCCGGCAGGATGTTGGGAATGGCGCCTGTTGTGCACCATGGGAGCGGTGTGGGACAGGTGGCAGAGAAGAAGGGCAAGGGTACAGACACTCCCAGCCCTGTGACACCAGGCAAGGTCACTTAATTCCAAACTATTGGTTTATTAATCATTACAGAAAGTCTCTGTGGTGCTTCCCGATCCCTCCCCTCTCCCTTCCCCTTTTCCCAACCTTGATTCCCCTCTCCCTGCCCCCTTCCCACTCTCAATCCACCATAGAGACCCATATCAGAACCAGATTTATCATCACTCATATACGTCAGTAAGTTTGATTTTTTTGTTGTGGCAATACATAAAATTACTACAGTGCTGTGCAAAAGTCATAGCCAGCTTTTTGGGGCATCGCCTTTTGAAGATGCCCTTGATACTGGGGCGTCTCCTGCCCATGATAGAGCAAGCTGAGCATAGAGTCATGAAGTGTTACAGCATGAAACAGGACCTTCGACCTATCTCCTCCATACTGACCAAGACTATTGAATGGCCACAATACGATAAGGTGGACACTTGACCTCACAATATACCTTTTGCAAGTTTGCACCTTACTTTCTACCGGGAGCGTATTTTTCTCTGTAGCTCTTACAGTTTATTCTGCGTTCTGTGACTGTTCTACCTCAGTGCGCTGTTGCAGTGATCTGATCTGTATGAGCGGTATGCAAGGCAAGTTTTTCACCGGAACTCGGGACATGTGACGATAATAAACCACCAACTATATCCCTCAAAACCTTTCCTACCCATATACCTACCCAAATGTCTTTTAAATGTTGTTATTGTACCTCGGTCAACCACTTCCTCTTGGCAGCTTGTTCCATAACGATTATATTACTAGTGGATGGATGAATTAGTCAGAGAGAAGGTTCTTGTGGACTGTTAGCACTGGCTGAGATCAGTGGGCCAAATGGCTGTTCGTGTGCTGTCATTTCTCTGAGATTAGATTAGTTTTATTTGTCACGTCCAAATAACGAAACATGCATTGAAATACATCACTTGTGTCAATAACCAACTGGCATATCAGTATGGTTGTTAGCATCTGCTTTACAGTATCAGTAACCCAGGTTCAAGTCCCGCAGCCGTCTGTAAGGAGTTTGTCCCTATGCCACATGCCCGCATGGGCTTCTTCTGGGAGCTCCCACAGTCCAAAGACATACTGGTTGGTAGGTTTATTGATCATTATAAATTGTCCTGTGGTTAGGCTAGGGTTAACTTGGGGGGTTGCTGGGCAGAAAAGAGTCAGAAGGGCCTATTCTGTGATGTATCTCAAAAAGAAGATAAATAAAACAATCCAAGCATTGTGTAGCTGATTGTAACTTCTATGTTTTATGTTTTACTGTTTATATCAGTGATAATGAACTTGATTCAGAGTTTGGTTCCAAACCCAGTTAGGGACAGCCCTTCAAGTGGCTGCTCATTACTCTAGCCCTAATGATTATCAGGGCAATTCACTCATTGTGGCTCATCAAAGTTGAAACAAGTACCATAAGATCCCATCCCATTTCTTAAGGCATCAGGATGCCGAGACAGGATTGCTTTGTGTGACAGTCAGAGCCTTCTCATGAAAGGTTAGTATGGGGATTTCCTTAAAAGGTCTGGTGCTTTCCTCCGCGGTGAACAAAATATCAGGTCCTCCCACTCATCCTTTCAACAATTGAGGATGAAAGGTAAAATGATTAAATGGAACATGAGGGGGAGGGTGGTGAGAGTGTGGAACGAGCTGCTGTGGAAGTGGTAGATGTGCGTTCAATTTCAGTCAAGCTGTAACCAGTCCCTCAAGTCTTGGCAACAGTCTCGTCAGTATTGTTTGCACCTGTCTGGCTTGATGCTATCTTTCCTGTAACAACTTAACCAGAACTGTGTACGATACGCAGCTATGACCTCACCAATATCTCAAAGTTGAAAGTAAGTTTATTATCAACATACATACATGTTATCATATACAACCCTGTGATTCATTTTCTTGCAGGCATTCTCAATAAATCCAAAATAGAATAATAACCATAATAGAACCAATGAAAGAAATCAATGAAATGCTGCAACATAACATCACACCTCCTGCACCCAGTGCCCTGACTGATGAAGACCACTGTGGCAAACATCTTCTTCACTTTTGGGGAACTATGTTCTTATACTCCTAAGTACCTCTGTTCTGCACACTACCCATGATCCTACCCTGGTTTGACAGTTGCCTTTTCCTCTTTTTGCTTCAAAGTATGTCAATGTAAATGTATTATCAAAGTACAGATATGTCACCATATACAACCTTGAGATTTATTTTCTAACAGGCAGTTACAGGAAAATAAAGATATACAATAGAATTTACAAAAATCTTTACATATGCAATTACAAAGAAAGCACAGCAGGGCCCTTATTTCCTTAGGAGTTTGTGGAGGTTCGGAATGATATCTAAAATTTTGACAAACTTCTATTGATTTGTGGTGGAGAGTATGTTGACTGACTGCATTACAGCCTGGTATAGAAACACCAACATCCTTGAATGGAAACTCCTACACAAAGTAGTGGACACAGCCCAGTCTATCACAGGTAAGCCCCTCCCAACCATTGAGCGTATCTACATGAAACGCAGTCACAGGAAAGCAGCATCCATCATCAGGGACCTTCACCACCCAGGACATGCTCTGTCCTTGTTGCTGTCTTCAGGAAGAAGGTACAGGAACAGTTACTACCTCTCAACCATCAGGCTCCTAAACCAAAGGAGATAACTTCACTCAACTTCATTTGTCTAATCATTGAAATATTCCCACAACCAATGGATTCACTTTTAAGGACTCTTCATCTCATGCTCTCGATATCTATTACTTATTTATTTTTATTATTATTTCTTTTCTTTTGTACTTGCACATTTTGTAGTCTTTTGCACACTGGTTGAATGCTCTACTTGGGCAGTCGTTCATTGATTCCGTTATGGTGATTATTCTATGGATTTATTGAGTATGCCCACAAGAAAATGAATCTCAGTGTTGTATATGGTGACATATTTGTACTTTGATAATAAACTTACCTTTGCACTTTTTTAAACTAAGACTGACAAACAGCCAATTTGCAAATAATAAGAATAATAAAAAAGTAAGTAAATAATACTGAGAACATGAGTTTTAGAGTTCTTGAAAGTGAGTCTGTAGGTTGTGAAAACAGTTCAGAGTTAAAGTGAGTGAAATTATCAACGCTGGTTCAGGAGCCTGATGGTTGAGGGGTAATAACTGTCCCCGAACCTGGTGGTGTGGGGTCTAAGGCTCCTGTAGCTCCTGCCCGATGGTAGTAGTGAGAAGAGAGCATGGCCTGGACGTGAGAGTTCTTGATGATGATGAATTTCTTAAACAGAAATTAAAGGGTGCCGATTATAGCCATAATAGTTCAGAAGATGGATACCTAGTAGTTTTGTGAGCTAACTGTAAAATGCCATGGGATATCGCTAGCACCATTTTGAAGACGCATGGCTGTAGTTCTTCTCTAACTTCCGTTGATGGCATGAACATTGACTTCTCTAATTTCCGTTAATGCCCCTCCTCCCATTCTCACCCAGTCCCTTATTTATTTATTTATTTATTTCCCCCCTTTCTTTCCCTCTCTTTTTTCTCTCTCTGTCCCTCTCACAATTACTCCTTCCCTTCTCTCCATCTTCCTCTGACACTCCCCTCCCCCTTTCTTTCTCCCTGGGCCTCCTGTCCCATGATCCTCTCATATCCCTTTTGCCAATCATCTGTCCAGCTCTTGGCTCCATCCCTCCCCCTCCTGTCTTCTCCGATCATTTCGGATCTCCCCCTCCCCCTCCCACTTTCAAATCTCTTACTATCTCTTCTTTCAGTTAGTCCTGGCGAAGGGTCTCGGCCTGAAACGTCAACTGTGCTTCTTCCTATGGATGCTGCCTGACCTGCTGCGTTCCACCAGCATTTTGTGTGTGTTACCATTTTGAAAAGTTTATTTTCTTCCTATGTACCAAGTTATGCCCGCTTACCCCTCATGCTGGCATGTTTTCATCAAAGAATTACCACCCTTGGCTCCAAGCACCCTTTACTCTCTGTGTAAAGATGATAATTTTATATTACTGCCCTGCTTTCGAATGGCTAACTACCCAATGGAAAGAAACAAAATCAGCATTAATTATTAACTGCTGGTTTCCACTTGCAGTTCCTTTTCGAGCAGGGTTCACTTAGCAAACAATGTTACAGCTAATCTAATTGGAACAGGATGCTAAAATGTAGGCAAGATCCTGATAATTCCCTGGCCCCTTTGCAGCTGACATCTGACCTGATGTCGGGGTCGAGCATGGACATTGCATCCGAGGTGCCGAAGCCGATTTACAAGCCAGTACATAAGCCAGAACAGTCTGATATAGAGAGCCAGCTGTTGCCATGTAACAGGCTCCCCTCTCCACACACCTGATGAACCCAAGGAAATGGCACAAGCATTGCAGGAGTTACCAGTCAGTGTTGAGCTCAATGTAAGGCTGCCTATGGGACTCCAGGTCCAGATTTTACCCTCAGGGTTCACTCCCTAAGCCTCCCCCATGAGTGGGTGTAGCTGCAAGGCAGCGGAGATTCGAGATCAGAGTTTTCCTTCTCCCAGATGATTTGCAACCACGGCTGACAAGCCCCATCTGCCCGAAGGGACTGGTTTCAGGGAACTATTAATCCACTCTTGCCCCTTCTCCTGTCAGTAGATACAGTTCTGCTGGGTTTAGTGGCTAAGCCACACATGAAGGCCAGGAGCTGGACTTGGTTGTCAGAGGCTATTTGAGATGCACACCATCGGGAGCATTTAATAGGCAATGGGAGCTTAACCTCACTATATCCCTGGCTATGACAACCTTATGGAAATGATCTAACCTACCGGCACCATTAAATAAGGAAGTCAAATCAGCTACCTTTAAAGGGATCACTGGAACCTATCAGGAAAAATTCTGATGCAACAACTAAAGCAATATACATTCAGAGCATGAAGGATTAGGTTACAGGTATATTTATGTAGCAGACATATAAGTAAAAGCCCTGAGCCTGAAAATAAGATTGGATTTTTAGCTACGATTTCCCACTGAAATATGGGAAATAACACATGGTAACGTGGGGCGGCACATTAGTACAACACCTTACAGTACAGAAGACGCAGGTTCATTTCCCGCCACTGCCGGTAAGGAGTTTGTACATTCTCCCGTGACTGCATGGGTTTCCTCCGGGCGCTCTGGTTCCCTCCCACAATCCAAAGACGTACCAGATAGTGGGGTAATTGGTCATTGTAAATTGTCCTGTGACGAGGCTAGGGTTAAATCATGGGTTGCTGGGTGGTGCCTGATCTGTACTGTACTGTATCTCAATAAATAATAAAGAAAATAAATAAATAATATAATATAATATGTAAGAATCAGGTTTATTATCACCGGCATGTGACGTGAAATTTGTTAACTTAGCAGCAGCAATTCAATGCCATACATAATATAGAACAGAAAAAAAATGAATAAAATTTTTAAAAATTAATAATAAATGAATAAGTAAATCAATTACAGTATACGTATATTGAATAGAATTTAAAAAGTGCAAAAATCAGAAATACTGTATATTAGTAAAAAGAGATGTACTGTCCAGGGGTTCAATGTCTATTTAGGAATCGGTTGGCAGATGGGAAGAAGCTGCTCCTGAATCGCTGAGTGTGTGCCTTCAGGCTTCTGTATCTCCTACCTGATGGTAACAGTGAGAAAAGGGCATGCCCTGGGTGCTGGAGGTCCTTAATAATGGACGCTGCCTTTCTGAGACACCGCTTCCTAAAGATGTCCTGGGTACTTTGTAGGCTAGTACCCAAGATGGAGCTGACTAGATTTACAACCCTCTGCAGCTTCTTTTGGTCCTGTACAGTAGCACCGCCCCCTCCATACCAGACAGTGATGCAGCCTGTCAGAATGCTCTCCACAGTACATCTATAGAAGTTTTGAGTGTATTTGTTGACATGCCAAATCTCTCCAAACTCCTAATGAAGTATAGCCACTGTCTTGCCTTCTTTATAACTACATTGATATGTTGGGATCAGGTTAGATCCTCAGAGATCTTGACACCCAGGAACTTGAAGCTGCTCACTGTCTCCACTTCTGATCCCTCTATGAGGATTGGTATGTGTTCCTTCGTCTTACCCTTCCTGAAGTCCACAATCAGCTCTTCCGTCTTACTGACGTTGAGTGCCAGGTTGTTGCCGCGACACCACTCCACTAGTTGGCATATCTCACTCCTGTACGCCCTCTCGTCACCACCTGAGATTCTACCAACAATGGTTGTCTTGTCAGCAAATTTGTAGATGGTATTTGAGCTATGCCTAGCCACACAGTCATGTGTATAGAGAGAGTAGAGCAGTGGGCTAAGCACACACCCCTGAGGCGCTCCAGTGTTGATCGTCAGCGAGGAGGATATGTTATCACCAATCCGCACAGACTGTGATCTTCTGGTTAGGAAGTTGAGGATCCAGTTGCAGAGGGAGGTGCAGAGGCCCTGGTTCTGCAACTTCTCAATCAGGATTGTGGGGATGATGGTATTAAAAGTTGAGCTATAGTCAATGAACAGTATCCTGACGTAGATGTTGTGTTGTCCAGGTGCTCTAAAGCCGTGTGGAGAGCCATTAAGATTGTGTCTGCCATTGACCTATTGTGGCGATAGGCAAATTGCAATGGGTCCAGGTCCTTGTTCAGGCAGGAGTTCAGTCTAGTCATAACCAACCTCTCAAAGTATTTCATCACTGTCGATGTGAGTGCTACTGGGCGATAGACATTAAGGCAGCTCACATTATTCTTCTTAGGCATTGGTATAATTGTTGCCTTTTTGAAGCATGTGGGAACTTTCACCCATAGCAGTGAGGGATTGAAAATGACCTTGAATACTCCCGCTAGTTGATTGACATAGGTTTTCAGAACCTTACCAGGAACTCCATCAGGAGCTTCTGCCTTGCACGGGTTCACTCTCTTTAAAGACAGCAAAATTGCTTAGTCAAAATTTATTCATGTGAGGGCTTGCAATAAGAGAAAGCGTTCTCTTTAACAGTGTGATTAACTTGGTAAAGGTTGTGGAAAATAATCAACAGTAACTGAGCACGGAGACAGTTAACAGGAAGCAAGCTGTCCTGATCTTGTGCGCACGAGTCATTGACAAATTTCATTTTAAAACCACACGTGAATTCAGATACAGAAACAGAGAGACTGGCAGCTCCGGAGGGGGAGGGGACTGTGTTACAATAGGCAAAGTGACTACTTTCACGTACATAATTGAAAACTACTTTGGATAGATTCTGGTAGCTATTAAAGTTAGTGTTGGCTGATACCATGTTAGTTTATCAGCATGCCCTAGTTAGCTGACTGTGTCAGAGTGGGTTACAGTAAACACCATGTAAACTATACTAGACAGACTCTAGTTGTTGGAAATTACAGTTAATAGCACATAAAAGTAAAAAGTTAAATTCTGACAATATTGCCCTTGTAGTTCAGTGAATAAGGGTTAGCAAGACCCTAACCAAACCACCATTGTACAGATATGAAATTGCCATCAGTGTAATGATGTCAAACGTTCATCTGGTGAACCCCCTCCATAAAAACAGGAGAAATCCAAGGTGGCTAATCGCTGCTCCTTCACGAATTGGCAAAATCATGGAAGGAGCTGTCATTAATACTATGAAATATTATTCATGAGACCATATGATATAGAAGCAGAACTAGGCTATTTGGCCCATCGAGTCTGCTCTGCCGTCCCATCAAGGCAGACTTGTTATCTCTCTCAGTCCCATTCTCTTGCCTTCTGCCCACAATCTTTGATGTCCTGACTAATCAAGAACCTATCAACCTCCACTTCAAATATACCCAATTATTTTCCTCCACAGCTATCTGTGACAATGAATTCTACAAAGTCACCACCCTCAGGCTAAAGAAATTCCTTCTCATCTCTATTCTAAAGAATATAGAACATAGAAAAGTACAGTACGATAAAGGCCCTTCGGTCCACAATACTGTGTTGACTCTTAACTTACTTTAAGGACAATCTAACCCTTCCTTCCTACATAGCCCTTCATTTTTCTATCATCCATGTGCCTATCTTAGAGTCTCCTAAATATCTCTAATGTGCCTGCCTTTAACATCACCCTGGCAGTATGGTTGATGTACCCACCACTCTCTGTGTAAGAAAATTATTTCAGACATCTGACCACCACCCCCCCCCAGATGTGTTTTGCGGCATCAGTACATTGCAATAGAACATAGAACATAGAAATTTACAGCACATTACAGGCCCTTCAGTCCACAATGTTGTGTTGACCATGTAACCTTCTCTAGAAACTGCCTAGAATTTCCCTAGTGCATAGCCCTCTATTTTTCTAAACTCCATGTACCTATCTATGAGGCTGTTAAAAGACCCTATTGTATCCGCCTCCACCACCATTGCTGGCAGTGCATTCCACGCACCCACTACTCTGTGTGAAAAACTTACCCCTGACATCCCCTCGGTGCCTATTTCCGAGCACCTTAAAACTATGCCCCCATGTGTTAGCCATTTCAGCCCTGGGAAAAAGCCTCTGGCTATCCACACGATTATCAAATATACAGAAATAAAAACTATAAATTACAACAAGAAGTATATGAAAAAATAATAATCATGAATGCAAAAAAGAGAGAATAAAATTAGTAAGGAAGTCTTCATGGGTTCAATGTCCATTCAGAAATCGGATGGCAGAGGGGAAGAAGCTGTTCCTGAATCACTGAGTGCTTACCTTCAGGTTCCTGTACCACCTCCCTGATGGTATCAATGAAAATGGAGCATTCCTAAGTGATAGTGGTCCTTAATAAAGGTGTTCTCGATGCTGGGAAGGCTAGTGCCCATGATGGAGCTGGCTGAGTTTACAACTTTCTGTAACATTTACCGATCCCGTGCAGTGGCCCCTCTGTGCCAGATGGTGATGCAACCACTTCCAAAGCTCTCTGCAGTGCATCTGTAGAAATTTGTGAGCATCTTTGGTGACATACCAAAAAAAAAAGAGATGATAAACCTACAAGAACAAGCTTCCTGGGAAATATGCACCACTGACTAGATAGAGCTTGGTGTAAGGAAAACCCCTGTGTCAGTGTCTGTCCAAAATGGAGAACTAATATTCCTGAAAGCACTGACTCCCACTCCCATCGACTCCATCCACACTTCTCACTGCTCAGTAAAACAGCCAGCATAATCACAGAACCCACTCACACTAACCACCCTCCCACCCTGAATATTCTTCCTTCTCTTCCATTCTTCCATCAGCCTCTTGCACCAAGGGGGATAACTTCACTCAACTTCACTTGCCCCATCATTGGTAAGTTCCCACAATCTATGGACTCACTTTCAAAAACTCTTCATCTCATTTTTGATATTTATTGTTTATTTATATATTATTATTATTTCTTTCTTTTTGTATTTGCACAGTTTGTTGTCTTCTGCACTCTAGTTGAATGCCTAATTTGGCTGGGCTTTTATTTGTTATGGTTATTATTCTATAGATTTATTGCATATGCCCAAAAGAAAATGATCTCAGGGTTGAATATGATAAATTTACTTTGAACTTTGAAGACATTAGGGGTCCATGATGTTTTGCCAAACTTTTAACCTGCTCAAAGTTCAATCTAACATGTAGCAAAAACCACTCCTTAGCTGAGTGAACAGCACCTGTTTTTTCACAAACCAATGTGGTTAAAAACTTCACTCAATGAATTCTGGGCATTGCTCATTGCTAATGTCCTTTGGAAAAGTTTGATACCAGAAGACAGAAGTAGCAAACAGGATCTTCAGCATCACAACACAGAACAGGCCCTTCAGTCTATGATATTATGCCAAACTTTTAACCTAATATAATATGATTAGGAATAGTCAATATGGCTTTGTGAAAGGCAGGTCATGCCTTACGAGCCTGATTGAATTTTTTGAAGATATGACTAAACACATTGATGAAGGTAGAGCAGTAGATGTAGTGTATATGGTTTCAGCAAGGTATTTGACAAGGTACCCCATGCAAGGCTTATTGAGAAAGTAAGGAGGCATGGGATCCAAGGGGACATTGCTTTGTGGATCCAGAACTGGCTTGCCCACAGAAGGCAAAGAATGGTTGTAAATGGGTCATATTCCGCATGGAGGTCGGTGACCAGTGGTGTGCCTCAGGGATCAGTTCTGGGACCCCTTCTCTTCGTGATTTTTATAAACAACCTGGATGAAGGAGTGGAGGGATGGGTTAGTAAATGTGCTGATGACACAAAGGTTGGAGGTGTTGTGGGTAGTGTAGAGGGCTATCAGAGGTTACAACGGGACATTGATAGGATGCAAAAATAGGCTAAGAAGTGGTAGATGGAGTTCAACCCAAATAAGTGTGAGGTGGTTCATTTTGGTAGGTCAAATATGATTGCAGAATATAGCATTAATAGCAAGCCTCTTGGCAGTGTGGAGAATCAGAAGGATCTTGGGGTCCGAGTCCATAGGACACTCAAAGCCGCAACGCAGGTTGACTCTGTGGTTAAGGCAGCATACAGTGCATTGGCCTTCATCAATTGTGGGATTGAGTTTAAGAGCCGAGAGGTAATGTTGCAGCTATATTGGACACCCTGTTACAAATCAGTACCATGAAATAACAAAGAGTACACCATATACAGTTAAATGATTTAGCTTTATAATTCTTAATTTGTCCAAAGGGTTAGTAAAGGAAAAGCAAAAAAAAAAGAATAAGGGCTCATTTTAATTGAACAGTCCAATGTGCACAAGTTAGAGCTCACGGTTTCCCCTTCACTGATCCTCCATCAATTTCCCCAGGCTTTGTCAACTCCTGGTCCCACTCCTAGTCCACTCCTACGACCTCTCCTCTCCGGCATCTTCTCTCTTCAACTTCCAAAGAACAAAAGACCCAGATCAACCCAGCGTCAGGCATACAGCATGAAAACCTTCTCCCATCATTGGACAGCTCACACTCATAACGCAGCCGTTATCCCTAACCATAACCCAAACACTGCTTCCACAGAAAGACCATTACATTAACAGTGAAACCTTTCCATGGTGTTATAATTGTGGTCACTGCTTCCTAAGTGTTCCTTTACCTTAAGCTCCCTAATCACCTCTGGTTCATTACATAACACCCAATTTAGTATAGCTGATTCTCTAATAGGCTCAATGGCAAACTGCTCTAGAAAGCTATCTCATAGGCATTCAACAAATTCACTCTCTTCAGATTCATTACCTACCTAATTTTCCCAATCTACCTACATGCTAAAATTCCACATGACTATCATACATTGCCCTTTTGACACACCTTTTGACAGATCTGTACTCCACATTCCAAATGCATGGAGATAATCCTCTCCAGTTCATTACATAACACCTTGTATATAACTGTTTGGAGGCCTGTTTATAACTGCCATCAAGGTCCTTTTACCTTGCAGCTTCTTAACTAAGAAGGATTCAACATCTTCTGAACCTATGTCACATCTTTCTAATGATTTGATGTCATTCTTTTCCAGCAGACCCACACCACCCCCTCTGCCTACCTTCCTATCTCTTCGATACAACTTGTAACCTTGGACATTCGCCTCCCAACTACAACCATCCTTCAGCCACAATTCAGTGATGGCCACAACATCATACCTGACAATCCATAAAACTGGAACAAGATCATCCACCTTCTTGTACTTCATGCACTGGGATATAACACTTTGAGTGCTGTATTCACTACCCTTTTTGATTCTGTGTCCTCAATTCACTGATACTCACCCTGCTGGCTGCAATTTTGTCCTATCATCTGCCTGCCCTTCCTATCAGTCTGACTGTATGCTGTATTTGCTTTTTTTAGCATCCATTTTTATGCCAAGGACCAATACCATCCAGCAAGGTCCCCAGATTGGCAATCTCTGATCTAATCGTTCCCTCCGACATAACCCTCCATTTTTCTATCATCCATATGCCTTCCCTAAGAGTTTCTTAAATGCCCCTAATGTATCTGCCTCTGCCAGCACACCTACTTGTCGTTTTACACACCACTCTCTGTGTAAAAAACATACCTCTGACACTTGTCTTTAATTTCCCTCCAATCATCGTAAAATTATATCCCCTGGTATTAGCCATTACCACCCTGGCAACATGATTGGTATTTCTATTGTTTGGATAAATTTGCTGTAGAAATCTAGTTGCTTGAACAGCTCAGTAATGTTGAATGATGTTCCTAAACACATTACAATATATTTAAACATGAAATACAAATTAACCTGCTCGTGTTGACAAGTGGAGATATAACGTGTTATTGGTTGTAGTATTCATGTGGAGATGTAAAAAGCATTATTGGTTGATTAAAGGATGAATTAGATTAGGCCACGATATATGCTTAACCTCTTCAAATAGATATCCTTGTTCTTTTTATATTTTTTATTTTTTTTATTGAGATACAGTGCAGAATAGGCCCTTCCAGACCTTCAAGCTGCGCCGCCCAGCAAACCCACGATTTAATCTGGGCCTAATTTCAGGACAATTTACAATGACCAATTAACCTACCGACCAGTACATCTTTAGATTGTAGGAAAAAATAGGAGCACCCAGAGGAAACCCACCCAGTCACGGAGAGAACATGCAAGCTACTTACAAGCAGGAACGAGAATTGAATCCAGGTCACATGTACTGTAAAGTGTTGTGCTAACCACTATGCTGCCCTGCTGGCCTTTTACATATGAAATGTAACCATTTTAGAAAAGTTGTAAAATATGAAACACATATTCAGTAAATAGTGGTAATAATTAATGAAGTTATTTATTACTTATTTAATACTGAATTTATATACCTAGGGTCATTTACAGAAAATAAAATTATGCTTTACTGCCTTTCTTTACTATTTGCCACAGGAAAAATTTTAAATTTTTATGGTTGGATAAGGAGATTTTTTCTTTCTTTCATAATTATTTATGTACTGACTGATCTATTTTAAATTTGTCACATATTATTTCCATAGCTGTTATTTTAAATAAGGAACCAAGCAGAAAAGAGATGAATCTTCTACATTGCTGAAAAAGTGCTGAGCTTAACTCTGTAAGCTATTTTTATCTAGCACATTCCAACACGCTTCCGTGTAACAAGGACTCTGCCCTGGTAATGAATAAGTTATCATTTGTTTCATAAAAACAGGTGGCTACAAGAAAACTGATTCTTTCCAAATTAGACTGTTCTGAAATCAGCCAGTTCCATCATGGGCACGAGCCTAGCCAGCATCGAGGACATCTTCAAAAGGCAATGCCTCAAGGAGAACCCCATTACCCAGGACATGCCGTCTTCTCATTGCTACCATCAGGAACAAGGTACAGAAGCCCGAAAACCACACACTCAACGATTCAGGAACAGCTTCTTCCCTCTGCTCAGATTCCTGAAATGGACAATGAATGCATGAATACTACCTCACCTCTTTTTTTTTGTTATTTTTTTCTATTTGTACTACCTACTTACTTTTTAATATATACTTCCCATTGTAATTTATAGTTTTTAGTATTATGTATTGCATTGTACTGCTGCCACAAAACAACAAATTTTACAACATATGCCAGTGATATTAAACCTAATTCTGATTCTAAAAATGTTTAATGGGTATTTTTTTGAAATTATGAGTCACTTTTACTCCCTGAAGTGGCCTATGACTTCAGTCAGTAGACATGCTTTGAATTATTCATGCAAAATTGACACAATAACACACGCATATACCCTCATGGCTGAGCAGATTTCACAACAATTCACAAGCACAAGACATTTGACTGTAACTATAAATCTCATGGGAAAATGTTCAGATCCTTAAACACCTTCCACATGTCTGATCTGGACTTGCCAAAGAAAAGTTGTTCCCAATTCAATACGTCTTAGTCCTGTCTAATATCCTCATAATTTGCCCTACTCTGATTTAAAACTCCCCTACAAGGACCATACCTATCCTATCTATAGCTATCCTGAAAGTTAAGGAGTTGTGGTCCCTGCTCCATAACTGTTCACCCGCTGAAAAGTCAGTCGCTTGACCAGGCTTATTACTCAGCACCAGGTCCAGCACGGCTCCCCTCTCATTGGACCGTCCACACACGGATTTAAGAAATCTTCCTGGATACACTTAACAAATTCTGCCCCATCTAATTCCCTTACACTAAGAAGGTCTCAGTTTATATTAGGGAAGTTGAAATCCCCCATGACAGCAACCTTATTATTTTTACTCACTTCCTTTATCTGATTACATATCTGTTCCACAATGTCCTGGTGGCTATTAGAGGGTGTGTAATTCAATCCCATTGGTGTGATTGCACCCTCTTATTCCTGAGTTCCATCCAAATGGACTCAGTGTCTGACCCCTCCATTCTGTCTCCTGAGTGCAACTGTGATATTGTCCCTGATTAGTTGAGCAAACCCACCCCCTCTTTTACCTCCTCCTCTATCTTTTCCAAAACTTTGAAAACCTGGTACATTAATCATCCATTCCTGCCCCTCTCTCAACCAAGTTCCATGTACTGATCCATGCGCTAAGTTCACCCCCCCGTACTTATAATATTCCAGCATTAAAATGTATACTCTTCAAACTATCCAAACCATCATAACTGTTATTTCGATTTTGCCTTTCAATACTTTCTCTGACATCTCCTTCCAGTCTAATCCTTCCCTTGCTGACCTGGGGCTCCAGTCCCCAGCTCCCGGCAAAACAAGTTTAAACTCTCCTGAGCAGCACCAGCAGACCTCCTGGCCAGGATATTGGTTCTCCTTCAGTTCAGGTGCAACCTGTCCCTCTTGTGTGGGTCAACTTCCAATGATCCAAGAATTTGAAACCCTGTTCCCTGCACCATCTCCGCAGCCACTCATTCATCCGTACTATCACCCCTTTCCTACCTGCACTAGCTCATGACACGGGAGTAATATGGAGATTACAGCCTTGGAGGGCCTTCTCTTCAGTCTCCTTCCTAACTCTATATACTCACAGCAAAGGACCTCTTTTCCTTTTCTGCCTATGTCTTTGGTGCCAACATGCATCATGACCTCTGGCTGTTCCCGTCTCCCTTGAGAATATCCTGCAGCTGCTCCAATACATCATGGACCCTGGCACCCTGGAGTCAACACACCATCCTTGTGCCTCTTTTTCAGCCACAGAGTCTCCTTTCTGCTCCCTCACTATTGAGTAAAGACAAGAGATTTTGCAGATGCTGGAAATCCAGAGTCCAAAATGCTGGAGGAACTCAGCAGGTCAGGCAGCATCTATAAAGAGGAATAAAGTTCAAGTTTCAAGTTCAAGTTTAATTGTCATTCAACCATGCATGAATATCCATGAATACAGCCAAACAAAATGGTGTTACTCCAGGATCAAGGTGCTAAACACAGCACCAACAGTCATACACAGCGCGAGGCACATATAGCACATGTAAGGCAGCAGTAAAATATAGTCACACAAAAAATATGTAGGCTGAGTCCCTGTGAACACAATACTTCTTGTCTTCTGCCAAGTAAGCACAAGAGGGCAGCACCAACTCCAACTTGTACACTGTGCCCCACCATTTCTGGTATTCTGGTTGAGCGCTCCGACTCCGCCGCGCTTCCCCGGGCAGCCGTAAGGACGTGAGGCCTAGTCCTCACCGCAACCACGACCATGCAGCTCCCCGGCGTTTGGCAACAAGTCAATGAGTTGTAGTACACCACACTAGCAACGTCCAGGGTCTTGAGATCATAAGAAAAGTGACCAAAACGATCACTTAAACTGCACGCCCCCTTCATACACCCACTCTGACGCCTCGCTGATGCGAGCAGCAGCTCGATCGCACCAAGTCCAGCTTCTTCAGTTTCTCCACCAACAAGCAACTTGCTGATGGGGGAGACCTGCTGTACTGTAAGTTCTTAATGTCTAGAAAGGTCTTGAAATCATAAAAATATATGTAAAAAAGACAATAACACCTTTGTTTGGCCCCTTAGAAGCTTCTGCGTCCAAGTGCGCTGCCATCTTACCGAAGTGGATGCTTCATCAGAACTAGAAAGGAAAGGAACAAAAGCCAGAATAAGAAGAAGGGGAGAGGGAAAGCTGACAGATGATGAGGAAGACCAGGAGAGGATGAAGGTGGCTAGGTGAAGGAGAGCGGGATGAAGTGAGAAGCTGGTAATTGATAGGTGGAAGAAATAAAGGGCTAAAGAGGAAGCACCTGGTTTCACCTGGTATTGTGCTGCAGTGTTCTACTGTATTTTCCGTGTCCTATGTAATAAACCTGAAAACAAGTTTTAATCGTTCAAACTGATTCTAGTGAAATTGTGTTAACATACGTGCAGGGAAGAATCACGCATGATATCTCGGTAATGTCAGACACACTCCCTCAGGCAGTCTTCAGAATTCAGTAACCATAAAAGCTGTTCAATAATTCCCATTCCCTCGCTCTTTCACTCTGGACTTGCAAACGTGATTTTGAAATATGCAAAGTAGAACTGCACGATGGAGCTTGACAAATGCCCTCCATTTATGAATCAAAATACTGAATTTGAAAAATCTTTTTCAATGACCACTGTGGGAAGGAAGCAAACAAAGGACATTCCCTATTTCACAGATATCAAACGTACAGTATATCTGTGTATGACATATGTTATATGATATATAGCATATGTTATGTGCTATAGGTACAGAAGCCTCTGACAGCCCTCCTGTACTTTCCTATGAGCAAACTTTACTTACCTGGAAAATGTGCACTTATTCATGAAAAAGATTTCTACCTAGCAACAAACTGAAAGAAATAGTTGAGCAGATTTGTTTAATTAAATATGAATAACATCTGAAATGCAATGTTAGTAAAGGGTGGATTTTAACAGGAAATGCATAAAAACCACACTCCTCCAATTGCCTTAAAATTATGCCCCCCCTCGTATTAGCCTTAAATACTATAGAGCCTTAAATAGAATTGTTACTTAAAATGGTAGGGAGATAATATAAATTTTTTCACTTTATTTAAAGGTTAATGGCATAGAGCCCTAGTGTGTGGTGTAGAGTTATGTTTTTCTTAAATTTTTTTATGCAGCTTGCTTATTCATGTACTGACACTCCCATTACCCAAGTGATTGAGAGCATATGGTACTTGACAACATAGTTCTGATGCATCCTGGGAACCGTCACTACATCAAAAGCAACATATAAATAAAGGTCTTGCTAATGACATGATATTTTATTCGAAAAGAAGCTCATGGGACTGCGTTAGAAATCTTTTGAAAGGCCTAGATTGAGTAGAGGGTGTTGGGGTGGAGATGCATCTCTCCCTCTGCCAGCCCGCAGTCACCCTTGGGCAAGGTGTAGCACCTGCATAGCTCCACGATCAGGGCCACATGAAGCTGTGGGAGCAGGTTGTGGATGGTCGTATGAGCAGCTGGTGCACATCACAAGTCCTGTTTATGCAACCATTGATGCCAGGCAGACAACCTCTGAAGAGTATTGATAATGGCTGAGGTCACCTGTCTTGTAAAGACACTGCCCAGAAGAATGCAATGGCAAACCACTTCTATGGAAAAATTTGCCAAAAACAATTATGGTCATGGAAAGACCGTGATCACCCACGTCATACAACATGGCACATAATGAATTAACGAGAAAGAGTGAATGTGGAGAGAATGTTTCCTATAGTAGCGGAGTCTACAACCAGAGGGAACAGCCTCAGAATACAAGGACATCCCTTTGGAACAGAGATAAGGAGGGATTTCTTTAACAAGCGGATGGCAGTTCTGTGGAATTCATTGCCACCGAAGGTTATAGAGGCCAGGTGACCGGGTACATTTAAAGCAGAGGTTAAAAGGTTCTTGATTATTAAGAGTGTCAAAAGTTAAGGGAAGAAGGCAGGAGAATTGGGTTGAGGAGGATAATAAATCAGCCATGATGGAATAGTGGAGCACACTTGATGGGCCAAATCGCCAAATTCTGCTTATCTGTGTTAAGTCCTCACAGTTCCCACATTTTGAGTATTTTACTCTCTTTTCTGAGAAAAATTGCAATGAAATACGAAATAAATCCTGATTCTTCATGTTCCCAAACCTGAATTAAAAAGTACACAGAACGAGAAGCCAATGAAAGTGACTTTGTGGGTTATTTTATTCCTCTTCCGAGGAAGCTTCAGTGGTTAATAACAAGGTACTATGAAAATGCAGCATAGAGTGACATAAATAGCAAAAGGCAGCTGTTGTGTGCATTTAACAGCTCCACGAACTATGTGTCTAAGGTTTGTGACCACATAGCAATAAGTAATATGAAACTAGTTTATTTCCTTGAATATGATATGTGAAACTCATAGATAGCAGTATAAAGATAAAAGCTGATAACTGGCAAACATAGGCACAAAACACCAATCATATTACACCATCTGTCACCATTTTAAATGATAAATCATCACACAATGCAATTTGAAATTGGATATATTAAATATACAGTATACTATGTTTAAAATATATCATGATTATATATTTATAATTGAGTATTATAAATATGTACAGTATTGTGCAGAAGTTTTAGGCACATATATATAGCTAGGGTACCTAAGACTTGTGCACAGTACTGTATTTGTCAATGTGGGGCAGAGAGCGCGTTTATAAATCTGGCAGGAGCAAAGAATGTTGGGAATGTCAAGGGTGGAACGGCGTGGGAGGTTTGTGAGACAGGTGGCGGTGAAGGAGTGCTGGAGTGGGGGTTTGGCGCAGTTGCAGACACGCCAAGCCGTGGGACACCAGGCAGGGTCATTTGATTCCAAACAATTGGTTTCTTGATCATTAAAGAATGTCTCTCTGGTGCTTCCCACTCCCTTCCCTCTCCCTTCCCCTTTTCACAACCATGATTCCCCTCTCTCTGTCCTCTTCCCACTCTCAGTCCACAATAGAGACCCATATCAGAAACAAGTTTATCATCACTCTCATATGTCATGAATTTTATTTTGCGGTAGCAGTACAATGCAAAACATAAAATTACTACAGTACTGTGCAAAAGTCTTAGGCATCCTAGCTACATATATGTGCCAAAGACTTTTGCACAGTACTGTATTAGCTATATATTATTTAAACAGATAATTAAATATATCTCAAATACTTATCACAGAACCTGTAATTAACTGGAGATGTTACACCCAAAATTTACAAATGGCTCATAATGTGATATTACAGATATGGTGTTGAGTAGAACTCATTTTTAAATATAGATTATTTTCAATTTAATTATCTATTTAAAATTCACTCCGATCTGTAATCAGGTTTACATCTTACACACTTTAAAGAAACAATTTCTCTATATATCATAATTAGACAATTGAAGTATCATCATACAAAAAGTTCTAAGTTACTTTGAACTTTGGACTTTGATGAAGCAATGATACCAAATCATACCAAATGCTGGAGGAACTCAGCAGGTCAGGCAATATCTATGGAGAGGAATAAACAATCAACATTTTCACTGGGACTTCAGTTCCTCCTGCTTTCCTCAAGATATCTACCATCTGCAGAATCTCCTGTGTTTAAAGTGTCATCATATAGTGTAAAAATTATCTGCTTAAGTAAAATGACGAAGGCACATATTCAGTAGTACTGTAATGTCTCTGACAAGAAAGCAAATTTAATATCTATAAGTCATCAATTCGTTGGTGCCCCGAGATATGACTGATAGCGTATGAGAATAGATTCCACAGCAGGTGAAGCAAGAAAGATGCAGTACTGTATTGCAATAACAATAAAAGCAGTTCTTCTAATGAAAGTTTCTAATGAGCCAGTAGCTGACCTGAATTATTCAAGCAACTCACTACATGGCTCTGAAACTAATAATAATTCCATGTGTATCATTCAAGCATTTTTCCATTATGTGACCCAAAATAATTTTGGATTTGCTTGCTTGGTGGATGGTGGATGCTGATGCTTTTTTGCTGAAATACGTGGGGGTGGGAGGGTTGATGCTTTGCTGCTGCTTGTGTGTGGGAGGGGGGAAAGGGGACTTTGGAGTTTTAACATTTTTACTGTCATTCATTCTTTGGGGTACTCTTCTGTTTCCATAGATGTTTACAAAGACCAAGAATTTTAAATGGAACTATTGAACTATTAAATTTAACTTTAAAATGATGAGACCACCATCAATCAGCGTCGACCATGGGTATTTCACCCTCGCTGTCTAGATATGCAAGCCAGTGAGGTATGAGATGGAGAGCAAGCTGTTGCCCATGTAGCAAGCTCCCCCTCTCTACACATCTGATGAACCCAAAGGAAGGGCAGTAACCGATACAGTTTGGCACCAGCAGCGTCATAGGAGTTGCCAGTCAGCATTTAACTCAATGTAGGACTGCCTTAGGGACCCCAACTCCGCATTTTACCCCCTCGGAGTTTACTCCCAAAGCCTTCTCCATGAGTGGGTATATCCGCAAGGCAGCAGAGGTTTGAGATCAGAGTTTTCCTTCTCCCAGGTGAGCTGCCAACCATGGTTGACGAGCACATCTGCCCAAAAGTGACTGGTTTTAAGGCGCCTTTGCCCCTTCTCCTGTCAGTAGGAACAGTTCCGCCGGGCTTAGCCACCTGTGAAGGCCAGGAGCTGGACTTGGTTGTCAGAGGCTATTTGAGGTTCACCCCGTTGGGAGCATTTAATAGGTAGTGGGAGTTTGTCTCCAGTACCTCTCCAGCTATAACAACTTTAAGGAACCAAATTTAAAATACAGCAGGTTTAAATTGGTGGGTAAGAAGATTGATTTGTTTATTTTCAAAGTAAGTCAAAGTAAATGTATTGCTATCAAAGTACATGTACTGCAAATCATCATATACTATCTTGAGATTGATTTACAGGAAAATAAAGAAATACAATAGAATTTACGAAAAAAGTATAAACAAGACTGACAAACAACAAAATTGAAAAAGAAGACAAATTGTGCAAATACATAGCAGTGAGAACGTGAGCTATATAGTCCTTGAAAGTGAGTCTGGATGTCATAGAGTTAGTATGTAGCAATGGCGAATTAAGTTATGCATGGCAGATCAGGAGCCTGATGGTTGTAGGGTAAAAACTATACCTGAAGCTGGTGGTTTCAGTGCCTCCCAATGGAAGTAGCAAGAAGGGAGCATTGTCTGGATGGTGAGGCTCTCTGATGATGGATGCTACTTTCTTGTGGCAGCATTCCTTGTGAATGCATTCATCCCTTCCACTGGGTTAGAATCAGCCACTTGTGCAATAAATGATACAGTACTTAACATTTTGCTGCCGTTAGCAAGCAAGTTGTCCCAGCGTTGCAGAGGTCCATTCAATAGTTAACCTAAGCAAGCTGACACCTTCATTAACTATGACTTCATCCTCTGTGTGACTGTCGGAAATAGAGACTTGTAATTCAGACTGTTCGTCGTGCTACCCCTAGATTTCCTCCCTCTGCTCTTCTCATTATAGGAAGGATGTGGAAGCTTTAGAGAGGGTGCGCAGGAGGTTTACAGGATGCTTCCTGGATTAGTGAGCATGTTTTACGAGAATAGGTTGAGCGGGCTAGGGCTTTTCCCTTTGGAGTGAAGAGGGATGAGAGGTGACTTGATAGAGGTGTACAAAATAAGAGGCACAGATCGCGTGCATAGTCAGTGACTTTTTCCCAGGACAGAAATGGCTAATACAGGGGGGTATAATTTTAAGGTGATTAGAGGAAAGTATAGGGGGAGTGTCAGAGGTAAGTTTTACACACAGAGAGTGCTGGGTACATGGAATGTCCTACCAGGAGTGGTGGTGGAGGCAGATACATTAGCAGCATTTAAGAAACTCTTAGGTGGGCACCTGAATGATAGAAAGAGGAGGGTTACGTAGGAGGAAAGGGTCAGATTGATCTTAGAGTAGGTTAAAGTTTGGTACAGCTTTGTTGACCGAAGGGCCTGTACTGTGCTGTACTGTTCTATGTTCTGTCATATTTATTACCCCGGCTTTGGTTTTGTTTTAGCTGAGAGTGGCCAGACTTTTTGGGCCTCAGTAATTGGGAAGTTGTCAAAGTTCACAAGCAGTTTACCCACAGATGGCGATAAGAAACTGACTGAACCCCTGCTGGCAACGCTGGGCATGCAGATGCTCCAGTAAGTTCCCTGTCTGCCAGAACTAAAGCTCGTCCCCATAACATTGACATTATTATTAATCATTGTCCAATAACTTGCTGTTCTTTTGACTAATTGATGGATTAATGATGTGAAATTATTGACTCTAACTTTAATCTCTTCAGCAGCTAAATACAGCCAAGAGACTTGAAACCAAATATTACATCCCATGTGGTTGTGCCTTCACACATAATGTAAGTACTTGTGGAAAACATTTCTTTTGCAATAAAGGGTTCTCACGCGTCCTTTTCTATTTCTTTAATTATGCTTGCTTTCCAACATACAGTACCAATTAATTGAGCAATACACAGAAATGCTGAAGGAACTCAGCAAGTCAGATGCAAGATTCAAGATTGTTTATTGGCATTCTTCAGTACTTGAGTATGAAGGATAGCATGGTGATTGTTGCTTCGGATCTGATGCAGCACAAAAAATAACACAACAAACTTATACTTACTGCCAATTACGCCATTGGTGATTAGACCAGCAATGGTCCTCCATCTCTGGTGGTGTTTAGGGCTTCCTTCCTCATGTCAGTAGCATCCTTTTAGGTTTTCAGTACTGTCAGTCACACTGGTCCCAGGTGGAGACTCAGGAATACGTCACACTCAGAAGTATTCTTCACTTCTGTTTCCATAATAATTTTGTTTGACCAGTCAGTGATGTTAGCACTGAGCTGAACCCCCAAACCTGGAAGACCTGGAGACCACGCTTAGTCTGGATTCTATCCTTTGACCTGTTTGGCATGGGTGACCCTACCAAGAGCCAAAGCATAAAGCCCTGACTCCAGCCAACATAGCTCTCTAG
The DNA here is from genome assembly GCF_963921235.1 of Mobula hypostoma. NCBI lineage: Eukaryota > Metazoa > Chordata > Chondrichthyes > Myliobatiformes > Myliobatidae > Mobula > Mobula hypostoma. Next base: position 9,249,009 of record NC_086112.1, on the reverse strand, counting down.
GCCGCAAGCCCCCAAATGCTGCGACAGGGTTGTGGTCCTCTTGGAGGGCAACAAATATAAACATACAATAAATAAAAATTCATGATGATAATGATGATGGCTGGTTCTTCGCTTGTGAAGATCAGGAATATAAATACATACGTTTAGATTATAAACATAGTCTTATATGTAGAAAGTGACAAAGGTAAATACATAACATTAGCTTATATACATAGACTGATTTGTACATGAATTTTTTGTAAAGGCAGGCAGCACCATTGGAGGCAGATGCCATCTCTCTGGCCCTGCATTCCTCCTTAGAACACCTGGAGAATAAAGACGCATATGCAAGGCTCCTTTTCATTGACTACAGCTCTGCCTTTAATACCATCATTCCAAATAAACTGATTCCTAAGCTCCAGAACCTGGGCCTTAGCACTCAGATCTGCAGCTGGATCTTCAACTTCCTCACAGACAGGACCCAGGCTGTGAAAATAGGGGACAAGCTCTCCTCTACAATCTCTCTGAGCACCGGTGCCCCACAAGGCTGTGTACTCAGCCCCCTGCTGTACTCACTGTACATCCATGATTGTGTAGCCAAGTTTCCATCGAACTCAATATATAAGTTTGCTGATGACACCACAATTGAAGGCCGTATCTCGGGTAATGATGCGTTTGAGTACAGAGAGGAAATTAAGAACCTGGTGGCATGGTGCGAAGACAATAACCTATCCTTCAACATCAGCAAGATGAAGGAATTGGTTGTTGACTTCAGAAGGAGTAGCTGACTGCACGACCCCATTTACATCGGTGGTGCGCAGGTGGAACAGGTCAAAAGCTTTAAGTTCCTCGGGGTCAATATCACAAATGACCTGACTTGGTCCCCAACCAAGCAGATTTCACTACAAAGAAGGCCCATCAGCACCTTTACTTCCTGAGAAAGCTAAAGAAATTTGGCCTGTCCCCTAAAACCCTCACTAATTTTTATAGATGCACTGTAGAAAGCATTCTTCTAGGGTGCATCACAACCTGGTATGGAAGTTGTCCTGTCCAAGACCGGAAGAAGCTGCAGAAGATCGTGAACACAGCCCAGCACATCACACAAACCAATCTTCCATCCTTGGGCCCACTTTACACCGCACACTGTCGGAGCAGTGCTGCCAGGATAATCAAGGACACAACCCACCCAGCCAGCACACTTTTCGTCCCTCTTCCCTCCGGAAGAAGGCTCAGGAGCTTGAAGACTCGTACGGCCAGAATTGGGAACAGCTTCTTTCCAACTGTGATAAGACTGCTGAACGGATCCTGACCCGGATCTGGGCCGAACCCTCCAAATAGCCGGACCTGCCTCTCAGTTTTTTTGCACTACCTTACTTTCCATTTTCTATTTTCTATTTATGAGTTATAATTTAAATTTTTAATATTTACTATCGATTTGTACTCCAGGGAGCGTGAAGCGCAGAATCAAATATCGTTCTGATGATTTACGCTCTAGTAGCAATTGTTTGGCGACAATAGAGTATAAAGTATAAATAAACAGAAGAGGTTCCAGGCCAAAACCTTTCAACAGGACTCAATACATTAATTAATTGCATGCCAAGAAATATGTGATTTATTGTTGGTGGTATACTTAATAAATAAGGAGTTTCCAAGCAAGGTAAACCTTATGGCTTGGCTACATAATCTCACATGGTTAACATGAAGAGAGAATAACAGACTCTGCACAATACATCACGGGAACATTCCTCCCCACCATCTGTAGTATCTACACAAGGTGCATCCTCAAGAAGGGAAGATCGATCATCAAAGATGCCCACCATCTGGAACAATGCCATCTTCGCACAGCTACCATCAGGCAAGAGCTACAGAAGCCTCAAATCCCATACCACTAACTTCAAGCTTCACGCATGATGACACAACCTCATGGGATGTAATATTTGGTTTCATGCCTGTTGGCTGTAATAAGCTGCCAAACACATTAAAGTTAGAGTCAAGAATTTCACATCATTAACCCATCATTCAGTCAAAAGAACAGCAAGTTAGTGGATAATAATTAATAATATGTCAATGTTAACACTCCATGGGGACAAGTTTTGATTCTGGCAGACAGCGAGCTAACCACTAACGTGGTAACTTGGATGATGATAGGAACAGAATGATTCCATTCAACCATGTGTTTCCTGAACCAACCAGCAAACACCTAATCACTACAATTTAACAACAGTATGACCACTTTGAACAGTTTGCACTAAAATGAGCATTGTTTCTTGTTCTATTTTCAATTTCAGTAAAGATTGTGCATAATTTATGTTTCTTTAATGTTTTACATGTGAACACTGCTTATCGAATGCTTTGTAGCTCTGGTGCCTTGGTCTCTGTACAGCTTTTCACTGTGCCTGTGCGTTTGATGATAAACTTGATTTCGTAAAGTGTTCTTCACAAAGTCTACAGTGGGCAGAGGAGGATCATTCAGACAACTGTTAACGGAGGAATATTAGATTTGGAAATAAAGTAGCTGGTGCTGAAAATCCAAACAGGCTTGAAAATTGGTAGGTCATAATGTAATAATGAAGAAAATATCATTCTGCCTGTTTACAAAAAATGTAAACCAACTCAAGTCCAACCATATGATTTAATCTGTGAAAGATACTATAAGGGAAAATGAAACAAGTCACAAATAAGAGGCAGTCTGGAGATGAAAGTCTAGAAATTCAGAGCAATACACACAAGATGCTGGAGGAACTCAGCAGGTCAGGCAGCATCTACAGAAAGGAATAAACAGTCAACATTTTGGACTGAAGATCTTCATCAGGACTGGAAAGAAAAGGGGTAGATGACAGAATAAAAAGGTGGAGGGAAGGGAGGGAGGTAGATACAGGGTGATAGCCAGGTGGGAGGGAAAGGTAAAGGGCTGGAGAGGAAGGAAGGAATCTGATAGGACAGTGGACCTTTGGAGAAAGGAAAGGAGGAGGGTTACCAGGGAGATGTGATAAAAGGTAAGAGGCCAGAGTGAGGAATAAAAGAAGAAAATAGATTTGCAAAGTAGGTGAACAGATGGAAAGTTCCATGAACACTGTAAAATTAGAATGTTGTGCAAAATGGTCATCCAGTCTTGGCTTACTGTAGCCAGTGTGGATGCGGCCATACTAAATGCAGTAGACAAGGAAGGAGAAGGTGCATGTGAACCTTTGCCTCACCTGGAAGGGCTGTTTTGGTCCCTGCAAGCTAGTGAGGGAGGAGATGTAAGAACAAGGGTTGAACCTCCTGTGACTGCAGAGGAAAGTGCTAGAGATCAGGAAGACCACAAGATCATAATACCATAGACAGCAGAATAAGGCCATTCAGCCCAGTGTGTCTGCTCTGCCAGTCCATCTTGGCTTAGTTATTGCTCATAAAATCAGAAGATATAGAAGCAGAATTAGGACATTTGGCCCATTGCATCTGCTCTGTCATTTTATCATGGCTGATCTAATTTTCCTCCCAGCTCCATTATCCTGCCTTCTCCCCATATCCCTTCATGCCCAGACCAATCAAGAATCTATCAACCTTTGCCTTAAATATACATAAAGATTTGGCCTCCACAGCTGCCTGTGGCAAAGAATTCCAAAGATTCACCACTCTCTGGCTAAAGAAATTCCTCCTCATCTCCATTCTAAAAGGATGCCCCTCTATTCTGAGGCTGTGTCCTCTGGTCTTAGAGTCTCCCACCATATAAAACATCCTCTTAACATACACTCTATCAAGGACCTGCACCATTTGGTAGGTCTGAATGAGGTCACTCCTGTATTCCAGTGGATACAGGCCTAGAGCCATCAAACTCTTTTCATATAACAAGCCATTCAATCCTAGAATTATTTTTGTGAACCCCTTATGAACCCTCTCCAATTCTGGCACATCCTTTCTAAGACAAGGAACCCAAAACTGCTCACAATACTCCAAGTGAGGCCTCGCTAGTGCTTTATACAGTTTTAACATTACACCTTTGATTTTATATTCTAGTCATCTTGAAATGAATGCTAACATCACATTTGCCTTTCTCACCACAGAGTCTACCTAAAAATTAACCTTTAGGAAATCCTTCACAAGGACTTCTAAGTCCTTTTGCATGTCAGTTTTTTGTATTTTCTCTCTATTTATTTCTTCTACCAAAGTGCTTGAACATTCAATTCCTTTCACTGTATTCCATCTGCCATCTCTCCTCTGATTTTCATATTATCTGCAAACTTTGCAACAAAGCTATCAATTCCATCGTCAAATCATTGACATATAACGTAAAAAGAATTAGTCCTAACACTGACCCCTGTCGAACACCACTAGTCACTGCCCACTAGCCAGAAAAGGTTCCCTTTATTCCCTTTCTGTGCCTCCTGCCAATCAGCCACTGCTTTATCTATGCTAGAATCTTGCCTGTAATTCCCTGGACTCGAAACTTACTAAGTAGATTTATGTGCGGTACCTTGTCAAAGGCCTTCTGAAAGCCCAAGTACACAACATCAACTGGTTCTCCTTTGTCTATCCTACTTGATATTTCTTCTAAGAATTCTAACAGATTTGTCACACAAGAGTTTCCTTTGAAGAAACCATGCTGTCCACGGCCTATTTCATCATGTGCCTCCAAGTACCCTGAGACCTCATCCTTAATAATCAATTCCAACATCTTCCCAACCACTGAGGTCAGACTAACTGGCCCATAGTTTCCTTTCTTCTGCCTCCCTCCCTTCTTGAAGAGTGCAGTGACATTAAGTCTTCAAGAACCATTTCAGGATCTAGTGATTCTTGAAAGATCTTTACTAATGCCTCTACCATCCCTGCAGCCACCCCTTCCAGAACTTTGTGGTGGACATCATCTGGTCCAGATGATTTATCCACCTTCAGATCTTTCAGTTCTGAAGTACCTTCTCTATAGTTATAGTAACTTCATACACTTCATGCCCCCTGACAGCTGCAAGTTCCACCATACGGCCAGTGTCTTCCACAGTGAAGACTGATATAAAATACTTATTCAGTTCTTCTGCCATTGCATTGTCCCCTATTACTACCTCTCCAGCATTGTTTTCCAGTGGTCCAATATCCACCATGCCTCTCTTTTACACTTTATCTACCTGAAGAAACTTCTGGTATCCTCTTCAATATTACTGACTAGCTTACTTTTATATTCCATCTTTAACTTCTTAATGATTTTTTAGTTGCCTTCTGTTTTTTTTTTAAAACCTTCCCAATCCTTTAACTTCCCATTAACTTTTGCTCTATTATATGCCCTGTCTTTGACTTTTAATTTGGCTTTGACTTCTCTTGTTAGCCACAGTTGTGTCATCTTTCCTTTAGAATACTTCCTCCTCTTTGGAATGTAAAAATCCTATGCCTTCTGAATTGCTTCCAGAAATTTCAGCCATTTCTGTTTTGCCATCATCCCTGCCAGTGTTCTTTTCCAATCAATTTTGTCCATTTCCTCTCTCATGCCTCTGCAATGCCCTTTACACCACTGTAATACTGATGCATCTGTATTTAGCTTCTCCTTCTCAAATTTCAGGGTGAATTCAATAATATTATGAACATTTACCCCAAGTGTTCTTTTACCTTAAGCTCTCCTATCAAGTCTGGCTCATTGCATGACACCCAATCTGGAATAAATAATCCTCTAGTGGGCTCAACCATGAGCTGCTCATAGACACTCCAGAAACTCCCCCTCCTGTAATCCAGTACCAACCTAATTTTCCCAATCTACCTGCATATTGAAGCCCCCCATAACGATTGTAACATTGCCCTTTAGGCATGCATTTTCTAACACCCACTGTAATTTGTAGGCCACATTCTTACTACTGTTTGGGAGACTGTATACAACTCCCATCAAGGTCTTTTTACCCTTGCAGTTCCTTAGCCCTATCCACATTAATTGAACACTTTCTGACCTAATGTCACCTGTTTCTAATGATCTGATTTCATTTTTTACCAACAGAGCCACGCCACCCCCTCTGCCGTCCTGCCTGTCCTTTCAATACAATGTGTATCTTTGAACATTAAACTCCCTGTTATAATCTTCTTTCAGCCATGATTCAGTGATGCCTACAACATTATACCTGTCAATCTGCAACTGTGCTGCAAGTTCATCTACCTCATTCTGTATATTGCATTCACTCAGATACAACACCTTCAATCCTGTATTCACCCTTCTCGATTTTGTCACACCTTCCGACTTCTAACTCAGGAGGAGGAGGAGAAGATGGCGGCCTCTCCGGTGAATGATATCTGTAATCTGTCAAGTAGGGGACCGTGCACAATTCTGATTTGATGGAGGCAGATGTGAGAGTGCGGAGGAGCATCTGGAGAAACTTCTGAAATTCCCGCTTCACTGCTGCTGCTACTGTGTGGTAACCAGAATCTCTGGAGCAGAAGGCCCGAATCCTCGGCTTTGCTTGTTTCAGCGGCCGGCAGAGGATGGCGCTCGGGAGGCTGTATTGGGGGGGTTGGTCGGAGACTCGAAGTTTTCGGACGGATGGACTCAGTGTCGGCTGTGGTCGGCTGCTTCCAATGCATCGGCAAGTTGACGGTGCCTGGAGGTTTATGGCAGGGAGTTTCTCCCTTTTGCTGCCTGCTATCAGGGACTCGGGAGTCAATCGACTTGGGAACTTTGAGACTTCTTTTTACCGTGCCCATGGTTTGTTCATCATCAAATTATGATATTACTTTGCACTGCTGTAACTATATGTTATAATTATGTGGTTCTGTCAGTGTTAGTCTTTGGTTTGTCCTGTTTTCTGTGATATCACTCTGGAGAAACATTGTACCATTTCTTAATGCATATATGCATTTCTAAATGACAATAAAAGAGGACTGAGTGTTCTCATAATCTAAAAGAAATAAATCTAACTTTGTCTAAGGGCTCACCAACATCTGCCTTCACATCCTCTCCAGTACCTGTTCTTTCACTCTGGTTCCCATCCCCCTGCAACTCTAGTTTAAACCCCACCGTGCAACAGCAATGAACCTTCCCACTAGGATATTAGTCCCTGTCCAGTTCAGGTACAAACTGTCCCTTCTCTACAGGTCCCACCTTCCCTGGAAGAGAGACCAATGATCCAAAAATCTTATGCTCTCCCTCCTACACCAACTCCTTCATTACAAATCAAGCTGTATATTCTTCCTAGTTCTGGCCTCACTAGCACGTGGCACAGTAGCAATCCTGAGATCACAACCCTGGATGATCTGTCCTTCAGCTTAGTACCTGCCTCCCTGAACTACCTATGTCATTTGTTCTGCCCATTTCAGGGGTACCTACATGGACCATGACTTTTGGCTGTTCACTCTCCCACTTAAGAATGTTGAGAGCTCGATCTGAGATATCCCGGACCCTGGCAACCAGGAGGCAACATACCATCCAGGAATCTCACTCTCATCCACAGAACCTCCTGTCCGTTTCATAGAAACATAGACATAGAAAATAGGTACAGGAGTAGGCCATTCGGCCCTTCGAGCCTGCACCGCCATTTATTATGATCATGGCTGATCATCCAACTCAGAACCCCGCCCCAGCCTTCCCTCCATACCCCTTGACCCCTGTAGCCACAAGGGCCATATCTAACTCCCTCTTAAACATAGCCAATGAACTGGCCTCAACAGTTTGCTGTGGCAGAGAATTCCACAGATTCACCACTCTCTGTGTGAAGAAGTTTTTCCTAATCTCGGTCCTAAAAGGCTTCCCCTCTATCCTCAAACTGTGACCCTCGTTCTGGACTTCCCCAACATCGGGAACAATCTTCCTGCATCTAGCCTGTCCAATCCCTTTAGGATCTTATACGTTTCAATCAGATCCCCCCTCAATCTTCTAAATTCCAACGAGTACAAGCCCAGTTCATCCAGTCTTTCTTCATATGAAAGTCCTGCCATCCCAGGAATCAATCTGGTGAACCTTCTTTGTACTCCCTCTATGGCAAAGATGTCTTTCCTCAGATTAGGGGACCAAAACTGCACACAATACTCCAGGTGTGGTCTCACCAAGGCCTTGTACAACTGCAGTAGTACCTCCCTGCTCCTGTACTCGAATCCTCTCGCTATAAATGCCAGCATACCATTCGCCTTTTTCACCGCCTGCTGTACCTGCATGCCCACTTTCAATGACTGGTGTATAATGACACCCAGGTCTCGTTGCACCTCCCCTTTTCCTAATCGGCCACCATTCAGATAATAATCTGTTTTCCTATTTTTGCCACCAAAGTGGATAACATCACATTTATCCACATTAAATTGCATCTGCCATGAGTTTGCCCACTCACCCAACCTATCCAAGTCACCCTGCATCCTCTTAGCATCCTCCTCACTGCTAACACTGCCACCCAGCTTCGTGTCATCCGCAAACTTGGAGATGCTGCATTTAATTCCCTCATCCAAGTCATTAATATATATTGTAAACAACTGGGGTCCCAGCACTGAGCCTTGCGGTACCCCACTAGTCACCGCCTGCCATTCTGAAAAGGTCCCGTTTATTCCCACTCTTTGCTTCCTGTCTGCTAACCAATTCTCCACCCACACCAATACCTTACCCCCAATACCGTGTGCTTTAAGTTTGCACACTAATCTCCTGTGTGGGACCTTGTCAAAAGCCTTTTGAAAATCCAAATATACCACATCCACTGGTTCTCCCCTATCCACTCTACTAGTTACATCCTCAAAAAATTCTATGAGATTCGTCAGACATGATTTTCCTTTCACAAATCCATGCTGACTTTGTCCGATCATTTCTCCGCTTTCCAAATGTGCTGTTATCACATCCTTGATAACTGACTCCAGCCGTTTCCCCACCACCGACGTTAGGCTAACCGGTCTATAATTCCCCGGTTTCTCTCTCCCTCCTTTTTTAAAAATTGGGGTTACATTAGCCACCCTCCAATCCTCAGGAACTAGTCCAGAATCTAACGAGTTTTGAAAAATTATCACTAATGCATCCACTATTTCTTGGGCTACTTCCTTAAGCACTCTAGGATGCAGACCATCTGGCCCTGGGGATTTATCTACCTTCAATCCCTTCAATTTACCTAACACCACTTCCCTACTAACATGTATTTCACTCAGTTCCTCCATCTCACTGGACCCTCTGTCCCTTACTATTTCTGGAAGATTATTTATGTCCTCCTTAGTGAAGACAGAACCAAAGTAATTATTCAATTGGTCTGCCATGTCCTTGCTCCCCATAATCAATTCACCTGTTTCTGTCTGCAGGGGACCTACGTTTGTCTTTACCAGTCTTTTCCTTTTTACATATCTATAAAAGCTTTTACAGTCCGTTTTTATGTTCTTTGCCAGTTTTCTCTCATAATCTTTTTTCCCCTTCCTAATTAAGCCCTTTGTCCTCCTCTGCTGAACTCTGAATTTCTCCCAGTCCTCAGGTGAGCCACTTTCTCTGGCTAATTTGTATGCTACTTCTTTGGAATTGATACTATCCCTAATTTCTCTTGTCAGCCACGGGTGCACTACCTTCCTTGATTTATTCTTTTGCCAAACTGGGATGAACAATTGTTGTAGTTCATCCATGCAACCTATAAATGCTTGCCATTGCATATCCACCGTCAATCCTTTAAGTGTCATTTGCCAGTCTATCTTAGCTAATTCACGTCTCATACCTTCAAAGTTACCCCTCTTTAAGTTCAGAACCTTTGTTTCTGAATTAACTATGTCACTCTCCATATTAATGAAGAATTCCACCATATTATGGTCACTCTTACCCAAGGGGCCTCTCACGACAAGATTGCTAATTAACCCTTCCTCATTGCTCAAAACCCAGTCCAGAATAGCCTGCTCTCTAGTTGGTTCCCCGACATGTTGGTTCAAGAAACCATCCCGCATACATTCCAAGAAATCCTCTTCCTCAGCACCTTTACCAATTTGGTTCACCCAGTCTACATGTAGATTGAAGTCACCCATTATAACTGCTGTTCCTTTATTGCACACATTTCTAATTTCCTGTTTAATACCATCTCCGACCTCACTACTACTGTTAGGTGGCCTGTACACAACTCCCACCAGCGTCTTCTGCCCCTTAGTGTTACGCAGCTCTACCCATATCGATTCCACATCTTCCCGGCTTATGTCCTTCCTTTCTATTGCGTTAATCTCTTCTTTAACCAGCAACGCCACCCCACCTCCCCTTCCTTCATGTCTATCCCTCCTGAATATTGAATATCCCTGAACGTTGAGCTCCCATCCCTGGTCACCCTGGAGCCATGTCTCTGTGATCCCAACTATATCATAATCATTAATAACAATCTGCACTTTCAATTCATCCACCTTATTACGAATGCTCCTTGCATTGACACATAAAGCCTTCAGGCGCTCTTTTACAACTCTCTTAGCCCTTGTACAATTATGTTGAAAAGTGGCCCTTTTTAATGCTTGCCCTGGATTTGTCGGCCTGCCACTTTTACTTTTCTCCTTTGTACTTTTTGCTTCTACTCTCACTTTACACCCCTCTGTCTCTCTGCACTGGTTCCCATCCCTCTGTTGTGAACTAACCTCCTCACGCCTAGCCTCTTTAATTTGATTCCCACCCCCCAACCATTCTAGTTTAAAGTCACCTCAGTAGCCCCCGCTAATCTCCCCGCCAGGATATTGGTCCCCCTAGGATTCAAGTGTAACCCGTCCTTTTTGTACCTAACTAACAAATCCTCTATCACCATAGCGTGCCTCTTCCTCCCTTTTTCCTTTGGAGTCACAGAGGCAGACTGTGCCAGGGACCTGAGCACTGTGACTTTCCTCTGTTAGGCCATCCCTCCCCCCACCCCACAAACCCCCAACAGTATCCAAAGTAAAGAAGGGAAGGAAAAGATGAGTTTTTCTTTCCTTCGTTTTCTCTGGGTGAAGCTTCTCTTCGCTGAAGCCTCAAAGAGCTAAAGCCTTAAGATCACCACTCTGACTATGTCCACTCTGATAACAGCCACTGCGCTTGCCCCTTCTTCCTTTAATTTGCTCTTACTAATCAATTTCAAACACTGATTGGCTGCTGCTCAAAGCTGTTGACTGAAGTCTCTTTCTCTCCAAGTTTCCAATGTCTGGATTAGCCGCTAGTCAAAGCAACATTTAGAGATCGTATGATTAGGTACAGTGCAATTTGAGAATAAAAGTGTACAGCACATGTTTTGTGGAACAGAGTGATGTAATCAGCAAAACTGTAATTTACATTATTTTAATTTCGTAAGATTAATAAGTAATGCAGTTGATTTTGAATTTTTTTGTCAATATATGGCTCAACCATGTTACTTGTATTGAAATGTATAATTGTGCAGTACTAGAGTCACAATTCAGCAATATTTATCAGAAACATAAATATAAATAGACACTTGTTGCAAAAGGGATCCTTCTGGTTTCACATTGTGAAACTTCTATCGCTAGCTTTTTCACTTTTATAAATAGATAAATTGGTTTATTATTTAAAAATGTACCAGCTTGCTTACTTCCTTCCTGCCCCCATGCTTCTGGCGTTTACAGCAGCACTAAAGGTCCTCCCTTCCCTGTCTATCGCACACAAATGTAGAAGGAATCTTCACTGCTGTTTCTGTAACATCCTTTTTGACCAGTCAGGGTTGCGAGCCCTGAGCTGAACCCCTGAACTTGGAAGGCCGGTAGACCACTTTTAGTCTGGCCTCTACCCTTTGACCCATCTGGCTTGGGTAACCCCACCAAGATGCAAAGCCCTGACTCCAGCCGGCGTAACTCTCCAGGTCATTGAGGCATGCAAGTCTCCAAACCACAAGAAGTTTGTAGTCCACTTGGAGGAACTGTAGCAAAGTACAGTAAAGAACTTGTCTTTCATACCACCTATATCGATCAATGCAACAGGTCATGGAGGTCATACAAGGAAAACAATAACAGAGCTTAGGAGACAATAGCGCCTAATGGCAACTTCTTTGCTTGCATCTTGGGAAACAATCTTTAATATCTCTATTTTCCCCTTTCA